>NC_043708.1:96114645-96164264 GCF_006229205.1 Suricata suricatta
AACCTAATGGAGGACCAGGGGGAGGGGAAGAGGGAAAGAGAGTTGGGGAGAGAGAGGGACGCAAAACTTGAGAGACTACTGAATGCTGAAATTGAACTGAGAGTTGAAGGGGAAGAGGGAGGGGGGAAAAGAGGTGGTGGTGATGGTGGAGGGCACTTATGGGGAAGAGCACTGGGTGTTGTATGGAAACCAATCTGACAATAAACTATTTTAAAAAAAAGTTCCCAAGAATATTCTAATTTGCTTCTAGGGTTAAAAACTATGAGATGAAGGAATCTTTAAGGACATTTCTCCAATACTTGTCTCTAACCTTTCATCATTGGTTCTCTTTTCCAACTGTTCAACGTTATTGTTTATCAGACATATATCGTATGCTGCTTGTTCTCACAAACATCACTTTAATTAATCTTCATCCATTTCCGTAAGGCAAAATTACCCCCATTTTATAGTTGGGGGAAAATGTGACTCCGAGAGGTAAAGGAATGACTTGCTGACAGGCATCCCTTGCGAGGTGGAGCCAGGGCTGGGCTCAGAGTGCCTGCACCACACCTAGCATTCTTTCTGCCCCATCACAGCCGCCCTCCGTGGTTCTTCTCTTCTCCAGATGCTCTCCTGGGTATCAGGTCCCCTTTGCTCAGGGTAGAACTCTGACAGCTAAACGCACTACCCACAGCTAACAGATTCTAATTTTTTTTTTTGAGAGACAGAGACAGTACGAGCAGGGGAGGGTCAGGGAGAGAGGGAGACACAGAATCTGAAGCAGGCTCCAGGCTCTGCGCTAGCTGTCAGCAAAGAGCCTGACACGGGGCCTGAACCCACAAACCGTGAGATCATGACCTGAGCGCTTAACTGACTGAGCCACCCAGGCACCCAGCTAACAGATTCTAAGTCAACCGTCTGGGACACTTAGCCACCCTTTTAACTACATAGGACTCTCCCTTTATATTTTAGATGAATTAAAAAAGTCAAAATTTTGACTTTTTGTTTTCTTTGATAGGAAAATCATGGATGACTCAAGTTAACAGTACAATAGTTCCCACCAACCAGGTGAACTGAATAAAAGGATGGGCCTCATAGGACCTGCTCATTATCATCCAGAGCTCCAAGGAGAGAAACCCACTGCAGAATAAATAATCTCGGCTAGCGGGCAGAGGCCACCACATACTTCTCCTTTTTCTTCAGTACTCAAGTTTTGACTGAAGTATTAAGAAAAGGAAAAAAGATACTTTAAAGCCTGTACATCCAGGGGCTTTGACACATTCAACTGGTATTTTTGATTCAAATGCTGGACGGTTTACTAGTGGACTCCTACAGTCTTAGAAAGTGGCCCATGAGCTTTTTAAAAAAAAAAAACAACAGCCACAACTGTAGAAGGCCAACCCCCCCACCTCCAAAGAGGGACGCGGCTACAAGTGGAAAGAGCTGACCCAGTTCGTTACTTTAGGCGCAGTGAGGGTGTCTGCATCATGCAATATGACATTCATCTCACTTAGGAAGTGAAAGAGAACCCCAGCTGCGTAAATTAGAATCAGTGATAATACAGCTGTTAGCTACAAACATTTGTTTGGCACGAATCAATCTGGACTCTCCTGTAGTTTGCTTTGATGGTCTCTCTACTATCTTGTTGACTAATGATGAAATCATGGTTTGTTAATCTAACTGAATAAAGAAAACACCACACCAAGCAAAGTGCAAACTGCTTTCCTGTACTTTATTGAGGTTGTTTATTGACTCTGTGTTTATAAGAGCCCTTTTATATTCACTTATTAAATATTTACATGCATTGCTTATGTATTTAGCTGCATAAGGAGAAATTAATCCTGTCTTCCATCTGAGTAACTGTTTGTTTTTCAAAGGCCTTTTGCTAAAGTAAAATGGCAAGCAGCCACCTCAAATAAGCTTCTTGTTACTGTTGCAGACATTCTGTGATGTACCAGTAAGTCCCTTCTCCCCAGGGTAATCATGCCAGGAGCCATGTTCAAATCCACATTTAAGTGACATGTTCCATATGGAAGAATCTATATAATTTCCCAAGGAGCCTAAGAAGTTAAAAGAGAATAGATGGATAAAGAAGTAAAAACTGATGAAAGCAAGCTGAAAAGGGGCTTGGGAATTATGTGATCACTTGATTTGCCTGTAAAAAGTCTCTACCCACCACCATTAATATGGGGAATTATAAGTTGGCTTTCATACTCCAGACAAATGCTTTTCTCTCAGGCTTCCTACTGTCAGTGATATCACTCCAGAAAAGCAAGTAGAAGATACTCCAGAGGCCACAGGAGTGGTTCTCCTCTAAGTAAGTGCAAACCTCTCTAGAGAGAGAAATATCAAATACAGATTTTGTCAGAAAAATGTAGGGAAATTTACTTCATGCACACTGCAACAGGCTACCTCTTGTTGTGAGTATTCCCAAGAACAAAACACTTCACATGGCCACCTTCCACTTCATTCTCTTCCCCAAACTCGCCGCTCCTCTCAGGTCCCTCTATTGAATATCTTTGAAGATTACATATTTAGTTTTTAAGGCTCTATCTGTTAAGATGGAGAATTTCCTAAATTATATTATATAAAGCTACCGTAACCAAAATAGTGTGGTACTGGTGAAGAGACAGACACACAGATCAGTGGAGCAGAACAGCCTAGAAAGAGCCCCATACAAATATGCACAGCTGCAGCCTGAGAAAGGCACAATCTTCTGAAAAGGCCACCATCTTTTCAAGAAACGGTACTGAACTATTATTATCTACAAAGAACTTGGCTCCTCACTTTATAACATGCACAAAAACTAACTAAAGATAGACCGTAGACTTAAATGCTAAACACAAAAACATAAAATTTCTAGAAGGAAACATAAAAGAAAATCTTTGTGATATTACCTTAGTCACAAATTACTTAGGCATGACACCAAAAGCCTGATCTAAGAAATAAAAAAATAATGAATCAATAAACTGGATGCCATGAAAATTAAGAACTTCCACTCTGCAAAGGGCACTGTTGAGAGAATGAAGGGATAAACCACACACCAGGAGAAAATATGTGCAAGCACAATGGACTTGTATCCAGAATACACAAAAAAAATTTTAAATTCAACAGAACAAATAAACCAGTAAAAAAAATGGGCAAAGATTAAAACACACTTCACCAAAGAAGACATACAGATGACCAACACACACATCAAAAGATGCTCCCCATCCCTCATCATCAAGGAAATGCAAGTAAAAGCCACAAGGAGGTATCCCCTCATCTCTGTTAGGATGGCTACTATACAAAATACTGGAAATGACAAGTGGTAGCAAGGATGCGGAGAAAAAGAGAAACCTGAGGCACAACTGGTGGGAGTATAAATTGGTGCAACCATTATGAAAAACAGTATGGAGATTCCTAAAAAACTTAAAGACAGAACTACCATATGATCTGACAATCCCACTTCTGGGTATTCATCTGAAGAAAACAAACATACTAACTCGAAAAGGGATCTGCACCCACCCCCCCTTGGTGTTCACTGCAACATGATTTACAACAGCCAACGTATGGAAACAAGAGCCCATCAGTGGATGACTCGATAAAGAAACTGTGGTACATGTTAACAATGAAATATATATTTAGCCATAAAAAGGACTAAAATCTTGCCATTTGTGACAACATTGGATGAACCTCAAGGACATTAGGTTAAGTGAGATAAATTAGACAGAGAAAGAGAAATACTGTAGGAGCTCTCTTATAAGTGCAATCTAAAATAAACATATTATATATTTGTGTGTGTGTGTGTGTGTGTGTGTGTATAGACTTTTCCAGGACAGTAACTGTCAATATATATGCAATCCGTGTTTTAGCTACTCTGCTTCAGAAACTAACATTATAGTGAGAAGGGCCAGAATTCAAAAATGTTAAATGTGCAATGGAAATACCACATAAAATCAACTAGTCCTCTATATAAGCACACACAGGCATAAGTGATATGATCCTGGGAATAAGGAGAAAAGACCCCCAATGGATGCAACAAGCTCACCTATAAAATATTTTAATAAAAATCTTTAAAAATCTGAGTGAACACACTTTGAATTTTGCCACATGGTACATTATGTCAATCTAGCTCATGGTTTGGACCAATTACTAACTAATTTCAAATACTGTTAAGGATAATTGATATGTACAATGTCTAATTTCATTCCATAGACCAGAAGAATCATATAATAGGATCTTTCACAGACGTTCTCTTGTTTAATGCTCACAACTACTTGGAAAGTAGGTGTCACTCTCCCCATTTTATAAAAAACAGACTCAGAAAGCTAATGAATAACCAGGTGGAATTTGGCATTAATTACATACTTGTGAAATAAATCTGTAGCAAAATTTTCAAATAGGCTTCTATAATTTTAAAAAACTTTAAATGTGGTACATAGTCAAAAGTTCCCAAGATACACATATATTTTAAAAAACACTATGCTGAGATAATACTACTACATTTATTAGAATGGCTAAAAATAAAAAGACTGACCATACCAAATGCTGGTGAAGATGTAGGGGAGCTTAACCTACCATACAATCCAGCTATTCCATTCCTAGGTATTTATCCAAGAGTTAAGGAAACACACACACACACACACACACACACACACACACACGCACACACACACATGCATGCACAGAGTTGCACATGACATGCTCATAGGAACTTTTATTTGTAGCAGTCCCAACCCAGAAATAATTTAAATGTCCACCAACAGGTGAATGAACAAATCATGATATCACAAAATGGAATATGACTCAGCAACAAGGGATGAATTATTGAGACACACAACATGGACAGATTTCAAAATTACTATGTAAGAACAACCAGACAGAAGAGTATATACAGTGTGTTTCTATTTATATGAAATTCCAAAAAATGCAAACAATCTACAACGGATGGCAAAGAGCAGATCAGTGTCTGAGAATGGGAAGGGGTGGGGGTCAAGAGGAGACCACAGAGGGCCAGCAGGAGACTTCTGAGGCGATGGATGTATTTGCTCTCTGAACTGTGGTGGTGGCTCCAGAGGCAGATAAATATATCAAAACATATTAAGTTGTACATTAGGTATAATTTATTATACATCAATTATACCCCAAAAAGCTGTCAATAAAGATACACGAAACAACAAAAGTGTTACTTCCTTAGGGCACTTATGCCATACATCTATTTGTTGTCATTTGTGGATTGCTGGGGGAGGGAGGGAATTATATTGAATCTACTATTTAAAATATGATTTAATGGTTTTAATTGAAGTCAATGCCTTAGGAATAAGTTAATTAAATTTTAAAATAGAGCTTCACAGGAAAAGAGAAGTGACGAGAAAAAAAAGAAACTGAAAGGAAAGCAAAAGGTGGTGGAAATAAAGAACAGATCAGAGGACAAAAGAAGGAATTACGATTAGAACTAAAAAGAGGTGGGCACCTGGGAGGCTCAGTCAGTTAAACACCTGACTTCAGCTCAGTACATGATCTCACAGTTCGTGAGTTCAAGCCCCATATAAGTCTATTTTGGATCCTGTGTCCCTCTCTCTGTCCCTCTCCCCTGCACAAGTACTCTCTCTCTCTCCCTCTCTCTCAAAAAGAGGCAACGTTTAAGATAATAAATCTCAGTATGAAGCCACCATACTCACTACAGAAGTTGACCAGTTCTCATTTATCTGCACAGAAGGTAGAACACAATCATGATGCTAAGGCCTCACTGGGCAGATAAGGGAGGGGACTCAGGCAGCAGAAGCAGGGTCACAAAACTGAAGGGCACAACACGTCTGGGGGTCTGCGAGCAATCTGGGAAGGCTAGAGAAAGGGGAAGGTGTCGGGCTAGGTCATGAACTGACTTGTCTGTTACCTGGAAGAATGTTGGACATCCAGGTAGAGATGTCTACTATGCAGTTAGAAACAGAAGTCTCAAGCTCAAAAAAAGAGGTTAATAATTACAGTGAGCTATTTCAAGGAAATATTCTGACATACTGTGTTCACTCACTGGATTATTTCATATTGTTAAAAATTAAATCAACTAATTAAAGTTAGTACAGATGAAAAATCTTTTGTACTGATGGTCTTACGGGGAAGGAAAAGCTGGGAATGGGAAATGGTAGTTAATTTCCAAGTTCAGAAACCAACATTAATGACTGAAATGAAACTTGCACCTTCCCTTAGGAATAGTGCTTTCTTTTTTTTTTAATGTTTATTTATGTTTGAGAGCTCGCACGTGAAGAGTGCAGAAGCGGAGGAGAAGCAGAGAGAGGGGGACAGAGTATCTGAAGTGGGCTCCGTGCTGATGGCAGCAAGCCTGATGTGGGGCTCGAACTCATGAAGTGCAATATCATGACCTGAGCCGAAGTTGAAGTTGGATGCTCCACCAGCTGAGCCACGCAGGCACTCCAGGAATAGTGCTTTTATGCAGTAAGGGCTAAGTCAACAAAACTGCATGTAAGAAGAAAATGTGACCAGCTAGGCCTGAAGTGTCAACTCTTCCATGAATTGATCAGTTGATTCTCTGGTTTCTCTTGAGCAACCATTGCAGGGGGCACATGATGACGCCAGGCCTTGGGCTGACCCTAGAAAACCCTCTGGGGAACAGGCCTGAAGCACAGAAGAACCAGCAAAGAGAGGGAGGAGTAAGCCATCTTCCCTGCTTTGTGTGCCAGGGAAACCCCAAGGTCGTTTGTAAAACAAGGAGTGACTTAAGGGCGTCTTTACTTGTGTCTGGCACACAGTGGGGATCAAAATGCATACAGATGAGCGAGGAGTTGGTGTTCTAAGATTATCAAAGTCCTCTCTGGTAGGTGGCAAGCCCATCTACACCCTTTCGGGCTCCAGGGCTGCTCGGCACATGGGGAGCAGGAAGGAGAGAAATGTCGCTGCTACGCAGACTGAGAAGTGGCAGAGGAGTCTCTATGGTTCTTGTCCATGGAGGTGCAGCCTAGGCAGTAAGAGGAGTGTCAGCACTTCATGGGTGGAGGAGTTACAGCTTCTGGGAAATATAATCAAAGCAGAACTCTCGCCCCTGTGGTAACAGCACCCCTGTGTACAATGAGCGTTCTCCGCAATTACCAGTACTGCATAGTTGTGTGTTACGTGTGAGCTCTCGGGAAGGTTTGTAACTTCTAAATAAAATGCACACACTTTTTGTTGTTTTTCTTTTGAGAAGTTCACGGGTGAAAGCAATGCTTTGGACGTCCTTGCTGTGTTAAACCAATTTTGAATTCATCCCCGCCCCCCTTCAGGTGCTTAGAAGAGCCATCATCGCTGGAATGAATTACAGACAGAGCAGACATTGGGATTGGCCGCTGTCAGTTCGAACGAACATCTTACCTTGCACAGGTTAACCAACTCAGGGCTGTGGTTGTTTTCTTAAAAGTGCCTAGGGACATGCTTGGAATATGACTCAGCTAGTCAAATTATGTATCACCTAGTGATTCCTGAAAGTTAATGAACATAAGAATCACTAGAAAATGTTATTAAAATAAGAATTCCTGGACCTCATTTCCCAATGTTCTAACTTAGAAGCTCTTGGGTGGTGCCCAGGAACCTACATTTAAACAAGCGTCTCTGCCCTCCCCAGGGCCCCTCTGCATCCCTGCAGGTGAGGCAGTCCTTGAAGAACTACTGCACAACAACGGTAAGGGCAGCACACTTCACTGCAAAGAAATTCTCCCTGCACCAGATTTAGGTTCTGGCCAAACATAGACTGTCGAAGTGGCCCTTGATCTAGACCAGGAGCAGAATCATACTTGAGTTCCTTAACAGGTACCAAGTGTCCTCTTCCAGCACTGCTCTCTAAATCAACTAACTATGCCACTTAATGAGAAAACAGGATGCAAAATCAGTTTATCCAAGCAAGCACTTGAGTGATCTTTCAAAAAAGTAATATAGAACAGCAAACACACACACACAAAAACCCCATATTAGAAGACAAAAATATTTGTAAACTATTTATAAAAGCCCTAAAACAAACAAAAGGAAAGTGAAAACTGCCAGAATCCCGTCAGAATTCGTTTTTGACATATATTCTTCGTAAATGGAAGTTTCGGATTCTGCTAATATTTACTGAATTCTTAAAATGTGCCAAGCAACAGGACTGGAACTTTCAAATACATTATCTCCATTAATCCACAAATAAACACGTAAGGAGTTATTATTCATAGACCCTCTTAATAGATGAAGAAATGAAAGGTCAGAAAGACTAAATAATTTGCCAAAGGTCACACAGCAAGAGATGTGGGATTGGATCCGAGGTTAGTAGAATCCAGCCCCCTTCTCTTCTACCCCTTTCCCACAAAGTGTTCTATCAATTTCATTTAAAAATAATACAAGGGGCACCTAGATGGCTTAGTCGTTAAACATCTGACTTCAGCTCAGGTCATGATCTCATGGTTCGTGCGCTTGAGCCCTGCATCAGGCTCTGTGCTGACAGCTCTGAGCCTGGAGCCTGCTTCAGATTCTATGTCTCCCTCTCTGCCCCTCCCTATGAGTGCTCTGTCTCTGTCCCTCTTAAAAATAAACAATAATAAACATTTTTAATAAAAATAACAGAAAACTATGACAGCTAATATTTACTGCTTCTTCACTAAGAACTAGGCCTTGTCCTAAATATTTCACACATCCTCACTTAGCCTGTCCTCCTGGTCCATGGATTAGACACCATTGTCCCTTACCTTCAGGCAGGAATGTGAGGGCTGAAAGGATAAAATACTAACCCATACTGTGAACAAATCCACACCACCATTATAGAGGTTTAAATTATGTCTACTGTTCTGATATGGATCTGACAGATCTTATTTAATCTTGATTACTTTTAGTATGACTTGAAGACTGTGCTTGGAATTTATTATAGAAGGGATTTCTGCTTTTTGTTTTTTTTAAGAGGCCACGTGTGGTGTTGTGGTGCAGTGTTCTTTTAAGCTTTCATTTAGCAAAAGCAGAGGAGTACTTTTTTCCTTTAAGAGGTTCTAAATAAAGGACTGAAAGAAATTAAGTCGAGCTAAACTACATACATTCAATGAACTAAAATTCCTAAGCTAATGTAAAATTCTGTGAGGAGGTCTTCGTTATCATTAGACTGATTGGATCGATTACTAACCATTCGGCTTAGTTATTAACTTTGCTTATGATAAGCCACTGGAGAGCTTTGCAGACGGAAATTAACCTGGCCTGAAAACAGGTGAGAGTAATACAATCTAAGGAGTAGAAAGATGATTTATGAGAAATAGGTATGGGAGAAACCTAATATTTTACCTAGCTTTTGCACACTTTTGTGTCCTTTAAATATTAAATACTTCCATTAGGACACTGGGATTACGTGTTTAGCAGTCACTGAACATCTGGTGTCCAGCGCTGGCTCACTCTACCAAGTGTTCAGGGCACCACGAAATCAAACACACACCCCTTCTCAATGTGTCCCATCTGCCATGATGTAGTTTCTTAGTGCCTTTTTTCTTTTTGACCCCCATCTCTAGAAGGCTTTTCACTTCCAGAAGAGACTATGCAGGATACATACTGAATTAGTATAAAATCTACAGTTCTAGAGTTTAAATGCCTGTTAAAAGTTGAGCTGTTTGAAATGACAGGAAAACGAAAACTACATTTGCTTTTGAGGGGCAACAGTGAAACCTAATCTCCCATTCATGCCAGCAAAACGTGGAGGGAGTTTTTTGAAAGTGCTGGTCCTTAATATCAGGCTTGGGAAATGATCCTGAGAATTGAATGGATACCAGTATTTGTTGCTTATCTGCCAATATTAAGCAACACATTAGTCACAAGAGCCCCCACAGCTGGGGCTACCTTCCTACAAGTGCTTTTTGTATGATGGTCCCCGTATGACCATCTTCTTCAAAGAGAAAAGGAAGACAGACCTACATTTCTCCTGATTGTGGAGAAGATTGTGGAATTAAGATGCAGAATAATCTTTTTCTTAAATATTGTTATCTTTGAATGAAGTAGCTTCTCATTTAAATTTAAATATCTTGAATGAATGATAGTGTTATGGTGTACAGTAACATGATAGCTACACTTGTCAGCACAGCATAAACATAACCCTCACCTGTTATCTCTGAGAGTAAGCTTCCCCCGCCCTCAAATTCAGTCTTCCTTTTTGGGGCTAACAAATATTTACAATGCATGTTAACTACACATCAGATACTACTTGAGGTAGTAAGAAGACTGCTTATGATTGACTCTAAAGAGACTGCCACTCCAAAATCTGCATATATGGCCAGGAAGTGTCATCCAAAACTAAAGCTAAAAAAAGAATCAATACAAACGTGATAAGCAAGTGAGTTCACTCCAAAAGATCAACAATGAGTTACCTATGAGACCAGAATAATTTTAAAATATTCTATACCAAACACAGCAAGGACTTTTCCTGAATCAAAACACCTTTAGGGTTGTATTCTTTAGACTCTATGATTATGTCAGTTGAAGTAAATAAATTGATAACCTCATGGACTATAATATATTCAATTTGAGGCAATGGGAATGAGGATAAACTATGAGAATGAGTGATCTGCCTGAAATCTAAAGAAAGAAATCAAGGAACAGTATCAAATTAATCAAAAGATGCCACAGAGGCTTTTGCTTCTGGTCATAATGGAGTAGCTGTCACTGGACTTGTCCTCATACTGAAAACAACTAGAAAAGCGTGTGACACTGCTTTGTCAAAACTGGACACGAGGCAGTATGGGACTGTGATCCTAGAGATGAGAGAGACACCTACGGGAAAGCCTCTCTGCCAAGACTGTCTCAGCTGCAGCAGGGAATGGGGAGACCGACGGAGACGGTGGTGTCTCACTAGGTTGATGATGAAGACCAGAGTATAGAGAGACTTTGGTGGCTGAAATGTGAGGGGCTTAGTACCAGAGGGAGAGAATGAGGTGCAGAAATCTGAATCTTGAGTTCTGGCTGAATGCTAAGCTGGGAATACCTAGGGTGAGACTCCATGAGACTGGATAAAGAAGGAAGATCAGGTCCTCTGTATGCTGAATAATTCCCAGAGCTCACACAGGGCTGGGAGACATTGGACTTCAGACCAGCCAGAGTAGAACGACCTTGCTGAACACCAGGAGCATGCAGCAGAAACTCCAGAAAGGTCTCAATTTAATAATCTTAGTTAATTTTAGTATTTAGTAAAAGATAAACTAGTCCCAACAAAGCTTCAAAATTAAGTGTCAAAAGGGTCAGGCTGTCCTGCAAGAGACTTAACAATTTGTCAAAGAGGGGAAAAAAAGCCAACGCTCTTTTAAAAAAGACAACAAAATCCACATGGTAACAATCCTTTCAAAAATTACCAGCCATGTCCAACAAACAGTGCTGGGAAAACTAGATGGTGACATGCAGGAGAAGGAAACTGGACCACTCTCTTCCACCATACACAAAAATAAATTCAAAATGGGTTAAAGACCTAAACATGAGACAGGAAACCATCAAAATTCTAGAGGAGAATACAGGAAGCAACCTCTTTCACCTTGGCCAGAGCAACTTCTTACTAGACACATCACTGGAGGCAACGGAAACAAAAGCAAACATGAATTACTGGGATTTCATCAAGATAAAAAGCTTCTGCACAGTGAAGGAAACAATCAACAGAACTAAAAGGCAGTCTATGGAATGGGAGAATATATTTGCAAATGACATATCTGATAAAGATTTAGTATCCAAAATCTATGAAGAATTTATTAAACTCAACATCCAAAAAACAAATAATCCAGTTAAGAAATGGGCAGAAGACATGAATAGACACTTTTCCAAACAATTATCTATATGGCTAAGAGACACATGAAAAGATGCTCAAGATGACTTATCATCAGGGAAATACAAATCAAACCATGATGAGATACCACCTCACACCTGTCACACAGGCTAAAATTAACACAAGAAACATCAGGTGTTGGAAAGGATGCAGAGAAAAAGGAACCCTCTTGCACTGTTGGTGGGAATGCAAACTGGTGCAGCCACTCTGGAGAACAGTATGGAGGTTTCTCAGAAAGTTAAAAATAGAACTACCATACTACTCAGCAATTGCACTATTAGGTATTTACCCAAAGGATACACAAAAATACGGATCCAAAGGGGTACATGCACTTCAACGTTTACAAGAGCATTATCAACAATTGCCAACCTATGGAGAAAGCTCAACTGTCCATCAACTGATGGATGGATAAAGCAGATGTGGTATATATAAATATATATACAATGGAATATTAATCAGCTATCAAAAAGAATGAAATCTTACCATTTGCAATGATGTGGATGTAGCTAGAATGTATTAGGCTAAGTGAAATAAAAGTCAGTCAGGGAAAGACAAATACCCTATGATTTCACTCATATATGGAATTTAAGAAATAAACAGATGAACATAAGGGAAAGTGGGGTGAAAAAAAGAGGAAAGAAGGAAACAAACCACAAGAGATTCTTAATAATAGAGAACAAACTGAGGGTTGAAGGAGGGAGGTGAGTGTTCACTGTGATGAACACCGTGTTGTTAAGTGATGAGTCACTGAATTCTCCCCTGAAACGCATACTGCACTGCATGTTAACTAAAACTTAAATTTAAAAATAATAAATAAAACGCTATGGCAATAAATAAAGGGATCACATGTTTAAATATTAAAAAATTAGCACTCATGAGCAAAGGAATATATATATTTCAAGAAAATCAATATATATTAAAAAATGGTTGAAATTTTCCAAATTTGGTATAAACTATAAACTTATAAATCAATCTATAAAGTCACAGATACAAAAATTTTCAATGAGCCTCAATTAGGAAAAAAAGACAAAGAAAAGTACACAAAGAAAAGTACAAATTATTGAAAACTAGTGAAAAGAGAGTATCTTAAAAGCATCCAGAGAAAAACATTATGTACAGTAAAACGAAGATCATGACTGCTAACTTATCAGAAAATATGTCAGAAATGTTTAAAGCATTGAAAGTAATAAAACAAAATAAAAATGGTCAAATCAGGTTTCTAGATTCAGAAAAAGTCATTAAAAAATGAAAACAAAAGCCAAGAGAATCTGTCACTAACAGAGCTGCACGCTACGAAATGTTATAGAAAGATGGTAACCCAGAAGGAAAATGCTCTTGGAAAGAAATCTGGGCCTGCACCAAAAAAAGGCACCCAGAAATGCCAGGTTTGTGAGTAAATGTACAGTAATTCTGTTTTCTCACTTAAAATTTTATTTAAAGATAGTTGAACTATCAAAGAGAGTGTATAAAGTATGTAGTAGTAAATTATAGGACACAACATAAAGGATGGGATGAGAAGTGAGTTCTGTTGTACAGTCAGTACATTATATATCAAGTAACAATGCTCTTTAATGATAGACTATGATGAAGATACATATTATACTTACTAAAGCAACCACTTTAAAAGCAGGTATAGCTGATAATCCAAAACAGAAGAAAAAATGGAGCACTCACTTCCTCCAATAGAAGGCAGGAAAAGGAGGAAAAAGGAACAACAACAACAAAAACCAGCAGGGGCAAGTACAAAACAAAAGTCAGGATCAGAAACTGACACCACAGCACATCAGTAATCCTTTTATACTAAACAACAACAACAAAACCCAACCCAAGAGAGTACATATTGTGTTTCTCCATTTATATAAAATTCTAGAAGGGGCAAAAATATAAAAAGGATCAGTGGTTGCCTGGGGCCAAGGGTGATACCCACAGAGAGACAGCAAGAATCTTTCCAGAGTCTGGAAACGTTCTGTATCTTGATTGGGGCGATGATTGGATGACAGTTTGTGCATCTGGCACTTAAACGGGTGTATTTATTGTATATACATTATACTGCAGCCAAGTTTTTTAAAAAGTTGAAAAAAACCTTAAATGGCAACACAGAGATTCGAACCCATGCAGCCCAGAAACAAGTGCTTACGTTCTTGATTTCACTAGGCCACTTCTTGCCCAGCATGAGCGATTAGGTCACGCATCAATTTAATTTTCTGATACATAATGTTGTGACTTTAAAAATCTTGTATGACTGACAGATAAATGAAAAAATTTGCCTGATGTCCCGAGAGAAGTCAATCTTGCACAGAAAGCACGTGCCCTCAATATAATACACACAGATAATGTAATGCCAGTCAAAATTTCAGTGAGAGTTTTGAGGAGGAGAACAAAGTGTTTAGAAAATCGATTTGAGGGGCACCTGGGTGGCTCAGTCAGTTAAGCCTCCGACTTCAGCTCAGGTCATCATCTCACAGTTTGTGAGTTCGAGTCCTATGTAAGCACAGAGCCTGGAGCCTGCTTCACAATCTGTGTCTCTTTCTTTCTCTCTGCTGCTCCCCAGCTTGCTTGCCCTCTCTCAAAAAATAAATTAAAATTTTTTTTTAAAAGATGTGAAATTTTATCTGAAAGAATGGGTAAAAATAGCTAAGAGGTTTTGAAAAACCAAGTAAGAGGGTATCTTGCCTGCCATATTACAACATCTTTTAAAACTTTGTAATTAAAGGAATCTGGTACTAATGAAAAAAACAGACAAAATTTTGAGTCCTAAAACACAAACATGTATATATGGAAATTTATCATATAATGTTAATGTAGCACTCAAATTAGCTGTCAAAGGATAGATTATTTAATAACACTCATAAAAAAAACAGTCAACATCACTGATCATCAGGGAACTACAAATTAAAAGTACAATGAGATATCACCTCACTCCTGTCAGAATAACCAAATCAACTACACAAGAAACAAGTATTGGTGAGGATGTGGAGAAACGGTAACCCTCTTGCAGTGTTGGTAGAAATGCAAACTGGTGCAGCCACTCTGGAAAAGAGTATGGAGTTTCCTAAAAAAGCTAAAAATAAAACTGCCCTATGATCCAGCAATCACACTAAATTATCCGAATAATACAAAAATACTAATTCAAAGGGATACTTTCACCCCTATGTTTATAGTAGCATTATCTACAATAGCCAAATTATGGAAAAAGCCAGTGTCCATCAACTGATGAATAGAAAAACAAGAATAGGGGATATTATTTGTATGTATATATGTATAGGTATGTATGTATAATGGAATGTTACTCAGGCATAAAAAAGAATGAAATCTTGCCATTAGCAACAGCATAGATGGAGCTAGAGAGTATTATGCCAAGCAAAATGAGTCAGAGAAAGACAAATACTGTATGATTTCACTCATCTGTGGAATGTAAGAAACAAAACACATGAGCAAAGGGGAAGAAAAGAGAGAGGCAAATCAAGAAAGAGACTCTTGGAGGTGCCTGAGTGGCACAGTTGGTTAAGCATCCAATTCTTGGTTTCAGCTCAAGTAGTAATCTCAGGGTTATGAGATCAAGCCCCACCTCAGGCTCTGTGCTGAATGTGGAGTCTGCTTGAGATTCTTTCTCTCCCTCTCTCTGCCCCTCTCTTGCTCATACTCTTTCTCTCTAAAAAAAAAAAAAAACACAACAAAAAAGAAATAGACTCTTATAGAGAACAAACTGATGGTTGCCAGAGGGGTGAGCAGAAAGATGGGTTAAATAAGTGATGGGGATTCAGGAGTGCACTTGCTGTAATGAGCCCGGTGCTGTGTGGAGGAGCTGAATCACTAAATTGTACACCTTAAACTAATATTACACTGTATGTTAACTGGAATTTAAAAACTTAAAAAAACAAAAAATACACAAACTCATGTCTCACCATTGATTACATATGCAAATAAATTCCAACCGAATTTAAGATTTAAATAGAAACAAAACTATAAAGGCCCTGAAAGAAAATATTAAAGATCATTTGTATACTCTTTTTTTTAATTTTTAAATGTTTATTTTTGAGAGACAGACATAGCATGAACTGGGGAAAGGCAGAGAGAGGAGACACAGAATCTGAAGCAGGCTCCAGGCTCTGAGCTGTCAGCACAGAGCCTGATGCAGGGCTTGAACTCACAAACTGCGAGATCATGACCTGAGAAGAAGTCAGACACTCAACTGACTGAGCCACTCAAGCACCCCCTCATTTGTATAATCTTACAAAGGTTTCTTTAAAGACAGCAGGAAACCCAGAAGCCACGAAAAGAATGAAAGATATGACTACAGACAAATTAAAAATTTGTGCATGGCAAATAATTCTATTTAAAAAAATAATAAAAGCAAAGAACTGAGAACATCTGCAAGTCCTACAAGGAACAAAAGATCAGCATACATAATATATAGAGAGAGCCTATAAATACAAACATAACTCTAATGCATTTTTGGTAAAAAGCAAATTAAAGCATAAACATCCTTTTATTTTATAATTTCACTTCTAAACTGTATCCAGTAGAATGTCTAATGTGTGTATGAACAAAGTTTCTCTTAGATCTCCAAAGATTTTCATTTCAGTGGTCTGTGTAATAGGGGGAAAAAGTGAAAAAAAAAAAACCCTAAAAAACTCTGAAATGTACATTGGCAAGGATTAGTTAAGCAATGATACACTGACGCAAGAGTATTCTATGCAGCTATTAGAATCAGTGGAGATCTAGGAGTACTGACATACAAGGTGCTAGATCTCATTTTATATATTATGATCTCATTTTTATTCAAAAATATTACAGGGGCCTGGAATATAACTCAGTAAGTAACTCAGTCAGTTAAGTATCCAACTCTTGATTTCAGCTCAGGGAATGACCTCAGGATTTGTGAGTTTAAGCCTTGATGGTGCAGAGCCTACCTCTGCCCCTCCCCACCGCCAAAATAAAAGAAACCTAAAAAAATATATTATACTAGTAGAAAGCCCTTAACTGACTCAATCAGGACCACTGATCCGTTAAGATAAAAAGAGATTAAAGCAGAGGAAGGTTCTTAAGTACTTCATTTCAATTCATTCTCTGGTTTTCGATATAGAACTAAGAACTTTAATTATGGGTTCACCTGTCATTTCTGTTGAAATCATACCCCTAAAATACTGTTTAAGGTTTCTGGTTTCAGTTTTTTTAAGGTGGAGTGAAAGGGTGCCTAAATGGGTCAGTAGGTTAAGCATCTGACATCAGCTCGGGTCATGATCTCACAAGTTGTGGGTTCGAGCCCTGCGTCAGGCTCTGTACTGACAGCTCAGAGCTCTACTCCTCCCCTGCTTGTACTCTATTCATTTTTGAGAGAGAGAGACAAACACTAAAAAACATTTTTTTAAAAAAGTAGAATGAAGACTAGGGCGTCTGGGTGGCTCAGTCAGTTAAGTGTCTGACTTGGTCTCAGGTCACGATCTCGTGGTTCCTGGGTTTGAGCCCTGTGTCAGGCCCTGTGCTGACTGCTCAGAGCCTGCAGCCTGTTTCAGACTCTCCCTCACTCTCTGCCCCTCCCCCACTCATGCCCCCTGCCTCTCCAAAAACAAACATTAAAAAAATTGTTTTTTTTAAAGTGAAGACTTAAAAATACTTGCACAACAATGTAGGTGCACATTCTATCTAGCTTTATATTCCCCCCAACTTTTTATAATTGTCTTCCCCACTCCTAGCTGACTGCAGTTTCTAAGGCAACTCTTAGCAAATCTTTTCAAGACACTAGACTTTGTTTAAATAGGAACTATAGTTCCCTTTCACACTCACGTTTTGGTTTATTTAGTTCATTAAAATTGCAAATTACTATAATGAGGTACAACTAGAATAAAAGGTTTGGAAAACAAGATTAACTTCTTACAAGCATAAAACTCAAGAATCTAACTATAAATTAATACTCAGGTTTATTAACCAATCTCTTATGGAACTTTTCTCACATGAGTCAACTGAACCAAGTATTATTAAATGCACTGATATAATCAAGCCCCTAGGACTGTGCCATCCAGTGTGGTAGTCACTAGCCACATGTGGCTCATAAAGTGGCTAGATCAAGTTGAGATGTGCTCTAAATATAAAATATGTGCCAGATTTTAAGGATTTCATACTGCAAAGAGAATGCAAAATACTGTGAAAATGATTTTTTATATTGATCATAAACTGAAATGAGTATTTTGGATACACTACATTAAATAAAATACATTATCAAAATTAATTTCACTTATTTAAAAATTGTTCAATGTGTAAATTTTTCATTACAAATGTTGCTCTCATTGTATGCGTTAGGTAGCATACTACTCCTTGAGACCTGCAAACATTCTCTGTTCAAAGGTGATGTCATCTGTGAAGTTATACTTGAAACAATGAATCAGACTCTTTATCACCTCGGTTACCTGAATCCAAGACATTTGGAGTAATATTTTATAAAAAATTTTTCTAAGCAGACTTATGACTCTATATCAAGGGTCAATAACTATGGCCCCTGAGCCAAACTTGGCCTCCTGCCTACTTTAATATAGCCTGCAAACTAAAAACGGTTTTTGTATTTTTAAACGGTTGGGGGCAGGAATCAAAAGAAGATTAATATTTTGGGATGTGTAAAAATTATACAAAATTCAAATTTCAGTATCTATAAATAAAGCTTTATGGGCCCGTGGCCACGCTCAGCTTATTCATTTCCTCTGGCTGCTTCGTGCTTTACAAGGGCAGAGTGGAGTAGTCGTGACAGAAACTCTATCACGTGCAAGGTCTACCACATTTATTGGCTAACCTTTTCCAAGAGAAGTTTGCTGACCCCTGCTCTTTCACCATCCCTATGGCTCGTGGACACAGTTACAGTTACCAACAGCACTTACAGGATCTGGTGAAATAATGAGGTGTTTCCATTTTAATCTCAACTGGAGATTAGATTTCCAGCTTCTTAACCTGCTTCTGCCATTAATAATCCTGACTCCAAAAAGTGGTTAGAGTCCCAGCTTCCGGAACAGATTTTGTTTGTTTCTTTTTGCCTCTGGTAAGTGTTCCTTTTATTTCAAAATAGAATAGGGTTCCCCACCCCTCCCAGGACAGGTTTACAAAGATGGCATCACACACACACACGCGCGCGTGCACACATACACACACAAACTACTCAGAGATCTGCAGCATCAAAAGGTCAACGCACAACTTGACTTTGACATTTGTGAGCATTCTAGCTATGATACATACCATTGGTGCCCCTCTGAGGGCCTGGGTACTCACTGCTCTTTGGGGGTCCGGCCTGTAGATAACATACCGAGTTTTCTTACAAACCCTGGACTCATGTGCAGGACTGTTCCTGGACCCATGGCTTCTCAGGTACCTACCTCAGTTGACCCTGTGAACGCAATCTTGTCTATGCCAATGTGAGAAGCTATCGCTGCCCCAGCCGTTGGCCCATATCCTGGCAAAATATTGATGACTCCCGGCGGAAAGCCAGCCTAACAAAACAGAATTGGAGGAAACGTGGCTTGTGAAAGCTGACGCAGCACATTAAATCAGCTATGCTCCGGTAGGCCCCAACGACAAGGGGAGTGGGAGCCACTCCTAAGGCTGGTTTCTCTTACCTCCTTGATGAGGGCTCCCATGTAGAGCGCACTGAGTGGTGTTTGTTCTGCTGGTTTAATAACTACTGTATTGCCACAGCAAAGAGCTGGAGCAATTTTCCAAGCAAACATCAGCAGGGGGAAGTTCCACTGAAAGGAAGAAACTCAAGGTTGATAAATGAAAAAATATTCCTCTACTGCTTTGTTTTCAAGCTGTGACTGCACCGATTTCTCAGACAAGGCCTCAACATAAATCTTGTCCCACCACCAACTATCAATGTTTGGATATTTTAATTACTTCGTTAAGAAGAGAACAGGACTGACCTGGAAAAGCTCTCCTTTTCTCTGTCGGGCAAATTACTATTTCCCAACTATCCAACTACCAAAAGAAATCTCATGGCGAAAAGGGAGTCTTTATTTTTTCTTTGTTTTATTTGGCTTTTTGTTGTTATTTTATGTTCTGAGGATAGGATTTGGGCTCCAGTGAGTGCCTGCATTTGTGATATACACCAGGAACTCCAGACTGCCTTGAGAGCTCCTCGGTATCAAAGAGTGAGACGAGAAAACTCCAGCTGTGAATTGTGTTTAAGTTAACACGTATTTCAAGGTAGTGGCTTTTCTTTACATACATGTGTCATCGCAAAACATACACAAAAGAAAGCACATCTACTGATGAGGATGCAACAATTGTCACTTGTCCCCTTTCTATTGCAAAATAAAACAGGGGCTGAAAAATATATGTCGAGTATCTGAATTGGGGGCCCAAAAGGACTTAAATGGATTTTAAAAGCTATTAAGCTTGTATTGTCATAAGCACAGGGATGAACCTCAGTACTATCAGGTGTCACTGATAATTTCATTAAGAAAGAAAACAGGAATCCTGGTCCCCTGGCTTCAGCCCTTGACCACAGTGTGTTTCTGCCTGAAGCGTCTCAGCTGCCCCCCTTGAGAGATTCCCACTGGCCCTGGCAAGCTAGCAAAAATATACAAGTGTCTTGCCTTCACCAAACACCCAATTTCTTTTCCCCTTGGTTGTTTATAAACTTGGGAGTCCACAGTGATGTTTTAATTCCATCTACAGTATATAAATCTTGGAGTGTGGTAATTGAGCCAGAGCTGGCTGACAAGTGGCTCTTGTCCTGTCAGTGAAAGCTGGAGCCCAAGAGTGTGGGGAAGGGCAAGGCGAGCAGATCTGAGTTCCTGCATCTGAGGTGACAGACCTCATCCCTGTTCTGATGCAAGTGGGATTACTCTGGGTGGTATAGGAGCAGCAGAACTTACACCAGCCTCTCATTTTCTATTCTATTTTCTAATCAATTTCACAGAAACCCGCAGTGTGCAGATCATTTTAAAAAGCAAGAATACCTCTCAAAAATCTCTGGCTCCCAAAGCCAAAGAGTACCTTCTCCTTTATTTTGAAAAGAGAAAATTTCTTGTCTATGCTCTAAGAGTTTAATTTGAGCCTCCCTGAAATCCTTGCCAGAATGATTACTAGTACTGTTGGAAGAAGATTCGATGATGTTTTGTACAGTGCCAAGGCTGTGTATGAGAGAGAGAGGGAAAAAAAGACAATGTTTAATGTTCCAATCCAAACACTAAGCACTACATCTATTTCCCTTTACAAGACATACAACAGCCCGGCATGGTTTCAATTATGACCGTGACGTTAACTGTACGGCTGTGTCTTCTGTACAGTCTTCTATCTATATTCTTGTGAAAAGAAACAGTGGGAAAGAATGGAATTAAAAGACCATATAAAACAATATGCCTGGAAAGAGGGTGAGTCATAGTTCTAAAAAATAAACAAGCAAATATAGCAAAGCATTAATTTTCCATAAGCAGGATGGACATCCATAACCAAGGGCAGGTTATTAATACACTGGGCTTGGCTTTGCTTATTTTAATCATGAGAATTCCATGGCTTGAGAACTCAACTCCTGGTAACGGAGCCGAAACCCTATTAACCTGTTCAAATAAGCATTTGCAGGGAGGCTGTTAAAGATATGTCAACAACATGAGCTCAGTTTTTTCCCCCAGTAATGGAAAGCACACCTCCTGAGGTCCATGTTTTATGTATCTCTAAGAGAACGGGTTCAAATGAAAATAAATATGAGGCGTGAGGAGATACACTCACCGGGATGATCTGTCCACACACTCCTATGGGTTCGTGTCTTGTAAAGGTAAAATAATCTCCATCTGAAAGAAATGAGCAGGATCACTACCAGAGAATTCGGGTTAGAAGAAAACAGCGTAGAGGGAAAATTTGGGTGGCAATAACAAAATCAGAAATAAAGTTGAGAAAACATCCTACTCAATCATATAGGAAAGCTGTTAGCAGAGCTTATGGCCTGGCCTAGGGTGGCACCAGACATGGCTCCTGGGATCCTGATGAGGGAACCTCAAAGGCAAAATGATGGACAAGTTTAGGACACTAGAAGCCGTCTTCTGAGGAGGTGTGGGGAGGGAAGCTGGGAACTGAAAAATAGTAAGCTCTAAATTTTGTGTTAAGTATTAAAATAACACTTAAATGGGGGCGCCTGGGTGCTTCAGATGGTTGAGCGTCCAACTGTTGCAATCGGCTCAGGTCATGATCTCGCAGTTTTGTGGATTCGAGCCTTGTGTCTGACTCTGCGCTGGCAGCCCAAGGCCTGCTTGGGATTGATTCCCTCTCTCTCCCTGTCTTTCTGGCCCTCCCTTGCTTACACTGTCTCTCTCTTAAAATAAATAAATGAAACTTTTTACACAACTAAAAAAAATGATACCTAAATGTAAAAGAGTTCTTTAAAAGCTGAGGTATCTCAACATTTTAAATAACTTTCTGCACTATGTATTTAAAAAAACTAAGTAAAATGCTACTGGCTAAATTTAAAATGGTAGGCAACTAGAAAAGGTGAGTAGTAAAAGTAAGGTCTTTTTTAGAACTCAATCCAGGCATCAAAACGTACCTTCTGGGCACTGGGGGAAGCCAGACATGTCAGGCCTCTTTCAAAAAGTCAAAAGTTGGCTTCCAAGAAAATTCCATCAAAAACCCAAAGCCTCTGCCTTCAAATTAGCCATGGAAATGAAGACGATTTAATAACCTTATTTTCCCTATAGGAGCAATAGGCAAATTGGAATAATTACCCAGGAAATCCAAACCAAATTTTTCTTTAGAGAAATGTCATTATGTTTATCTGAATTATTTCAAATGGCTAATTGAAATAACTGGAGAACGGCTTGCTTTTAGCATATGGCTCTTCAAGGCCAGTACTGAACAATGTCTGTTTTTCTCTCACCTGTTAACCCTGTGGCCACTTCCCTCATATTTGTTTTCTAGCTCAAAAGCTGATCCCAGGGAAAGCGAAGACCCTCAGTTACTACTCCTGCAGGGCCCTGTCATTAAAGACGAAGTAGGGACAGGAGTGTGTGGGTTGGGGGAAGAGAAAGGATGTGATGTTTACCATGGTCTCTCAACATAACTAAACCACTCACAGTGTTCACACATAATTGTTTTAAATACAAAATTATGCATTTTAAAATAATTCAAGGTCTCTCTCTCCCCTAAACCTCTTTTCCCTGAATCCACAGCTATCCATTGCTATTGCATCTTTTCATAGGACTTTTTTCACATGCAAATATATGGAATGTCCTTTTATTTCTCCCCTGCCTTTTAAAAAATGTCATATTACTCACAATCTTCTCTATTTTTCCTCACGTTTTTTCATGTATAGCTTACATATCTTTTCAACTGCTGAATACTATCCCACTGACTCCATGCATAATGGTACTGCTGTCAATGGTCCTGAGGGGCACAGAGACGGCTTTCCTCACAGACTAACAGAAATAATGCGTTAAACAGAGTCCTTTATATGATCTTTGCATATCTGGAGGATTGCATGGTTAAAGTGTATATGCACTTTACATTTTGATAAATAGTGCCAAATCACCCTTCAGAAAAGTCACAGTTTTTAAAAAAATTTAAATATTTGAGAGAGAGAGAGAGAGAGAGAACACAAGCAAGGGAGGGGCAGACAGAGACATACACAGAATCCGAAGCAGGCTCCAGGGTCTGAGCTATCAGCACAGAGCCTGACACGGGGCCCCTGAGCTGAAGTCAGACACTTAACCTACCGAGCCACCCAGGCGCCCCCTCACATATATTCTTTACAAAAGTGCAAATTACTACCCTTCTTCAACTTATCATCTCTGAAAAGGTTTTTTTTTCTTTTTTTTTTAATATCGATACCTTTTACTACTTCACTTCTCTGTATGTGTGTGGAAGATACAAACGTGAGCCGGCCTCTTCCTCCTGGAAGCTTCTTCCTGCGGAGCACTAAGCCTTCTCAAGAGGCTAGAGGGTGTAATTTGCATGGAAATCCTTCCCAGCTGTAATTAGGCCAGGTGAAGGCTTCGGATGGATAATCACAGACGACGGAATCAGTGTTGGGTCAAGAAGGCGTGCAAGCGGGCTGAGAAGAACCTGGCGTGGTTCTGTGGAGTACATCCCCCTCCACATCCTAATGACTGGAGAATTTAGTTGTATTCCTTACATAACTTTGAAAGTTACGAAAAAAAATGAAAGAGAGAAAAAAAGAGTAGGCAAAATCTTACAAAGCTGACCTTATAAGGAATTGAACTTGACTCCAATAAGTGTGCCTCAGGAGAAACTGAGTTATGGGGAGTGAACGTTTCCTTGGATAAACTGTCCACAGACTTGATACTTAGCTAAAGGCTGGCACTAAGAATGGACTGGAGAATCTTCTATCCCCACAGCTCCTCTAAGTGGGAAATAAAGAAATAAAGGATATTTTGGTGCTTGAATTCTTCCGCAGAGAATCCTGAGTGAAAGACATAAAGGGGCCCTTGGCCTTGAGCTCAGTCTGTATTCTCATCTGGTTAGTGGAAGATGATTCTGGACACCCCTAGTCTGACTCCGGAGAGCTGTGCCTTGGCTAGGGCCAGTGGCACACAGGTCGTTCCAGCTGCTATGACCCTGCCCTGAATCCCACCAAGCTTCTACACTAACGTTACCCAAAGGCCACTCACTTGAGAGACACCCTCATAATTTCTGTCGCATCCAAGTATCACTCTATTACTTAATGATTTGTTAAATCCGCTTTAAAAAATATGTAAATAGCTACTTGTTAGCCTCATCTTTAAAAAAATCTACGTACGACAGATTTTGTGAGCTAGCAATATTTTCTTCAAAGCTAATAATTCAAATAAAAAATGTTCACTACTTTCATGTGCAGTCAGCTTGCACGCGCCAGTACCACGTGATACAGGCCCCTGTGCTTCTTGAATTAAATGTGTATATGAAGAACCTGGAGAGCTCATTAGAATGCAGATTTTAAATCAGTACGTCTGGGGTAGGATCTGAGCGTCTGCATTTCTACAAGCTCCCAGGCGATTATGGTGCTTCTGACCTACAGCCCACGCTCCCGGAGTATCATGATGACCTACAGCTGCTCTATAGTTGCTGACTTCGTTTCTATTTATTTACTGTTTGCTTAGCTCTGATAACTCTACTCATTTGTCTGCAAGGAGTTTAAGTGTAGGAGAATTGGATCAATCTTTTTAGTATTTTAAAAGTACTGAAATAAAAACGTGTTTTATAGAGCTTTACAAACTACTTTGACATTCTTATCTCACTTCATGCTCAAAACAACTCTATGGAAAAAAATGGGACAATAGTTATTATCTGTATTTTGTAAGTCGAGGAAAAAAACGGCACAGAGAGGTGAGGTCTAAAGTGATTTAACTGGTTAAATTGTGGCTTCTGGACTTGAATCTGGGTCCCCAGACGTCCAGTTCATTGCCCTTAGAAACATCTTAAGACTTTTCTGTGAATAGAATGTTGCATTTACATGGGTATCACAAACCACAGAATCAGAATATGATGTCATGGAGTGCAAATGCGGGGAAAAAACGACAACACTTTTGTGGGGAGTGAAGAGGAATCTGTGGGGATTTGGTATGTGGATCCAGAGAACTCACATAAACTCCAGGATGTAAGCTCTAAAGGGAGCACTGCAGAGCACGACCACCCCCCCACCCCGGGGGCAGCCCAGGCCGGAGGGTCTCTCTCCTCTTCACGAAAGCAGAGTCCACTGCAAGGGCTCACAGAGTGTTGCTTCTCTCTGTCTCTCATATACCTAAGATGGACCTTTTTTTAGGCAGATTTTGTCATTGTTTGAAATAATCTTTTTTTTTTCCCTTTTCTTTTCTTTTTTAACAGAATGTTTATCCTCATAGGAATCCTGCCATTGGCAGTCTCTACATGAACTACAGTATGTTTGGACAATATGTATTGTCAATATATTTAGAAAAATCTAAAATGTGCCAGAAATTGAGGAGAAATATGGACCTCAAGAAATAGCCCCCAATTATAATACTAAGAGGATTTCAAAAACTGCAGGCAATTTTATATACCTGGTAACACTAAAAGTGAGTTTATTTAATAGCATAAAAATATGTGACACAATTCAGTAAATGGAAGGTCATCTTCCGATCTCTAATCTGTGTGCACAGTTACCTTCTGACAATGCCAGTATTAAATAATTAGACCAGTGTCATTGAGCTATTCCATTATGTCCCCTACAGATACCTATGTATTCTGACACTGAACAGACTTCACTACACATTCACAGCTACTACGATAAGCTCTATAAATGCCTACACGAAGACTGAGACTTCATGTTAGCACACAGCAGTGTGAACGTTACTCTTCTGGGAGTCTGCTGGTAGCTTCTCAGAAGTTAGAGTATGTGCTCCCCAGTCTGTTGTGAAGAGATCTTAACTCCACCACGACTCCATTATGTAGTCTTGAAAAAAGGGTGCTTTCTCTGGACCTCAGTTTCTTTGTCTCAGAAATGAGCAGACTGGCCTTGGGATCCTTGAGATCTTTTGTAGCCCTACCTCCTCAGAGAGGCTACATGAGAGGCAGACTTCACAGCCTCCTGTCACCAGCAGTTCAGGGACCACCGAGGACCCCGGTTCTCCTCACTCTCCACGAGTGAACAAACGGCCTCACCACACGCATGCTCTGCCAGCAACACTGGAGTGAGCTGTTGAAGACCCCACCTTATGATGGGAGTCATTGTTTGCACATTTTTAGCCTTTTCTTTAAAAGGTAAACTAAAAGGGGAGTGCGGTGGACAAATAATTACATACGATCTATGTGGAGAGTTTTAGCCTGTTCTAATGTAATACCATAAGGCCATTTTGACGTCAGAATTCAGCTTAAAGCACAGACTACATTTTCCCTGCTTACATAACACAAAATCAATAAAACCAACACTTATTAAACAGAAAAATCATAAGTAGTGCAAATCAATCAACCTCCATTTCTCCCTCAGTAAACTGAAAACATGCTTGGATCAGTCCTCCATCACAAGGAGTCTGTGGACATGAGAAGAAGCAGCAGATTTTGATGTAGGTTAAAAATAATCAAAATGTGGAAAACAATATTTCCCCTGCAGGACTGCTACGAGATTAGAGATAGTATAATGGGCACAAAGTGATCAATAAATCACAGTAATGATTATTATTTATCAGCATAATTAGGAGTTGCCATAGTAAAAGGGTCAAGGCATAGGATTTACGGTCAGAAAGAAGAGCCCCACTGAATACCACGGCAGGGAATAAAAACCAGGGTTGTCCAGCAAACAGTATCGAGACACTTGTCAGTCACACTGGTACTGCCCAATTCTGCGGGCACACCAACTGTGAGCCCTCAGTGGGGGGAAGAGAGGGATAGGAGAAGCTCCCAATTCAGAGGGAGAAAGAGCTGTCCAGTGGAGAGTTCAAAGTGCTAATGCCATAATCCGTTTCTCTTCTTCCCCAATATTCTAAGGGGAGGCTACCCTTCAGGAGGAGGGAAAAAAGCAGCTCCTTGCTTAAGTATCCATTACACAATCGAAGTGCTCTTTGTAAAATGCAATTTAGACCAAGGCATTTGTCTATTTAAAATAATTCAGACACTCACCCTTGCTGTAGTACAACTTGTAGCATGGTTTACCAACGCCCCAGAGCCCCAGTGTCCTTTCTACCTGGCTATGCCTTCAGACCCACGGCCACCCTGTACTCCTCCGTCCATGCCCTGTACAGGCTGTACCACTGCCTGTGACTGCCCTGCCTCCATCCTCACGCAGCTGCCCATCCGTCCTGTAAATCCCGCTTCCTTCTCCAGGAGGCCTTACGGCTGGGGGAGATGCCTCTCCTGTGGAGAACTTCCTGCCTCCATAGCTGAATAAGCCACACTATCTTGCAACTGTTTGTTTTCTTTACTATTCTTTGAACATCTTACTCACCTTTGTATCTCCACTGCTTTACACAGGGCATGAAATACAGCAGATGCTCAAAAACAAATAAAACACAACAAAACAAAGAACGAATGACTGTGTTAAAGAAAGAGGAAGTGACTGAGAGGCTGAAATTGATGCCTGATAGAAGAGATGAAGAAAAAGTCTTCCCATTACCTGGCAGATTGCCCTGCCTTCCTAAATGGGAAGGAGTGAAAAAGACAATAGGGTAATTCTTCCTACTCTTTTGGGTTCTTAGGTTTTAGTGTCAGAGATACAAAGCTGGATGAACCATAGATATCTGTCAATGAAACAAAGCAATCTTATATTTTTGAGATAAAAAAAACTTTCTGGGGTGCCTGGGTGGCTCAGTTTGGTTAAATGTCTGACTCTCGATTTTGGCTCAGGTCATTACCTCAGGGTCATGAGATTGAGCCCCACACTGGGCTCCACACTGGGCATGGAGCCTGCTTAAGCTTCTCTCTCTCCCTCTCTCTGTCCCTCCTCCACGTGTGCTCTCTCTCGCCTGTGCACACTCTTTCTCAAAAAATAAAACAAAACAAAACAAAACTGCTTTCCAGTTTTCTTTTTATAGGTGGCCAGACAGAACAGTGCTTTTTATGGAACTGTGCTTTTCATTCCCATTATTTCCTCTAGAAGCAATGGCTTGGTATTTGCTGGTTCAGTGTTCAAGCCAACTTTACAAAACATAACTACCATGAATAACAAGAATAAAAAGCATATTAATCTAAAAATCTGCAGAGGATCAAGGCTTCACCAGGGCGACTGGCCTCTTCATCAGCCTGTCCTGTTGAACTAGTCTCCATAAGAAGAGAGACTCCAGTCGAGACTTGGGTTTGAATCTCAGGCCTGCCGCTTATTAGCCATGTAACCTTGTTCAAGGCACTAAATCCTTGCCATCTCATTTTCTTATCTGTAAAATGGAATACCTTTTAAAACCCAACCTGTTTCACAGGATCACACACAGAATCACATAGGTCCTGTGGATGACAAAATAGTTTACACAATCAAGTACTGTGCAAATATGAAGTATATCATTCCTTTACATTGTAATTCCACATGTAAAATTAGGGTATTTCAGAGAGATATGTATGTAACACAATAAAGACCTCATGGTTAGAGACTGACAACTTTCCTCTGTTCCAGATTTCAGTGGAAAAGCCTGAGAAGGGACAAAATCAAGCTGATGATAAATTATGGAGTTAAAAATGACAAACACAAATGGATTGATTCAACACATCTGAGAATAAGTAAGTGAATAATAACAGTCTTCCTTTTCCTGATCTTCCCCTATGCTCTCTCACCCCGGGTTCAGTCCAGCTCGAATCCCTAAGCACTGAACTACCCAGAAGGGCCTATGAGCAGAATTCTCAGTAGCCTATAATGGGCAAACCCAAATGTACCTAAACCTAGAACAGAGAGGAAAGCTGCCAAGTTCAAGTTTGCCTCCATCCTTCCCTCATCTGCGTGGAGCATCACCGCAAGAGCTCTTAACATCTCAGATCCCCAGCCTCCTAGGGGCACTGCCTTCTCCTGACTCCCTGGAGAGCCACCTCATCTCTAAATGCACTTTAAGAAAAATTAGGGAAACTAAATATTACTCAGCATATAAAAGAATTCCTCATGTTTTTCCTTCACAAGCTGGACACCAGTTTATAAGTAAAGGTGAGAGAGACTTCTGTGAAAGCCTTTTCTAAGCCCTGTATTTCTAAATCCTAGGTCAACATCCTCAGCATCTCCAAAGAGCATCAGATGAAAACAGTGAGGCTTATGCACCAACCATCTCTTGCCAGATAAAGTAAAATAATGCATCAAACATCAAAGACTGCAATAATTTTTATCTTATCAGGGTCTTCTCTCCTAAGAAAGCAAAAGACAACCAAGACACTGTTAGGTCAAATAGAGATTTATGTGTACAGCCTTCTGTTTCACCTCATTGCTAAGATTATTTGTAAGTCATTAAAAAAGATCTTTAAATGCCCCAAACATATTTTCTTTTAATAGTGAAATGGCAGGGGGGAAGGGGACACAAAAAACCCCAGGGCCTTTGGTCTTGTTAATTTACCTTTCTGCATTGAAATAGGAGATGCCAGCCTAAAAAGGCTGACACATATCTCGTATCTCGTTTTTTAACAAAGCTTTTAGTTCTCAGACTCTCCAACAGGTATGCTCATACTACCTAGTAACCCCGCTCCACTCAGACCATTCTCAAATCCTGCCAGTGATGCTAGAGAACAGGAGTTCTGTAAAATCTTCAGAGCCAAAACTGAACCAAGAGTCTGACATTCCCTAAGAGCAATCTTTTCCACCCTGAACAAGGAAAACCTCTGGATAGCAAGGAAGAGTGCCTGTAACTGCAAACCCATTTCCTAAAGGCTAACATTCCACATGTGGCCGTAATTCGTGGAGGTAATTCTAAAATAGACCTTTAAAGTCTCATCTGTGTCCCTTCTCCACTCTCACAGTGACTCCTCTTCTTGCCCCACGCCTAAATGAAGTATCGCAAGAGCCACTTGGCAGAGAACCAGCCACATAGGAATCACCTGGCAGCTGGGCAGGAATGCAGAATCTGAGGCCCCACCCCAGACCTATTCCATCAGAAACTGCACTTGATGAAGACCCCAGACAAAGACCCCAAGTGATATGTATGTGCATCAAAGTTAGAGAAGCACTGCTCCAAGCCCACCATGCTATTAGCCAGCCACCCCCTTTTCTGGTAAACCGACGCTTGGCCTAGGAAGGGCCCCAAGGGGCATTCCAAAGTGCTCAGCCCCATGTTCCACTCTTCCTAGGATGCACACGGGAAGCAGGCTGTCTTCCAGAGAACACAGGTGAGGCATGGGCACAGCAGTAGCAGCCACCAGGGGCCCCTGGTGAAGGTGTATCTCCTTGCCTCCTGTCTGCTCACCACTGCGAGCTCCCTCACATCTCCTTCAGTCCTTCCCTCTCCCGTCTTACCTCTTTCTCCCAGTATCAAAAATGGATCAGCTAGTGAAGTGAGTCACCAGGCTCTAATGTCAGAATTTCGGCTCTACAACTTACTTGCTGGTGAATTAGGAAAACTACTTAACTTCACTAGGCCTCAGTTTCTTCCTCTGTCAGTGAGGATGCTAATAATAGTGCCTTCCCCTTGGGGTTGCTGCGAAAGCTCTCACTCTGGCACTCCCATAGCCAGCACCTCATGAGCAGGTCGGGCCCTGCCCACTGGCTTAGTTTGGACACTCGCCCTCTCCTTTAAAACAGTACTGACACAACAACCCACACAACTCGGCACCTAACTGTTACTCTCCCATACAGACCTCTGTTTGTGCTGCTCGTTTTATCTCCTAACCTAGATTTTAAAAGAAATGATGGCTGTTGTATTTATAGATTGTAAAAGTAATTCATGCTCATTAGAGAAAATGAAGAAAAATATAAAAAATTCAAGAAGAGACAACTGTTAGCATTTTAGAGTGTTCTCTTCCAAACAAGTAGATCTCATGTTTCAGGAAGGAAAGGACCAAGTCTGGATGTTCTTGAAAACATCCCCGACTTCCCCACGTCTGAGACCTCAGCCCCTCATGCAGCACCGTGCGGAGCACCCACCAGCTGACAACCCCGTACCTGCGCCTCAGCCGGCTGCCGTGTCTCGTCCCTGCACTTATACGTACACCATCAACACACAGAAATAGGGACGTGGTCAGAGTCAGTGATGTCATGTGTTTGGTTCTTGGGTTCCAGCCGTGGCGCATGTGTTCCTATCTGCATTCTGTGGGGCTGCCATTTGTGTTTGATGGTGAGTGTTTCTGGCAGGGCCCCAGCTTTCCCGTTCCGCATACTCAGATCTCACTTACCTACAGGAATGGTCGTCCCGTGAATTTTATCAGCCCAGCCTGCATAGTACCGAAGCGTTTTGATGACCCCCTGCAAATCCACGTAAAAAGCCTGCAGGAATGGTTTGCCACCATTTAGGGATTCCATGGTCTGCAGGAAAAGAATGGAGAGAACTTTCAAGTGACATACGCAATAATGTCTGGAGCAGAAGAAAAAGGAAGAGCAAGACTCTAAATCAATATGAATAGTGAAGCAGATCTGGTGAGTTCTGATTTCCCAAATAAAAAGACTTTTTAGTACTGCTGGTTTAGGTTCGTCTCTAGTAAAAACCACAGTGAATATGTATGTGTGTGTTCTTGGGCCTGTGAGTCTCCAGTAACCACTATCCAAATGCATCAACACAACGTTTCTTCAACTGATGATAAAGAAATGTTCTGCCTGTCAAACTGGCCTCTGCCATATTAATGATCAGAGCTGCACAGGGATATTTTGGAGTTTAGATCAGTAATCTGAATCCATAAGGAGGAACAGGGACATGGGCCTTTATGCAACTGATGAGAATATAAAGTGTTTTCCACCACTGCCAAGACCCCTGCTGAGACATGGAATATCCACAGTGCACAGAGACTTTATTTATTGCCATCAAATAAACAAGAGCTCCTCTAGGGAAGCTCACACTTTAACAAGTTCAGGGCTGCTTTTTGGTAAATATTTATGTTAACAACCATTACCTATTAAAAGTGAAGTATCTGTTCCATTGAATAAAAATAGACATATTGAGCAGTTGTAGATTACAAATGTTACTATTTGAACCATGTGTTCCTAAACTGCTTGAATGTGTAGCAACAACAACAAAAAAACCACAAGGACACACTGAAATGAGAAGAGAGTATTTGGACTTAAGAAATATTGAAAGTGTTACAAGTTTATTGAACTAAAAATAAGCAAAAACATATGTTTATAATCTCATGTCCTTCTCTGTGAGGATATTTTATCACTCATACCAGTGTGAAAACGATGTGAGCACTGATAAAATTAAGATGGAAAGATTCTCCATTTGATGACATAAAAATACAATCACTGACAGGGCAACTTACCCACTCGTGTGGGTAAAGATAAGATGCGATTCACTTGGGTAAGGATAAGATGGGATTCACGTGCATGGAAGATGGGACTCATTGTTTTTAATCCCATGACTTATCACTGTACATTGATTGGCTCAACTTTACCAAAAGGAATCTAATTATTTCCCAGTACTTTTGAGAAGATGCATATGATCAGGAAATGGTCATTATGTTCTGCATGAGCCAGCACTGAGCCAAGCTCCACATAGCATAGAGTGAAGCAGAGTCAGTAACCAGAATCGGGGCCACCTACATGGTCCCAATGAACTGCTGACACCAGCCAAATTCACCTGAGAGTTGCCAGCCCTATGTTTACTTTCAATTAATTATGTTTACTTGGATGAAGTATTAACTTCATTTTCTGGTCAGAAGCTCCCATCTATTCCAAAGGCTGTCTCATTAAAACTCACTCCTCCCATGGCCTAAGAGTGTTTAAAAACAGAAATCTCACTTAAGCGTAATGGCAAAAGGGAATTGATCCTGGTGGGACATATGTCCAAAAAAGGACGGCATGTGAATTTTATGACATGAAAATATAACAGCAGAAATGAACTATATGTAGTATATGCCATCAGTCTAGTATTATTAATGTTGTAAACTATATAGACTTCACTCAATTAAACAGACACTTACAATCAATCTGCCCTCTCTACCCAACTGTTTATGTCCAGGAATTTCTGGGATTACAAAAGAAGTAAAATACAGCTCTCACTCTTGAAGAAATCATAATCCAGTGAAGACATAAACCTACAGACGAGCATTTCCCCCCAAGTGTTCCAAAGAATTCAGTTTTGCATGATATTGATAGATTAGTCAGAAAAATAGTTTTGAGACTTAAGTAAACCTGAGAAATAGTGAGTAGGGCTTTTTAGAGTCTCTAATATGGTCAGTGTCTCCTGAATATCTGAGAAGGAGCTTCTTGGCCATGGAACACGCACCTTTCTCACAAAATGCATAAACACCTCACTGGAACAGTCTTCCTTGAAGTACCAGATTAGCAAACATTTTTATAGAAAAGTAAGTGTTACATGGGTCAGAGCTCCAGATCAGTTCCATAAAGGATTCATTTTGTTCCCATACTATGAACAGATCCTGGCAGAGGATGGCTGGAGGGAAGAGCCATGCCTGGCAGCAGTGACCCTGAGGAAGGACATAATGTGTCCCTCTCCCAGAGCAAGCCCAATTGTGTCCTGTTTTCCCACCCAGAGGGTAGGATACCAGTGTTCATAGTTTGAATGCCTGACTGAAGGCGGACGCCCTACACATTAATTGGTCAGCAGTGGGCTACCCAGGTGGATATGGCTGGTGCACAACACAGACATTCCCAAACAGTGCCAGGCCCCAGGCAATTTGCGTTCTCTAAGAAACTGACTTTTATTTTAGAAATAGCAAACACAAACACAAAAACCACTAGGAGAGAGGATGCTCCTTATGTGAGAAAATAATTTAGTGAAAGATAGTTGCTGTCTCCTGCTCTCTCTCCTTTCCTCTGGTTCTAGAAAGTGCCAGAAGAACAAAGGGGGCAGAAGTCCCTGAAAGGCCCTCTGCTTCAGAAGGATTCTCTTTAGTCAAGAGAGGTTAACTCTGGGGAGGTAAAAAAACAGTCCTTTTTGATCATCAAATGAATCACTTGGTGTTGCTTTTCTGCAGGCTTCATGGTGACTCTCCTGCTGCTTAACTGTTTTTGTTTTGATTTGTCTGTCGAGGGTGGGCTCAGAAAGTTGGAAAGGAAGGCAGGAAGGTCCTTACCAGCAATGGGAAGTTATGGTTTTGGTCTTCAAAATTCACTAAGAAGAGACCCTCAGCTGGTCCTGCACCTACCCATCTGATCCCAAAAGCCAAACAGCTCTCATTTTTCATGTGTATTATGTTCTCCTCAGCTTGTCCCCAGGTTGGCTTCACACCACATTTTCAGAAAGGCTGAGGAGTCTATGCTTCAGTGGAGTGGTAAATTTAGGGTAAAGACTTAATGTTTTTTTAGGCTACTTACTGCAAGAACTGCCCTGTCTCGTTCCACCAAGTCTGCAAGCTTATCCAGCAGACGGCCTCTCTCTGAAGCGTCCATCCTTCTCCACACTGAACCAAGAGAGAAAGCCAGGCGGGCTGCCTGCACTGCTTTGTCTATATCTGCCTGTTAGAGAGGAAGAGGCACAACCTAAGAGAGAGAACACTCCAAATAAAGGAAGAACCACCTGCTTTTATGAAAAAGGTGATGAATAAATGTCAGTGCTGGTGTGTGGGAAGCATAAGCTTAATGCTATATTGTCTGAAGGCAGTTATTTCATAGGGAATCTTTTTCTGAGAAGGACGTACCTTGTCTGCTTCTTGAACTTCACACACTTGCTCTCCTGTGGCTGGATTATAGACAGGGAACACTCTCCCGCTCTCTGAGTTCTGCCACTCGTTGTTAATAAAAATCTATGGAAGTACACAACAGAAGGGGGATCGGTGAGACATGTGATAGGAAGCCAACCAATGGTGAAGGACTATGGAAGTACCATGGTAGTGAGATCTGTACTATATGTTTGCTGACATGTGAGTATAGAATTCGAAGCATCACAAGACCCTCAACAGTATGCAGTCCAGCCTCACCCCAAATTCAGACATTTCTCCTATGATATCTCAAGATTATCTCAAGGTTATCCAAAGATTATCTCAAGGTTATCCAAAGATTAAACATAGTTCTTACCTTTTATCTCTATCTCAAGATTATCCAAAGATTAAACATAGTTCTTACCTTCAGCGAACCTGCCAACCAGTGAGGGAGTCAAACAAAGATGGAAGGACAGAGTTTCACATACAAACAGACAATACACTAAAGCTGAGAAAATATTTACTGACTGTCCAAACTCTGGCCAGTATCCAAAAGGAGTAAATACCATGGAACAAACTGACAGTCACCAACTTTTAGATCCTAGTTTCTCTGTCAGAGGGATAAGTAACTTCACAGGGGAAGTTGAAGGGTGCTGAAATAAGTAAGCATTCACTTAATTTATAGTCAGATCCAGAACTGAGCAATGACTCTGAGCAAACTAATTGGTGAGTTAAACAAGTTACATGTGTAAATCTAAGTTAGAGTTCTTTGCCTTTGCTGGGTAGGCTACATGACTCAGCAAATGGAAAAAGTCTGTCTTTCAAATTGGTCTCTCAAGAATTTCTTAAGAGTCTTGGTTTCCTTATAAAGGAAATGGAGATTACGTTAAAATGGCAAATAGACTAACACTTTTAAAAAAAGTGTTCAAGTTAATACCTCAGAAGATTTCTAAGAACTGAGTTGAAGGAAAGGAAAAAATATAGGCAAAGAAATGTAAAAATTTTTATTGTTATTAAAGAGAGAAACCCAGACAAAATGTTTGGACTATGACAGCTCAAAGAATACGCAAAGATACTTTATTCTATAAAATTTATAGTATGACAATGAAAATTTCTAAATTCAGGAGCCATCAGGCAATTTAGAACAAATACAACAATAAACTAATTTGTTACTATCTGCCATTTTAATAAGTCACAGATGAGGCTAAATGAGGATAGATCTACAATTTTAAATACTAAGGTCTAGATTTTCCAAAGTTTTATTTTGCCTTGATTTGATAAAACAATGAAGACAAAAGGGGAAAAAGACCTTAAATCTACATAACAAGCACAAACACAATGACCCTGTAATTGTATAATATTTTAAGTGTACAATTTATAAACATGCTTTATAACTTACAACAATTTATAAAGTTCCTTAATGTAATGCATTCATTATTCAACAAGTACTTAGATACTTCTAGCCCTAGGACAGGCGAAGAGGACTAGCAGTTCCAGCCCTCCAGGGTCTTACAGTCTCTAGTAGTTCATTAAATATTCATAACAACCTAATGGCAGGATTTTATTACCACTACCAAAGATGAGAAAGGTGCAAGGATGGGAGGTTCTGAGTCTGACAAAGCAGGTTCCCGTTGCAGCTCTGACTCAATCTATTGCTCCTTCCAGTGTTATCAGAGTATCTTAAATTTATAAGATGATCCATGCACCTAACTGAAAACAGTAAGCAAATGAATGAGTTTTATCCTGTTAAAAAATAAGTAATTTTTATCTTTGATCTTTGGATGGCTCAGCCCAAAGAAACAACGCATTAGTGTCCAAGCCTAAATTAGATCCATAGTTCTTGGACTCCTGGTCCAGTTGTTTCCACTCCACTAAACAAACTTCCTAACAATTCACAGTTCATCATATCTGCACACTCCTTTGAAACACAGTATGACCTCCCAGGTAATAAAAAATATCAATTAAGAGGTTAGTTTCACTTCTATAGCATTATCAGGTTTAAGGAAGTGGAGTGGGGTCTTGCCAATATTCCTTATTCTCTATTCACGATTTGACAGAAACTTCTTAACCTTTTTAATTCAATTTTACTTAAGTTTCTTTACTGAGTTCTAACCATATGTAAGAATTGAGATTTCATGACTTTCATTGATTCTTCAAGGTCTTTCAAAGATCAAAGATAAAAATTACTTATTTTTTAACAGGATAAAACTCATTCATTTGCTTACTGTTTTCAGTTAGGTGTATGGATCATCTTATAAATTTAAGATACATTAAAGGACCTTAGAGATCTTTTGCTATTTTATCATCCTAGAAATTACTTCATCATCACTCATCAATTATTTCAAACCATGCTAAAAAAGAACAAAATAAAAAAGTAAAAAACTGCCTAGAATGAATAAAAACATTACAACTATTTCATCATCCATCAGTTTTCTTATTGTGTTGTACAAACTAGTGTATTGTCTTTCGAAAGCACATACAAGAAGTCTGGAGATACCATCTTTATCATATTCTTTTACGCTTTCATTGAATGTAGCTAGGAACTCAGAATTTTTCATTTCAGTCCATGATAAGTAAGAGAAGATTACAGAGAAAGGTATTTCACAACTGTAAATGAGTCAGAAGATGAAGGCAAAGAGACAGAAACACTGGAGACTGTACAGATGAGAGTGAAGTTAACGAAGCAAAATTTTAGACAATGAGCCTTTAGGATAAGCAAGTAAATTTTCTCAAACTCAAGAATCAAAGAGTAAACAAGATATTTATGAATATACCAAGAAAGCATGATATTCTAACTCAGTCATTTAATAGGACAGAGTTGCAACAAGAACCTAGACTATCTTGTTTTGCTAATCTTTTATGATATCTGTGGGTAAAAATTTACTTGACATAAATGGACGAATACTGAAGGTAGGTATATATACAAAGGTAACTAGAAGGACAGATATTATGTAGAAATAAAAAATTTCATTGGATTGAACAATTTAGTTTATGTTTATATTGGAAATTAAAAATAGAAATTAAAAACAGGGGCTCCCGGGTGGCTCAGTCGATTGATTTCGACTTTGGCTCTCGATTTTGGCTCAGGTCATGATCTCACGGTTCGTGGGATTGAGACCTGTGTTGGATTCTGTACAGTCAGCACACAGTATGCTCTCTCTTCTCTGCCCCTACCTCATGCACTCTCTCTCAAAATAAATAAACTTTAAAAATCCTAAAAACAGAAACATTTTGTAATTATGGAACAAAAAGACAGACATTCTTTTATACAAAATTACAAGCACTCAAACTTTTCAATAGTATTACACTGTGAAAACGCACATGCAAGATCCAGAAGTAACAATAAGCTGTAACCTATCTGAGATGTGTGTGAAATCTAGAATCAGTATTTATGCCATGAATATGTCCTGTTTCATACATGACGGCTGATGATCAGAGAGTTACATTCAAAGGTCCTTGCCCATTTCAGGCCAATACCTCTAAATACCCAGGAAAGTGTGGAAGAATAATCTGGGATGCTATGTGTAAGCTCTAATTTTCTGGGTTTTGCTTCTGTACATTTTTCATAAAATAACTTAAAATTTTAAACATACAAAGGGTCCAGTGGACCCAGATGGCAAATGTGATGACTATTTTTCCTGGTATGCTGAAAGTTAAAATATTTGATTATTTTTACTAGGTTATTCTTTTTGTAGACACAGCCTTATAATATGATTTTAAAAACTTGTATCAATAACTTTATTGGTGCACAGGCTAGCAAATACCTCTAATACTTGAAGGTTTTCAGCTTCTCCAGACTATTTCAAAAGTTTTGATTATGATATCAAGTGTTCTTCTCTAACCAGGCTTGCAATGACCAATACTGGTATTATTTAAGCAACAAAATGAATAATGATACAATGGGTTATTACCCATAAAATCAAAAAGGTATCCAAGAGCCCATAATGTTACAAATTATTTTAATGACTATATAAATGGGGGATAAAGTAAAACTCTGCTTCATAGGAGAATTCCAACTAACCGTTGTGAGGGAGTTATGGAATTAGATAATCACCCTTTGTCAAACACCATAGTAGTAATTGCTGGAGGCAAAATCATCAGTAGATGATCGAAAAATTGGATGTTTAAGTAGTCTCAAAATATCTTCCCACAAGATTCTTATTAATTACAAAGGGAAAAAATAGGACCTTTATGTTGGAGAAACTTGGCACCTTAGACAGCACCTTAATCAAGCAATCAACTTTAACATCACCAGTAATGGGACAAATTAATTGTTATTAACATTTTATCTGCATGTCCTACCAATAATTAGAAAGCTGTGTTGCAACCTCTTGCTTTGGTTGTGGATTTGTCAGTATATCCTTAGAGCCTTCATTTACTTTATAAATTTTAGTTATTTTATTAGTGAATATAAGTGCATTACCATTAAATTCTCTGGTAAAACAGAACCATTTATAACTAGTAAGTGACCCTCTTCACTATTAATAAATCTTTGTGTCTTAAAGCCTATTTTGTTTAATATTAGCAAAGCTACTTATGCTTTTCTGTAGTATTTCCCTGAGAGATCTTACCCCATCTTTTTACTCTCAACTATGGCTTTACTATTTAATTTTTTTTAAATTTTTAGACACAGAGAGACAGAGCGTAAGCAGGGGAGTGGCAGAGAGGGAAGGAAACACAGAATCTAAAGCAGGCTCCAGGCTCTGAGCTGTCAGCACAGAGCCTGACTTGAGGCTCAAACTCATGAACCACAAGATCATGACTTGAGCTTCAGTTGGCCACTTAACCGACTGAGCCACCCAGGCACTCCTATTATTTAAATGATGTATGGCTTGACTTTATTTTAGTCAACATAAAAATCTCTGTCTTTTAACTGGCAAGTTTTAATACATTTGTATTTATGTGATCATATTTTGTGTTATATTATATTGTGTGATAGTTGTACTTGATGCTTTTAGTTTGTCTTACTTCCTGTTTTCTCTTACCTCATTTTAACCAATAATTGTTGCTGGCTTTACAATTCAATTTTCTTACTTTATTGGTTTGGAAGTTGTAAACTATATATTTCTATCCTTTCATTGGTTATCCATGGTATTTTATCATGCATATTTAACAATCTTTGCGTTTGAAGCTAATATATATCTTAACATTACTCCCAAACAATTATAATAGCTTTGGAACACTAAATCTAATTGTTTTCCTCCAGAGGTTTGTTATATAATTATTATTTTATACAGAAAACAATTTCTTATATTTAAGATTATAAAATTTTCATTCTCATGATTCCTCAGAATTTCACTAGTCAAGATTTCTTGGGAATAAAGTCTCAGTTCTGAACACATATTTGTTGTATCCTCATTCTCAAAAGATACCCCAAGAAGGTTACACAATTCTAGGTAGACAAATATTTTCTCAAAATATTTTGAGATTATTTATTATTCCAGTATTTTCTATCTTGCAATGCAGTTTATAAGAAGTCTGCTGTAAGTCTTTGATTATAACTTCCAATTCAGGATTTGCTTTTTCTGTCTGGTTGCTTTCAGATCTTGTCTTTGTCTTGTAGTTCATAAGTTTCATCACAATATATCTAATATCAATTTACCTATCTTGATAGTTAAGAATGTGCTCTAATGTCTATGAAATTTTGTCTCATAAGTTCTGGAATATTCTTAATCATTATTATCATTTCCTTTAATACCATTCTCTCTACTCTCACCTTCTGGGACTCCCCAGTGTTACACCTTTGAAGTCCATCCTCAATGTCCTTTAACTGCTCACATTTTCCATTCCCCCTTTTGAAAAAATATTTTATGTAAAAATAATTTCATTGCTCTTGTACATGTGGGATATATTCTTCTAAACAACTCCAACTATACAAAAGAAACCACACAGAGCATAAAAAAGATCACCTAAAATTTTACCATCCACAAATAACCAGATAATCAAAGTTTACAAATTCATGACCATCCTTCTCCTAGACATGCCTAGGACCAATACACACACACATGCACATACACACCCCTCCACATACACATATACATACCCACATACAATTTTATAAAACAAGATCAACTCTACATGAGCTTTACAACACACTTTAAAAACTTAACAATGTCTGGGGCCCCTGAGTGGCTCAATCAGTTAAGGATCCAATTCAATTTCAGCTGAAGTCATGAGCTCATATTTTGTGGGACTGAGCCCTGCATCAGGCTCTGACAGCACAGATCCTGCTTGAAATTCTCTTTCCCAATCTCTCTGCCCTTCCTCTTCCCCCACTCATGTACATATGTGTGCTCTCTCTCTCTCAAAATAACTATTTAAAATAAATATAAAAACTTCACAATATGCTATAGACATTTTTAGGGTTTCTTTGTATTTCAGTGTGTATGTTTATATGCATATAGGTGATTGAGCATGTTGCACATGTACACATATGTGAGTAGCCTAATTCATTCACTCAATCCTCTACTGAAGAATGCTTATGTTATTTCCATTCATCTCCTTTTATTCATGTTGCAGTTGAGTGAGTTCTTCAGCTCTGTCATTCAGTTCTCTTTGCCTGGGTCTAATCTGCCTATTTCAGTATTTACATTTTTATTTTCAAAAGTTTTCCTTTGTTCTTTTGCAAATATGTATGGTCACGTTGTTTTGGTTTTAAAAAGTAATACTTCAATTTTTTGGACAGTTTTAGTTTGTAGAAAGCTGAGGAGACATTACAGAGATGTGCCATATCCCCTATTCCCCTCCTAGTGTTTTCTATTTTTAATACCTTGCATTAGAATGGTACATTTGTCATAATTTGTGGACTAGAACTGATACATTAACTAAAATCTATAGTTTACATTAGGCTTCATTCTTTTTTTGTACACTCTTATGAGCTTTGAAAAATGCACAATATCATGCATCCATTATTATAGTATAATACAGAATAATTTCTACACAGCCCTAAAAATCCTGTGTGCCACCAATTCATCTCATCCTCTCAAAAAACCTCTGATAACACTGATTGTTTTTTTTTTACTGTATCCATTCATCTGCCTTTTCCAGAATGTCATATAATTGGAATCAGACAGTAGGTAGTCTCTTCAGACTGGCTTTTTTCACTTAGCAATTTGCATTTCAGGTTCCTTCATATTTTTTTCTCATGACTTCTTAGACTTCTTCTTTAAGGCTGAATAATATTCCACTGTATGGGTATTTCACAGTTTATTCACCTTTTAAAGAATATCTTAATTGCTTCCAGTTTGGGAAAATTATGAATAAAATTATTATGTGCAGGTGTTTGTGTGAACATGAATGTTCAACTGGTTTGAGCAAATGCCTAACTAGTGACTGCTCGATCATCGAGGAAGATTATTCTTAGATCTGTTTGAAACTGCCAAACCGTCTTCCAAAGTGAGTGTGTCACTCTGCATTCCCACCTGCCACAAATGAGAACTCCTGTTGCTTCACATCCTTGTCAACATTTGGTATTGTCAGTTGTCTGTATTTTAGCCATTCTCATGAGTGCGTAGTGGCACCTTGCTGTTTTAGTTTGAAATTTCCTAGTGACATATGACACCGAGAATTGTTTCATAAGCTTATTTGCCATTTGTATATTTTCTCTGGTGAGGTATCAGATCTTTTGCCCGTTGTTTAATTGAGTTATTTTCTTAATGTTGAATTTTAAGAGTTGTTTGTATATTTTGGATACAAGTCCTTCATCAGATATATGTTTTTGCGAATCTTTTCCCCCAGTTTGTTTTTTCATTCTCTCTCACAGTGTCTTAGCAGATAAAAAAGCTTTTCATTTTTAGTGAAATCCGATATGTCAGTTTTTCCTTTCATGGATCATGCTTTTGGTGTAGTACCTAAAAACTCATTGCCAAACTCCAAGTCATCTGTATTTTCTCCTATGTAATCTTTTAGGAGTTTTTTAGTTTTATATTTTACCTGGAGGTCTATGATCAATTTTGAGTTAATTTTTGTGAAAAGTTTAAAGTCAATGTCTAGATTCTTTTTTTTTTTGCATGAGAGTGTCTAGTTTCTCTACTACCATTTGTCAAAAAAATTATCCTTTGTCCATTATTGCCTTTCTCCTTTGTCAGAGATCAGTTGACTATATTTATGTGCATGTATTTCTGGGCTCTCTATTCTATTAATCTGTCTATTCCTTTGCCAATAGCACACTGACTTGATTACTGTACCTTCACAGTAAGTAGACTTATACTTACGTATTTCTCCTTTTTTGTGGTAAGGTAAATGGCACTGTGTTTCTTATTTCAAGTTCCAATTGTTCATTGCTGGTATATAGGAAAGCAAATGACTTTTGTATATTATCTTTATATCCTATAATTGTTTATTAGTTCCAGAAGAATTTTTCCTCTTTTTTGTGTTTGTATTCTTAGAGATTTTCCACCTAGACAATCATGTCATCTATGAACAAAGACAGTTTTATTTCTTCCTTCCCAGTCTATCTACATTTTATTTCCTTTTCTGATCTTATTGTATTAGCTAGGACTTTCAGCACAATGTTGAACAGGATTGGCAAAACGGAATTTCTTGTTTCCATTCATAGAAAGCATCTATCTAATTTCTCAGCATTAAGTATGATGTCAGCAAGAGGTTTCATATAGGTATTTATCATTCAGTTGAGGAAATTTCTTTATTTGTAGTTTGTTGAGAGGTTTGTTTTTTTTTTACCATGAATGGATGCTGGATTTTGTCAAATGCTAATTCTAAATGTGCAGATGCTATTACATGATGTTTTTCATTAGCCTGTTGATGTGACCAATCATAATAAATGATTTTTGAATTCTGAACCAGTCTTGCATACCTGGAATAAATCCCAGTGTATAATATACTGTTGGATTTTATGTGCCAAAAATTTTTAGGGTATTTGCATTTATGTTAATAAGAGGTATTGGTCTGTAGCTTTCCCTTCCTGTGTGTCTTTATCTGGTTTTAGTATTGGAGTAATCCTGGCCATATTAGAGGAGTCAGGAAGTGTTCCTCTTGCTTCTATTTTCTGGAAACACTGCACAGAATTGGTATGTTTGCTAGAAGTCACCACTAAAACCATCTGGACTAGGGGCATCTGGGTGGCTCAGCTGGCTGAGCATCCAACTTCAGCTCACGTCATGATCTTGTGCTTCACGAGTTTAAGTCCCACATCAGGCTCACTGCTGTCAGAGCAGAGGCCACTTTGGATTCTCTGTCCCCCTCCCTCTTTCTGTGCCTCTTCCCACCTTGTTCTCTCTCAATAACAAATAAACATTTTTTAAAAACCCATCTGAACCACTTCTCTTTTTTTGGAAGTTTACTAATTACTAATTCAATTTCTTAAATTTATATGGGCCCATTTAGGGCTAGCCTATATGAGTTTCCATCCTTGGTTCCCACAACTACTCCCTTTTTTGTGTGTCTCTTAGGTCAACCTCCTGAGAAGAGCTCCTGGTTGGTTCCAGGACATTTTCTGAAGCACCTCCATATGTAAATTAAACAACTGCCCCTGGGCCCAAATATATGTAACCAAGAAGAAGAAAGCCATGTATGGTTGGAACCATTAAAGGCCCAAGCTTGGGTCAGGATAATTTCTTTTCAAAAGAACCATGAGGGGCAGGCAACAAGTGATGAGTATGATGAATATCTCAGGAGTGGGTGCCAAGTTAGTAGGTATTAAGATTCTAAGAATTCCTGTATTTTTAAAGTGTCTTTGGTATTGGTATCTGGGAATTCTGAGACTGGTATCTGGGAATTCTGGTCTCAGACAGTAAGATGAAAAGTATTCTCTTCTCTTCAATTTTCTGGAAGAGTATTTGTAGAAGTGGCACTATTTTGTCCTTAAACATTTGATAGAATTTTCCAGTAAAGGTAACTGGGCTTGGAGTTTTCTTTGTGAAAAGACTTTTTAGCTATACATTCAATTTCTTTAATAAATATAGGGCTATTTAAAGTTACCTATTTCTCCTTGTGTGACTTTTGGTAAAATGTGTCTTTCAAGAAATTTGCCCGTTAGGGCATAGGGTGGTTCAGCTGGTTAAAGATCTGACTGTTGATTTTGGCTCAGGTCATAATCTAATGGTCATGAGATCCAGCCCCACATCAGGCTCTGCACTGAGCGCTGAGCCTGCTTAAGATTCTCTCTCTCCCTCTCCCCCTGCCTCTCCCCTAAACTTTCTCTGTAAAGTAAAAAAGAAAGAAGGAAGGAAGGAAGGAAGGAAGGAAGGAAGGAAGGAAGGAAGGAAGGATAGATAGATAGATAGATAGATAGATAGATATTGGCCCATTAGTTATCATATTTGTGGGCACAGAGTTGCTCACAATATTCCTCTATTTTCCTTATAATATCCGTGATGGTTCCTCTATCATTTCTGGTATTCATGATTTAGGTCTTCTCTCTTTTTCTCTTTGTTAGACGGGTTAAGTATTTATCAATTTTATTGACCTTTTCAAAGAACCAAACCATTGTTTTATTGATTTTCTCTATTGTTTTCTTGTTTTCAATTTCACTGATTTCTGCTATAGTTTTTATTCTTTTTCTTCTGCTTGCTTTAGATTTATATTGTTCTTCTTTTTCTAGTTTTCTAAGGCAGAAACTTAAACTATTTCTTATTTTCTAATATATGTAACTCAATGCTATAAATTTTTCTCTAGCATTTTCATTGCATCCCACAAGTTTTGATAACTGTACTTTCATTTAATTTAAAACATTTTAAATTTCTCTTGAGACTTATTCTTTGATTCATGTGTTATTTAGAAATGTGTTCTTTAATCTCCAAATATTTTGGGATTTTCCAGCTTTCTGTTATTAATTTATAGTTTAATTCTATTGTGGTCTGAGAGTATTTTTTTATATGATTTCTACTCTTTTAAATTTGTTAAAGTGTGTTTTATGGTCTATAATGTGGTCTATCTTAGTGAATACTCCATGTAAACTTGAGAAAAATGTATATTCTGCAGCTGTTTGATAGAGGTTTACTTTACTATTTGCAGAATTCCAGCTTTTGCATTTTCCTTCTGCTCCAAACTCATTTTAATATCACTGTTCTTTCAATTAATCAATGTATTAAAATTAATGTATCATGGATAGCTGTTTCAATCACATACTGTAATAATGTTTCATGTTATACCATGCAATAAAGCAGAAAAAATGAAAGGCAAAAGGTTGAAAATAAAGTAATACTGTCTTTTTTTTCCAGACATGACTGTGTAGAAATTCCTAAGAAATCTACAAAAAATGCTGAAAGTATAACTTAGCAAAGCCCCAGGATACAAGATCAATATACTATCAATAAATCATTGGAAAATGAAATTTAAATGCATATACTTATACACACACATTAGTTCATGCAAGATCTGGTTGCACTGCGACAGAAGAGTCCTCTACAGTGTATCGTCTGCCTTAAAGCCAGAAGTGGAAATCCTGGGCACCAACTTTTGGCACCAACTATTAACCCTTTAAATTATGTGAATTTAAAATTAATAATCTAAGAAAGAGTCTCAAGAAGAGTTATGGCTCTTAGTTGCAATGTAACCTCTTCACAAAACTGAGGGACCTGGGACCTGCAAAACTGTCTCCCAATCCTCCTCTGTAGAATAAGATTCAATGCGGGGAAAAAAGTTGCAACTAAGAGAAAAAGGAAGAGCTGAGCAGAAATTTGATTTCGCAGAAAAAACTGCCAAATGTTCATTGAAAGCCTACTCTAAGGCACCTCACTGGCTCAGTTGGTGAAACATGTGATTCTTGATCTCAGGGTTGTGGGTTCGAGTCCCACGTTGGGTATGGAGATTGCTTAAAAATAAAATTAAAAAAAATAAGAATTTGTTTTAAAAAGGCCTACTCTAAACCCTGAGTTGTTGGTAGATACTACTGAACACCCACAGAAGACATACTCTGCTCTCTGCTGTCTTGGAGCTTATAATCATGTTTCAGAGACAAGATTACTTTCAAGAAAGGTAAATAACGTAAGGCACTCTATGATTTAATGCCAAGATGAGTGGTAGAGATAACCGCTGCAGGAGTGTACCTCAGAGAAGGGAGATGTCGGTGTGGGCTGACATGTTAGAAGAACACTTCAGGAAAACAAGAAATAATGAGGGCGTGTGACCCAGGGTAGGGAAAGCATATGGTAAAAGAGAGAAATTCTATCCCTAATAAAATGATTCAGCTGGCCTGATCTGCCCCTCCTCCTTGACTTCAGCTTCTCTCTGAAGATTATCTGGTACACTGGTTTAAGGAGTGTGACAGAGAAGGAGGAAATCCAAGTTTAGCTGCTCTCCTTCCCTCCAGGAGTCCCCAGACCGCACCAGCAGCTCCGGGGGTGGAGTGGCCCTGGACTCAGCCCCAGCCTCTACTGCTGCACTGGCTTCAGAGTAAGCAGGGTGCCTTCCAGCACACAGGGCCTCCAAACCATGAAAATCCTTTGAGCACATAGATCAGAAAGCTGGCCACAGTCACAGAAAGAAGAGAGAAATGAGAAAAGATTCTTTTAAATGTTACAAACTGATACATTTAGAGAGAGCTGTGGCCAAAAGGAGTGAAACCTACTGCAGAGGAAACAGGAAGAAGAAACTTTTGAAAGACATGGAAAATAAATACTGAAAAAAATAGTGTTTGAAAACATATTTTTAAAATGTAGTTGTTAAAAGTGAAGAGACTGAGAAAAATAATAAGCCTTTCGGATTTCCCACTAAGAAACAATGGATTGAAAAGGGAACCACGATGAAGAGAAATGGGGGAGTGGAAAAAGGAAAGGTTGAGACAGGGAAAACAGCAAGAGCTGGAACTCATCTATGAACATTCAAGTGTTCAGTATTTTTAACTATTCAAGACGGGATAACTAACTTTTTTTCCTTTTTTCACATGAAAATACAGTTAGAAAAAGCATTAAAGCAAGACCAGCCAGAACACATATAGAGCCCGAGGTGGGAGAACAATTTGATAGCCATCAACTTGCGTCATCAGAATCCTATTTGCAGACACGTCTTGTGTTCATGGTTTGGGTCAACCTCTGTGCTCTGCTAGTAGCCCACACAGTGGAGACGGGATTACACTGTAGGGGAAGCATGGTATTCTTGGGTAGCATAATCCTGATATTGTAAGTATGTGTACTTGGGCCAAAAGGTTCTCAAAAGCCAAGCAAACGATCGCAGAAGTAAAGACAAAGAGTCCCAGGCAATAAGTAGGGACAATTTTTTTTTTTTTTTTTAGAAAAAGTCTAGTCTAAACCTAGCTGAATTCATGAGAATGAGTCTCTTAAGATGCAGGTTTCCATGGCCTCTTCCTATTAACACCCTCCCATCCCAACTTCCCTTCCTTTCCCTTATCTCCCTCAGTATTTTGTACTAAGTAGGTGCCTAGTGCCTGCTAGTCTCCTTAGATTTCCAGATCTTCTTTCTTTTTCAGGCACAAAAGACAAAGGCCACTGCTTCATGTGGCACGTCAACCACCATATAATTCTTTAAAGAGAAAATAAATAAATCACCCCAATAACTGACTCACTTGTAGAGAACAGATCTAGCTAAAACAAACTCAATTATATATAATCAATCCTACCTACCCTACTGCCCCATGATTCCCATATCTGAGAATGCTCTTGACATCTGTTTTAGGAAAAAGAGTAAGAAACAGCCAACTGGTCTGAGCAGCCTTAGCAGAGTCACGTTGAATTACAGCATTTGTTACCCTGTTGAAGCAACATGGCATTAAAGCCAAGTACACACCAATGTCAGTTGTGACATATTCCCAAATTGGAAGAAACTATGCTTGCCATCAGTGTTGTGGTAGAAGGTTTTGGGAATTGCTACTGGTAATGGTTAATGTTCATTTCTTCCTGTCCCACTTTCTATAAACAAGGTAATGCCTATACAAGCTCATTACTGTAAACTGAGCACATTTAAATTGGCAGTAAAACCAGAGTATTTACTCTAGTGCACATATAAAGTGCCTCTTCCAATGTTTTGGAAATGTTTCAAGTTTTGAAACCAAGCAGCTGGCAGCTTTACAAGCCAAACCTTACACTTAAATCACTCACTCTGGAAAGTTTTTTGGTGTCCCGTGTCAGGTAGTACCATTCAGCAGACGTTCATTCCCCCACCGCTTGGATTCTTTTGCAATAAATTTGCATTCACAGGGCTCTTATAACTCTTCCAGCACCACAGACTCCAACGGCTGTTGATTAAATGTATATATCCTGTGCATTTAATCTGACTTTCATTATGGCCACTTCGTAAAAACGCCACAGACTGGACAAGCGATGACACATAGCAAGAACCTAGAATCCCTGCAAAGCCTCAGATTAGGGTTTTTTTTCTCCTTCTTTATTAATAGTGACCATTTTGTGGCCCAGCTCTAAATCAGCAAAAGTATTTGACAGCAAACGCTCCTATCTATGGAATATATATAACCCGTCCTACACACCAGATGAAAAAGGGATAACCCTGGGAAAGGAAGGGCTTGTTCCATGTAAATCATGTTACAAATTGGACAACACCCAGAGAGTTCATTGTCCAGCCTCAATTGTGAAAGCCGTTCCCATTTACTATTCCCCTAGAATCAATGTTAATTAAGGCGGACTGAGACCATAAATCAGCCTGGGAGTTTTACAGTGTAATTCAGCATTAAGCATATATATTTAAATTAAAAGTAACTGATTAACCATGAGAGTTTTTCCAAAAGTGGCAGGGGCCATTTCTTTATAATAAAGACATGTCACCTTTCATTTTTGTGAGAGGAGAGCATGAAAGAAAT
>NC_043708.1:96164364-96188836 GCF_006229205.1 Suricata suricatta
GGGGGGGGAGAAGAAATAGGCAAGAACCAGCACCCGCCCCCTGAAGTGGGCATTCAGCACTGCGGAGAGGAGGACTGTCACAGTAACGGCTCTAACAGGACGTGGCAACAACATTCTAAAGTGTTACTTATGGAACCCCCCACTAGGAATATGCTTCAAAGAGAATACACTTGATGTTCCAATTGTATGAAACACTAGACCAGTCATTTGCGTGCCTCTGAGAAACCCAACCAAAGAGCCACACTTGCCTGACAGAAGTCAGGAGAACATCCTTCTGAGGACAGGACTTGAGGCTCCATTAAAAAAAAAAAAGCGTCGATTCTGTGAACCCAGAGCTGAAAAGACAGGACTGTCTGATGAGTGAGTCTTTTCTTCAAGAGCTATGCTAACAGACCATCTACACACACCTGCCTACCCTGCCTACACAGTGAATATGAAAACCACATGCAGAGAGCGCCTGGGAGAGGAATTTGTTTTAACCCGAAGTACGATTACACACATTCAATGAATAATTCAGATAATTAATATTATTAGATATCCACTATCTACTGAGCATTTTCACTGCTTTATTTAATCTATGTAACATATCTATGATGTAGGTCTTTTCCTTCTAGATGTGTAAAGGAAGGCTCATGTAACAACCCCAAGTTTACACTACAAATAATTTACAAAGCAACAACTTGAACATAGGTCTCTAAATGCTAAGTACAGAGCTTTTCCATTCCTCCCTCCTGAGTCTCTGCTAAACTATAAGTTAAAGATCTATGTTCAGTTGGCCCAAAAGCAGCAAAAAGAATATAATTACAACATTTCCTGTAAAGTCAGAATTGAAAACTCAACCAATTAAGAGAATGATAATAAAAACACGTGAGTGCTTACTATGTTCCTGGCACTGTTCTACACACTTTACATATATTAACTCATTTAATCCTCAAAATTATCATCTGAGGTCAGCACTATTATTATCCCCATTTTATAAACAAAGAAGCTGAAGCTCAGAGATCTAGAGGAGCTCGCCCACAGCCAGGCATGTGGCAGAACTGGGACTCAAAACCCACACAGTCTGGCACCTTCACCCCTCAGCCCTGACACTGGTATCTGTAAGACACTGGCACTCTGGTGCGACTTCCTTCACTGCGTCATAACCTTCAAGCGGCCACAGGCACTGTTCCAAAAGAAATAAACAGGTTTCTTCCCAAAGGGCAGGTTCCTTCATAATCTGGCCCCGACCAACATTTCTGGTCTCGTCTCCAGCCATTCCTCACCACATACCTAAGCTGGAATAACATCTGTAGCACAATACCATCCATGAGAAACAGACAGTGACAAAATAACACCACGTTTCCCACCAGGATATGTCCCCATCTAAGTACAATATGGAGTGCGTGCCTGTGGGGAAAACCAGCCTGGTCTCGCATAGACTGGTGTCTTATAGTGTGCCATAAACCGAGGAAGGCAAGGATTTAAAACCTGTGGATCTGAGTTCCTCCCTCTGCCCCCTGTACTGAAATCACACCAAACGTGCTATGAATGGCTACGAGTGAGGGTCTCTGAGCCTGCGTTTCCCTCCCTTCCTTACCTGACACATTCGAATTTCAGTCATCCTTGAAAACTCAGTTCAAGTGCTTGATAAAGCTTTCCCACGCCCTTCAGAGCTAACTGTTCGTTCTGACTTCTGCCTGTGTATACACTGACCCGTAACGCTTTGCCAATATCTCCCACTAGATAGTTGGCTCCTTAAGGACAAATACCATATCACTATGTCATCTTTGTTTTTGATTTCCAGGACCTAGAAAGACAACAGGGAAATGGTAGATGCTCAATAAATATTTATATGTATTTGTATTACCTGTGAAGCAGATTCTTTCTTTCTGTCAACTAAAACCCAAACAATGCACGTTTTAATTGCAGGAGTTAGGTCCTTGGAATCCTGGAGCCATTTCCATCTATCCAAAGAAGCAGGCCCCCAGTCAGCACTAAATACTACCTCACTAATACTGGATGCTTCCTACTTTTTCTTATCTGGATTGAGGTTACACAGCAATGAGCTTTCCTCTAGAACATAGTTTTGGATAGACTCTGTGACACCACGATAATGGAGTTATTTATTTACCTGAAAAGACTGCAGGACCACCTTGCTAAAACTCTTTAGGGAAAAGGTGGTTCAGGAGGAATCCTTTGTTTCTGGGGCACTGGACAATGACACTGGAGTTCTCCTGAGGGATCTGACACCTGGGAAGCCAAACCAGAACTCCTGTCCCTTCATCTGACCACTGCCACTAGTGTGGTTCATTATTTAACAATGCTTAGGGGCTTATTTATAAGGGACATCACTTCATCACCTTAACGGTCTTCTTTTCTAACAGAGCAAGAGAAGGAGGAGAAGATAGGGTGCTTGTGTTCTGTCCTCAGTTTCAAACTAAAGCTCAGCTAGTCTCCCAGCTGTCCCAGCCCTCAGTTTCTCTATCTGTGGCAGCACCAGTCTTGGTAACTGAAAACAGGCTTATTGATGGCACTTGTGACAAAACTTCTGTCCAGCCCCTTGACAGATATTGATAATCAATCAAAATACCTTCCAGTTGAATTCCTGAATACTTTTCAATGTGGCACTTTAGAAAGCTACTGCCAACTGAATGGAAGATGTCATCCCTAAGGACTTCAAAGTTCTAACTGTGAATCTGACATACTGGCTATAGAACACATATGGCCACCAGTGGGCGCTAAATAGAAAAGTTTATCAGAAGTTCTGGGAAACTGTAAGTTTGTCTTGCTTCTCCAAGTCCGTGGTGACATTTCTATAACCATTTCAACAGCATATCTCTGTGTCCACAGCAGAGTCCATCCTCAGGGTTCAAAAGTAGTGGTCTCCTTTTCCAATTACCTCGAGTACCTGAATATGCAACTGATGAACCAAAAAGATATCATTCTGAAAAAGCAAGATTTGGGTGGGAAAAAATCCTGCAACAAACATTTTAAAACTTAAGCAAGGTCATCATCACCAAGCACAATTGGTAACTGCCCACCTCCCCCAAGGAAGGGTTTTAATTTCTTTTTGTGAAACTATTCGGTTTGACACAATCATACTTTATCAGCCAAATCTTATTAAAGGGACACTTTACAAGGCACTAATGGAGGCACCTGGGTGGCTCAGTCAGTTTAATCTGACTCTTGATTTCAGTTCAGGTCATGATCTTGTGGTTTGTGAGTTTGAGCCCTACATCGGGCTCTGTGCTGACAACTCAGAACCTGGAGCTTGCTTTGGTCCTCTGTCTCTCTGTCTCTTTGTCTCTCTGTCTCTGTCTGTCTGTCTGTCTCTCTCTCTCTCTCTCTCTCTCTCTCTCCACCTCCCCAGCTTGCACAGGCTCTCTCTCTCTCAAAAATATATAAACATTAAAAAAAATTTTAAGGCACTAATGAATGGATATCTTTTTCTTGGTCTAAATATAGTTAGTGGAGGCTGCCTGAGTTAGGTCGAGATAGATTCGCAAAATGCTAGAAGGGGCTTTAGATATAATCTATGCAAATGAAAAATGTTACTAAATAAACTTCTTGAAAGAAGCCAATGACTTGCCCAAGATCACACACCCCGCTAGTGGCAGAACAATAGGGACCCTATCCCAATTCACATTCCAGTGCCTCTTCTAAATTTAATCTTTGCTGATGTGTCTTTGGAAAGCAGATTTGATGGTTGATCAGGGAATCAGAGCAACCTTTGCTGCATTTCTTCCACGAGGTCTCTTAAAAATTACTCAGCACAAGGAATTTTGCTCAAGTCCCTTTTTTCTTTAACACAGTCAATGCAGGTGACAGCAGAATAATTTTTCATTTCCTTTCTTGAAAGCAAAACATGTTAGGGAAACAGTGGTGATTTACATTCCTAATGTGACTCTGCTTAGAGAGACCTGGGATATTTTCCGTAGCTTCCTGAGGTGCAGAAGCAGGGATTTCTGGCAGAGGAGACAGCAGCCTGACTATTGTGATCCTCAGATAAGAAATTATGTCTTGGGCTTATTAAAGAACAGCTTTGTGCTCTTACAACAACAGGGCTGTATTTGAGGACGCAAGAAGTGTACTTCAACATCACCCCAATGACTTGCCACAGGACACAGGGCTTGGATGAGGAGAAGAGGAAGGGAAGGACTGGCCTTGACTGATTTAGGAGCCGGTTAAAATTTCACTGCATCAAAGTGATTCCTTTTTCATATGTTCCTTTCCCTGCAGAATCGAGGTATCCGTGGCTGAATAAGAAAAAGGGCATCAAGTGCCAAAGTCTTTATAAAATGGTCACAGCTATTTGATTCACAGTCACTTCTCCCAGCTAAGGGAATTAAAGTAAAAATTCATAGTAACACTTTGTTAGGGACACTCTACACTCTACACAGGCATTTGGAAAAAAAATCTCTAAGTGTAATTTCCTCCTGTAAATATTTCATAGCATCCTGGATTCTGGGTAGGAAATGTCATTTATTTCCCTATCTCAGAAATTTTATTCCCTTCCTGATGCAATGTGTTTAAGAACTCTAACAAGTACAATACTCTACTACAACAAAGGCTTCTGCCAAACAGAAGTGTCCTTTCCCAGGGCATCTGGGTGGCTCAGTAAGTAGGTTAAGTTCGGGCTCTTGATTTCTGTTCAGGTCATGATCTCATGGTTCGTAAGTTTGAACCCTGCATCTCTGCAGTGATAGGACTGAGCCTATTTGAGATTTTCTCCCTCCCCCCCAGCCCCTCCCCAGTGCATGTACTCTGTCTGAAAAAAAAAATAAACATTTTTAAAAATTGTCCTTTCCTAAATCTGAAAGGAACAGGTATCTGGGAGGTCTGAAATATGAGTGGAGTATATGGTTGTGTCTCTGGATTAAAACAGTAAGGACCATAAAGACAGACTTTTTGAAAGCCAATTCAATGTGACTGGGCTGGTTTATACTTTTTTGTTTTTCAAATAAGACCATAAGAATAGCAACATGCAAGTCTGTTCTCTCTCCAAGACAAGTAGAGAGACTGAAGTTGCTTAATGTATTCAATCATAATGGTTAATGTCATGGAGGCTGTGTCTATACGCAAAATGAAGTAGAAAAATAAGGAAGTTCACTGAGGACCGAAGTCATTAATCTCGCACGTATCCCTTAATCTTCCTCATAGGACAACCAGAGTGGAGGTGCTAGAGCTGAAGCTCTCCATGTGAATACCACTCTGCCTTTTACCACGTATGCAAACCTGAGCCATCTTTAAATAGACTCTCAAATTCTTCAGCTTTCTTTCCTTTCCCGTAGGAACAAAAAGAAGGCTCCTCCACCTTGCAGGGCTGTTATACAATTAAGTGAGATAGAATGTGACAGTGCCTAAGGCTTAGCTGCCTAGGATGAAGTTTCTTCCTTCTCTAAGATCCTTGACAAAAGCTCTCTTGGCTTCATTTGGTTTTCCCCATATTCTAATATAGCGCTTAGCACACAGTGTTCAAAAGACATAATGAATCACATTACCGGGGAGAGAAGTGAAGATGGACTTCAGATTGGCTGTCCACAGGGATCTGACCCATCTAACAGAGCTTTACATTGTTTTCTAAATCTCAGTAGTTTCTTGGATAAAGACATAAAGACTCAAAACAGGGAACTCAGCTACACAAGTCAAGCTACATCACTTGGCCACTCGAAGACAAATCAGGCTTGCCACACTTTTCAGCCCACAGCAAAGTGGCTGTGACAATACAGAGAGGCTGCCATGAATTTTCTAATTGGGGAATCTAACCCCCTGAGGAATTCCAAAGCAGCAGACTTTAATAGGAATTAGGTGTAAATAATTTCCTATCCTCGATGAATCCTTGACATAAAGCTGCCATGTTTTATTTCAGTAATAAAATGTTTTGTTTTTTTAATAGTAAATGCTTCAAATGATCTGTTTTAAACCCTGCAGTAGACAGTGCCTTGGAGAGTTGAATTTTACTCAGCTTGCCACTAAACTGCTTTTGGTGCATCAAAGGAGATTAGCGGATAGCAAATCAATAGCCAGACTGATATATCAATAGCAAAAAAGTTCAATTACTTTTAATTGAGCTGTATAAGGAAGTAGTTTAAGGACTTGTCATATGTTAGTTATCTTTTATATGACTGTTCCACTGTTTCTACAGACATACTGTACTTTAAAGAGATTTGTAGACAACAAAGAACACACAGCACGATCATTTAACTGTACAAAATTAAATTTCTACTGTAAGGAAAACTTGTATGATGACCACTTCAGTATGCTACTCTACAAGGTTAGTAGGCCTTTGAACATTATAATCAAAGGTAAAAAGAATATTTTTACCTTTAATGAAAAATATCTCCATTTTCTTTTACTTCTAATTAAGAAACTACATATATAGTGTAAAATAATGAAGTAAATGCTCAGAACCTTCCTGTGAATTATCTAGGTAGAGCAAAAGTGGTTCTGTTGACTTCCCATTCTTTGCTCTGCTTCACGCCAAAACATCTGGCTAAAAAGTGAAAAAAAAAAACAAACCGCCCAAATGGCATTGTATAGGAAAACACCTAGATGACTGATTACATTTTTCACTTTAAAGTCAGTGTTTTGATACTACGGAGACATGGCCTTGGTTCAGTAGGTGTAGTCTCTTACCGGCAAAAGCACGGTTTCACAAAGCTTCGACAAGGACTAACTTAGCAATCCTAATTTTAAAGTAATTAACCATCTTTAATAATTGACCCAACTGTATGCTCTGAACCCCAAGTATACTGAGTCCTAGGCTGAAAGGGAGGGAAAAGGAACAGCCTTCACTAGGAAAGAAAGCAAACTAGACTTTCGAAGTATGCAGACAACACAAGGTCAAAAGAAATGAGAAATAAGAGGTCACATATTAAAACAGCTTTAAAATATTATTCTAAAGTGAGTGTGCCAGAGTATTTTAAAATGAAGGTTGTACACCCAACATATTACACTAATGTGCAATGATTACACGAATTGTGTTAATCCTGGAAACAGAAGTAAGTTATGACATGAGCAGTGAGGTAGAAGAGATCCACCCAGCTTTTCACATATCCATCTAATCTCAAGGTCTGTTTCTGAAAGTGAAAGGACACTGATGAGAGCCCAGAGACAAAAGGTCATTCATTAGTCATGTTCCCCAGAGGCCAGTTAGGTTTGGGGCAGCCTTCCGGAGAAAAAGCTAGATCTGAATGAACTGGGAGGTGAGGTAAGAGGTGGGGGAGGAGGCTGGCCTCTTTCACCAAAGGAGGCTGATTGGATCATTCAGATTAAAGGGCTCTGGGATAACCTGTGATACAGATTAGGAATGACCTAGGGTTCCCTTCGACTCAGGATTCCAAGAGTCATATTCCAAGGGCAGGGTATTTCTACCACAGTCTAAATTTTCTAATTTCCGCAGTCTGTAATCGTATGACCGGTCTGACTGGCACCCAGGTTAAATTTCATAAAGGTCTTCTTTAACCAGAAAAATGGACAAAGATATCCTAAAATCAAGTTCTGCCTCCTCATTTCTCTCCTGCCATTTCATAACAGGTATAATTCCTATGTGTATAAAGATTACTAGATGGTGTGACTTGGATATGTCATTTAAACTTCCCACAGCTCAATTTTCCCATCTGAAATACAAGATAATAAAACCATCTGGTTCAGTGGATAAAGTGTGCTACTCTTGACTCTGAGTTGTAAGTTCAAGCCTATTCAATAAAATAAAATAAAACCACCTCATCCAGTGGATTTAAGAATTAACTAGATTACTGAAAAGCCTGGAATAGGGCATACTCAAAACTTTTAACTGATTCAGATTCTGAATGTAAACAACCAATTCAAGGCAATTTATTAGTGCTCTTAAAAAGCTAGTCACTGCTTGTTCTGTGTTTGTTTACTCATTCACTTACTCTTCTCTCCACTGCAAGTAACTAAGACCCCTTCGACAAACCATCAGAGACAAACAGGGCGAAAGGATGGGCAGAAGAAGGTAACGACAGTGAAGGCCACAACATATTAACTGGACTCCCGGAATTACTGACTGCTACCCTCTTCTGACTCTACCGTGAAGACAGGCCGCGGTGCAGGCTGGTTCACACACACCAGGGCTGCCTGGCCCCGCCTGAGAGGGTCTGAGCAGTGGTGTGCCAATGTTCTTTCAGAAGAGGTAACTCTGCACAGGGCTTTAATGCCCTCCTGTCAGGCTTGAGAAAGCCGGAATGTAACATGATTTCTTTTTGTCTTGTGCTTGGAAACAAATGTTCCTCTGCCTATCTTCTCTAGGTTTAATTAGTCTTCTGTCTTTCTCAGAATTCAGCCTGTTCATTTGCAAATGGCAGACTTCAGAGAGGCTAGTGACTATGGGTGTAGGTGTTGGGGGCGAAGGAGGCTGAAGTGTTTATTTTCAAAGCCACGGGGGTCCCCATTTGAAAAAGCACCCAGCTTATCTCAATGTTTTTGTTTGTATGATTTTGAATTAAAAGGTTGGAGCAATTCATTTAGGAGATTAAGCTGTCTTTACAATGGGCCTAGCTGCCTATTTATTCACTGGTATTGCTAAGGTTTTAAAACAAGGGTTTCTACTACACTCTTCATTAGTGCAACAATTTTTAAAGATTCCTTAAGTCTTTGATTTTTATTGCCAACTAATTTTACACTGAAATAATGTTAATTTGCTGGTCACAAATAAAAATCACAAACCATGTGTATAACAATTTAGGGTTGCCAGTTTTAGCAAATGAAATACAAGATACCCAGTAAAATATCAATTTCAGAAAACAATTAATTAAACTTCAGCATAAGTATGTCCCCAAATCAGGGGCAAATCATGGGACATTCTTATATTTTAAAAGTATTTGTTATTTACCTAAAATTCAAATTTAACTAGACACTGTATATTTCATCTGGCAACCCTACCAGGTTTTCATGGATGTTGTACATGCTCCAAGAATGCCAAGTGGAAACTAAGAGAAATTCCATTTCATTATTTTATTATTATACTTAAACTCGCTCCTTGCAGAGCTAAAGTACCTTATCAGTCAGAATAATACTCCCTAGTATACGACCGGATAAACGGATACCTAGGGAAGTCAAGTGAATTGTGACTACTGGAAGAGACAGAGTTCTAACCACCAAGGGCCATTCCATTCATTTATAGTAATTTTTCTCATTACAAAAAAGTGAAAGGCAAAAGGGACAATGGTATCTTCAGTTGACTTAGAACTTAACATATGAGCCACTACATTTACATGCCAATGTCATCTTTCATTTATGTTACAAAGCAAACATCCTGTGCAGAGAGAGACTGAAACACCCCAGTGCCTATCCTAAAGTTGAAGAGGCCTTTGAAACAATAAATGAGTGATTTCTCCACAGGAGACTAAACATTTGCTTGTGACACTAAACTAAAAGCAAGCTGAATTTTATATGGCACATTTTCATGTATCTCTTGATGTAGTTAAAAGAAGAGAACGATTACTGAATTTTTTTCTTTCAATTAAAATTATTGCCCTTGACACAAATCTTAGCAAGTAGTCTCAAATATAATTATATCTATGTTGTAAATGATTAAATTCTTCCTTATTGTTCTGTTCTCCGCCCTTACAAATATGCAAAAAAATCTGTGTGATGCCTTCCTCAACCCCAGGAATTGAATTATAGTATTTACAGTAATTAATTCCTAAAATCCTTGAGTTAATAAAATGTTATGATGAACTAATAAGCCTAACTGTGCATAGCTTATAGAGTCAATTTCATTACCCTAAAGTCACATCTAATATTTAGGAAGAAAGATTTTTTTTTTTGCAGACCTCAAATCACCTTAATTTTCCTTTTCTTTTCTTTCTTTTTAAAATAGGCATCTTCTTGACAAAGGAACCAAGGAAAGGAGACATCAAATGAAAAAGCTCAAATTGACCTTCAAATATCTGATCAAGAAATCCCTATTTGCTATTTAAACAAAATATTAGAAAAATCTTGCTAGGTCTCAATTTTGAAATAACCTCACACTGGAGGTAAGCCATGGTAAGAAATGCCACCGAAAGCCGCCACTTGACCCGGAATTCCTCTCCAAGAAAAGCTAGCCCTAACTACATGTGAGACCTTGTATGAGAAACCGCCGGAATGTCAACTTCATTTGCAGCGGCCCCATATGGCCTGCTCGCTCTCCCTGGCATGATAAATCACTGGCAGAATCCTTACCTTCCTACGTTTGATCTCTGCTCAGCAAGATGTGGTTTTGATGTGAAGAACTCCAGATCTCTTAGGTCAGAGACAAACAGCAGTGGCACTGACCTGCAAAGTGCTCAGTCTCTATTAGACTCCAGGGAGAAGCCGTGGGCTTCTGACAAGCCTCCGCGCCCCGGACTTTACTCAACCCACCGTGGTTTTCATGAGCTCGGCCTGATGGAAGGGCTGCTGAGACAGCTTGGAGGGAACATGCCAACAAACCTTTTCCTCCCACCACTACTACCAAGTACTAAAATCAATCTCCCCTAAGATGAGAAGAAGGAATGCTCTTGAGAGTCACTGCTCTGATTTCTAGTACTGTAAGTCTTTAACAAACACAATGTTTTTTTTTTTTAATTTCCGGTGGATCTTTAGGACACTGCAAAATCACTCATTCATATATGAAGAATCATGAACAAATTTCTGTGGACTACTCTCTGGTAATTACAAGGAAGGACATCCTTAAGAAAATATTTTAAACATTGCTTCGAGTGAAAATTTGGGGCCCCTGAAAGCCTGCAAATAGATGTACAAACAAGTTCAGTATTTTCCTTCTGATCTTCATAATCCCAAGTTTGGACCCAGGAAATGAAAGAATTCTGAAAAGTCAGGGTGAAGTTAAAGAAATTTTACGGCTCTTCTCCTCCTGTTCTTTTTATAAGTAGGTGGGTTAACAAATATGCATCTAATTCTGCCCTATCATTTTATAAGTAATAAACCTGATGTCCAGGAGATTTAAGTAACTAACCCAGTATCACAAAGCATTTTCATATTCCCAGAGCCTAAGAGAGAAGAAAATACTCAATAAGCTATCCACTAATCTGTTAGTTAACTCTGAATATTTATTGTGTGCCCACGTGTACAAGGAACTGTAAAAAGCATACATCAGTGGCAGAGTTGGGACCAGTCTGCTTCCTTGTTCATTACTCTACAATGCACTCTGAAGATTTTCTATTTCAAAGGAAGGGGTAGGTGAGCGAGACTGAAGAAGGGAGTTTTTCATCCTAAAGTGTGTGTGTGTGTGTGTCGCTCTTGCTATTCGTTTCAAAACACTTTACCTGGAATTCACTCTCTAGCAGTGGTATTTTGTCTATTAGTAACCAGGCAAATGAAATTACAATTTTATTTTCTAGGGATCATTCATTTATTAATTCACTCAAACACAAAGATATGTGGACCACACTTTATGTCAAGGCCACCATGATAACCAACTTCTACGAAGATTCAAATCCAGGAAGGAAGCTAGTCTAGGCATTAAGCAATACCCGGACTCCTTGCTTTGGCACTGTCAGACACTCAAGTTATTTAACAGTAATAAGGAAAATGAAGATTTGAATTGAGCCTTAAAAAACCACATTTGAAAGACTTCTTGCAACAAGTTCAGAAGGAATTTGTTATTATAAAAATAACTATACAATCATTCCAAGAATGGGAAGACTAAAATTAGTATAAAAGTTGAGTTGGCCGAAGTGATGAAGAACCCTGAGAAAGCAGTGCACTATCACTTTAACAGCTGCATTATCTCAAGAGCCGCCCCCTTTACACCACTCACAATTAGAGACACTCATAAATAAGCCCCTCATTAGCTCTCTGGAGAACCAAGTTGGTGACTTTGCAAGTGTTCATTCAAAGCAGACTGTTTGGTTTATTTTTTAGCTAAATGTAGTTTATGTGTCCATGCCTGTAAACACACGTCCATACTAAGTATTGAGCAATAGTCCCTCTCCTTAAATCAGATCATCAAGAATTCCAAAAATCACTGTTTAGTGTACTTCTTTTCCAAGCCTCCTCTTTTTCTCTGTTGGAATTCCTGGTAACGATACCAGAACGTGGGCAAACCTCATTAGTCTCCCTGCTGTTTACAAGACAGGATTTATGCTCAATGTGCTGAACACAAGGACACACATCACTAAATGGCTCCAACTACCACCCAGGCTCTAATCTGAGAAATTTTTCACTCAGTGCAATACCTATCGGCATGGAGAAACACAGAAGAGCAATTACGGCCAACACATGTAGTCTTTTAAGAGTACACCAATAAATACCCATTTGTGAAGGTTAATTTAATGCAACCCAGGCTGTTATCTGGAATAGTGTGTGTCACCAATTCAATCCATTAAGTAATTACTAAATTCTCAGGAGAGCTCACAGAAGTCAAATGTGGTTATTCCAGGTTCATTGCTTCTGGTGTCCCCAAGGACTGTTCGGGCCAATGGCTGGAAGAGCTGACTACAAAGGTTCCCAGGCATTACTAGGCATTATATGGAAACAGGTAAATGAATCTGACCAAGGAATGAGGGTCATCAAAGGCATGCTTGACAGAAATACTTAGAGAGGCAGAAGAGAAGCAGAAGAAATACTTAGGGAAGAGAAGAGAAAACGGTGGAAAAGGTGAGAACAAGGGGTAACTCTGACTGAGAAGTAGAGAAGAAAGAGAAATGTGTTCTCTCTAAAAGTGAAGACAGAAATCAGAAGACTACTGGATTTGGCTAACGGAGACAACTTGTCAGCAGATTCTTTAAATGGGATTTTTGAGCCATTTACAATAAAACATTAATCATGCATCCCGACCACCACCCTTCAGGCACTGAAGTTCTGTTAAAGTAGAGACACTGATGAATTTCTGGGGCCCACTCTCTATTTTTCTTATTCTGTATCTCCACTGAGGCTACGTGCAACTGATGAATCTAACTGGATTAAGATTCCAATTGGAAGACTTAACTGGAAATGACTGCCCTTAAAACGCAAAGTGGAACATATCCACCCAACTCATTCTGGCAAGTGTCTCCCCCACACAGGTTATAGTCAAGTTACACAAAACGATGGCCCATGGAAAGAGAGGAAGCATTAGAAAGAATATGAAATATATTCGTTTTCAACAGTCTCGTCCATACTCACTGCCAAGTAAATCTGAAGCACCATTACAAAGAAAAGCACTTTTTGAATGAAAAAAAAAATTACCAACAAGCGGGTGTTAGTAAGGGCAGTGTATGACTGCCCAACCAGTGGGAATCCAAAAACGCAGTTCTTTACCATACACCTACTGAATCACACCTAAGTGTTGATTATATCATTTCTCTGTTTTTCTTTTTTTAGTAAACACTCTCATGTTTATCTCAAGTTGAAATTATTGCTAATGGTAGCTGCCATACCTAATGTAACTATGTTCAGGAGCTGCAGTCACAGAACTGGGCTTGGGATTATCCTGTACAACACTCAGCAGAACATCAGGCTAAGAGTTCAAATTTTACTGTCTTTGTCGTGGTTCTTGTGCTTGTTGCTGCTATTATGAGCAGAGAAGGAAGAGAACCAAGTCTTGGAATTGCAACCTACCAGTTCTTGAGCCTAAAAAACTTATTTAACTTTAATAAGATTGTTCCCTCTTAAGTGGGAATATTAATATAATATCCATATCATAGGTTGTTGCAATTATTAAATGTAATCATATGGAAAAAGCACTCTGGAAATTATAGTATTAATAATAAAAAGAACTATCAGTAGCCAGTAATAATAATAAAATATAACAAGTATTCATTCAAAAAACATCTGCTAAGCATTTCACTATAAGGCACTGAGCTAGATGCTTCAGAAATACTAAGATGAGTAAGAGTTTATAAGTTAGTACAGTTTAGTGAGTAGGGAGTTACACCAAAAAATATAATCATACAAGGCTAAAACTGTACCATTCAGGAGTAGTATAAACAAGTAATTTGGACATTCAGAGAATATAAGTTCATCGCCCCCAAATAAGTGTGGGACTGATGATGTCAGGTACTATGAAGTAATAGGCACAAGAGGGCCTATCTTCAGTTTTAAGACTGGAGAATTTCATTCCTCCTCAGTAGCTTCTTTAGTTAGAGTCACACATGCACGGATCAATAACTTATGAAATCCAAATACAAAAAGTGAATGTGTAACACCAGCTTTGAGTTTAAAACACAATGAGTTAAAACATTAACCAAATAAAAAGTAATGTTATTTTCAAGCCTGGTGCTAAGGAATGACTGAAATTCTCTAAGCTAACACAATGAAGCACAGTATCGAATTAGTCACTCAAGGGAAAGGTCTATCAGATATTCTTTTTCACATTAGGTTGGTTGTCTTCCCTCCAGTTTTTCTCCAGTCCTGTAAACAAAGAGCACACAGTGAACCTGACAACACCCCTACAAAAAATGAGTGGTGTGTGTCTGTGACTGTGTGTATGAGGGGAGAGGCACAACAGTAACCAACATCTGAGCACTTACTCTCTTTTAGGGAGTATAAGAAAGGTAGAAAAATAAATCTTGACATAAAAAACTGACAATGATCATATCATCCTCAAGTTTTATCCAACGACTCCTTAAAGGTAGGTTATAGAATGTCCTACTGTTCTTAGTTTAGGGAAACCAACATGTACTAAAACTATCCACCAAAGTAGGATTAGTTTCTGATATTTTCCCATTACGAAGAAGACCAGGTATAGAGAAAAACCACACATTCTGGACCTCCTAATCTTATTCCAGAATTGCATAGAATATAATTTTGAAAAATTCTTTACACATTAATATCATTTGCTTTTCTCATATGTTACATTGTTTGTCCTTAATATTACCTGTGTCCTTATACATAAACAAATACAAGTGAGATTAATTACAGGTAGACTAAGGCACAAATGAGAAAGGTAAATTTTTTAATAATAAAGATAACTTTTTAGAAGACTATGTAAAAGATTATCCTGAAAAATTTGGAATAAGAATGGATTTCTTTTAAAAGACACCAAAAGCACTAAACTATTTCTAAAATAAGAAGTATTCCTTGGGGCCCTTGGGTGGCTCAGCTGGCTACGTGTCCAACTTCGGCTCAGGGCATGATATGGTTCGTGAGTTTGAGCCCCCTGCCCGGCATGCAGAGTCTGTTTGGGATTCTCTCTCTCTCTCTCTCTCTGCTCCTCCCCCGCTTGTGTGTGCACGCGTGTGCACACGCTCTCTCTCTCTCAAGATAAAAGAAATAAACTTAAAAAAATTCCTCTCTATTTGCATTTAAAACTACATGACAATTACACTAAAAAAAGAAGGAAGAATAAGAAAAATCACAAGAGGGCAGAAAATTTTCACACCATATATAACTGTCAAAAAATTATAATCCCAAGTATATAAAAAATGCTAGGAATCATTAAAAAACACACATATGCAAACAGAAATGAGCAAACAATATACTAGCCAACTCACAAAGGAGGACTGCCAGCCAGATGGCCAATAAACGTATGAAAAGATACTAAGCCTCACAAGAAATCAATGCAATGCAAATTAAAATAGCAATGAGATACCATTTCACACAGCCTGGCAACATTTCGGAAGTATGAGAACTCCAAGTACAGGTGAGGATGGAGAGTAGCAGGGACTCTGATACCTGCTGGTGGCAGTGGAAACTAGTGTTAACTGTGTTGGACAGAAACTTGGCAATCCCGAATTAAGATGCAGATCCACACACCCCATGAGCCAGCAGTATCGCTTCTAAGTATATATCCTAAAGAAATCTCTCATGCAGGCATGTAAGGAGATGTGCTTAGGAATATTTAATGCCGCATCGCTGTAATAGCAACGCGCTGGAAGTATCTTAAATGCCAATTAGTAGAATGAATGAAAAATTGTAATATATTCAAGGAATGGAATACTCTGACAATGAATGAATGACAATGAATGAATGGCGAGTACATCCAGCAACACAGAGGAACCCTGAAAATAGTATGTTATGCAAACAAAACAAACTGCAGCACCGTACCATTTGTGTAAAAACATTAGCATGCAAAACAAGAGTACACATTGTTTATGAATACATACAGATGCATATATAGGAACACTGATGGGGAAGATACATGTCTCTGAGGAAGGAAGGGGGAAGTAAGGAAGGGAATGGAGGGAAGTCACAGGTGGAGTCTCAATGCAGTATTTCTTTAAAAAAAGAACAGAAGCAAATACTGCCAAATATTAAGAGCTAACAAAGGGTATAATTAAACAACAGGTTTGTGATACTTTTGTCTGTAATCTTCCATATACTGAAACACTTCACTGACTGTCAAGTATGTCCAACGAAACAGCGCTATTGGTCTGCAGAGCCTGAAGCATCTCTTCACCTTCTGAATACTCGTGGTGCTTTCAGGACATTCATCTCAAGCCTTTGCACCTTCTATTATGCACCAGAGGTGTTTGTGTGTCTGGCCTCAGCCCGCACCCAGGTGCGACTCCTCTCCAGCCTCTTCTGGGCAGGGCTCACATCTGTGTGTTGTTTCATGCCAGACAGTGACTAACAATGCTTTGCATGCAAGCGGTTCTAATAAATGTCAAATGAATAAACAAATTAATAAATTCAGGTAAGCAAAAGGGTGGTTCTGGTTGTAGTTATAAATGACCTTGAGATGATACAGTTAGATGCCCTTCCCTGTAAAAATCAAGTTATATTGCTATGTTGGGTATCAGACTGTCAAATATACATGAGCAACCAGAAGTCACTAGTGTCAGGTTTTGCTAGGGAATTTAACCAGTCTGATTAGGATTCAGTGTGAAAGTCCAATGATCACACCTAGGGAAAGAAGACTTTAAGTTATCCTCCATAGATTTCTATAGACATTTCCTAATTTTATCTTATCAGGCAAGTTCTTATTTCCCCTCTCCCTTCCCCCCCGGCCCCTCAACATTCCATCATTCCACACACATCAGCCCAGAGATTTGGTGTATGTATTGGTTGTGGGGACTGGGGAAAGAGGGAACCAGGTTACATTTGCCTGTTACTGGGTTTACTTATATCCACAATATTTTGCAAGATCTGCTTACCCGGAGATAGGTTCCATCATACCTGTGGGAAGAGCCACCTACTGATACCATTTGTTTGACTAAGTTTGATCTTTAAGAAATCCCTAAAAATGACTTGGGCAAAAACAATCCCTAAGAGTCAGTGGACTTGAAATCAGAAGACGTAGGCTAGAGGAATGAAAGGTATGTACAAGAAAATGTGTAAAAATATAATCTTTAATTATTTTGAAATGTCCCCCTTTATTTTATAATCAATCAAGATTGGAAAGTGTTTGGGCACTCATGAGATCCTAAATTCTTTGGAAATAAGAGACTGGTGTGTCCATTTTTTAACTGGACAGGAGGTTTCATCTTTCCAGAGACCTAGGAATAAAGCAACCACCACTCTGGCTCTCCAAAGGTCAGACTGTGACGAGGAAAGGAAACAACAGATAACTGCTTCTGGAAGTACCAGAGCTGAACTGAAGTGAGAAGAAAGGCTCTTTCTATAATAAAATTAGAATGTTCAATCACAGACATTCTAATTTTTAACCACATTCTACAGAGGTCAATAAACCCCCGTGTTTAGCCCCAGGGAATTTTTGTTGAGAGCCCAGCTAAAGTCTAGGTGGCGAAAGCACCCGATTTTTATTCCAACTGGAATTTTCATAGGCTGGAAGTATTTCCATATCATGTGACACAACAGAGCTGTGCTGTAAATAAACTCACTCAGAATTAAGACTCTGAAGGGAAACCATGTAGACCTAACTTCATCTTTAAAAAAAATTTTTTTAAATAAATGTTTATTTTTGAGAGAGAGACCGAGAATACCAAGTGGGGGAGGTACAGAAAGAGAGGAAAACACAGAATCCAAATTAGGTTTCACACTCTGAGCTGTCTGCACAGAGCCCAGCAAGGGGCTCAAACTCACATACCAGGAAATCATGACCGGAGCTGAAGTCAGACCCCTAACAGACTGAACCGCCCAGGTGCCCCTTTAATTTCTGTTAATGGTTATTTTTAGGGAGAGAGACAGAGCATGAGTGGGGGGAGGAACAGAGCGGAACACAGAGTATGAAGCAGGCTCCAGGCTCTGAGGTGTCAGCACAGAGCCTGATGTGGGGGTCAACCCTGCGAACTGTGAGATCATGACCTGAGCCAAACAAAGATGGACACTTAACCCATGGCTCACCCAAGTGCCCCGAACATAGCTTCATCTTAAAGGTCAACAAACAACCAATGGAGAAATGTCAAAGATAAGAAATTCCCAATTTGGATAATCTCATATACCTGAAAGGGAAAATGGAATGGAGCTCAAAGATAGATCTGAAAAGGCAATTAAAAATTATCCAAAGTGACATTATGGCAATCACTTCTATATGCAAAAGACTTGGTGCTTGAGTGAAAATAACTGGTTTTGAAATGATCTGTCACAGCAAATAAAAAAATTAATTAAATGCTAGAAGGGCTTTCAAAATAGTCACTGCATTTTACTTTCTGGAAGGTGAAGTGCCCCAAAATTGAGCAGTCAGGACCAGGGCAAGTCTCTTTAGCTTTAAATGATATGAACTAAGGTAGGTTCTCATTTCTAAAAGGTATGAACACCATCGGAGAACGTCCTCAAATGCTGCCACACCTCCCAGATTTATGTGCCAAAGACTTGGCAACACCTTTGCCCAAACTACTTAAAATGCCAGAAATGGCTGTCTGCCATCTAACACTTGGGGCAAGCCACTTGGATGTACTGAGCCATATTAATGCTGGATTTTGCCACAAGTGTCAGGTATCTAATCTGATTTTTAAAAAACTGGTTAGGATATTGCTTGATTTAGTGACTTTTTAGTAAAGAGAAGATTTTGGTAGAGAAATCTCCAAGGGGTCTCATTTGATGGAAATGCAGTGAAAACATATAAGCGATCTCACAGTTGCCCAGAATATTAATTAAACTCTCAGGGCAAATTAAAAAAGTAAACAACAGCCTGTCTTATAAGATTTTACTGACCATATAATTCTGATCAGATCTGATCTGATCCTTCTTAAAGTGGGCTGCATTAATTCGTAACTACAAATGTAAAAATGAAATGGATTTATCCCTTGGCTAAACTACCATTATATGTACTTTCACACAGCTGTTCATTTAGCCCTGACAACAACCCTATGAAGGTGGCTACTATTATCTCAAATTTGGCAAATGTAGAAATTGACACTCGGTGAAGAAACACCTCTGTACACGGGTACCTAAACATATGAACTCTCTGGTGAATAACTGAAAACTATCTACACAGCTAGTGAGTACACATCTGACCAAGGCTTGAACAAAGATGTAGTTTAACTCTGAGCCTTTCTTTTTCTAAATCAAGGGCTTACAAACTTTTTCTAAAATGTAGGCCATATAGTTTCTGTTGCAACTACTCTACCATTGTAGTCCAGAAGTAGCTCAAGATAACTTATAACTGAATGGGTGTGGCTGTGTTCTGATAAAGTTTTATTTACAACATCAGGCAGATAGTCTGTAGTTCGCTGACCACTGTAAACTGTCACTGAGTTAGTTAAAACAGACAAAAATATACATCAGTATTTCTATTTCATTATCCAACTGAGAAAGACCTGAGACAGAACTGTGAAGGCTGGTATTTGAGATGTTTTTGGTTTGCTCACATTTGAGATGTATTCGATCACTGTGCTTGTGTACTGCAACAGAGAACTTACATTATGCACGTCTGGCTTCTCGTAAGCCTTACTACAAGGAAATCAGACTTCACACACAGAACAGGCTCCTCAGAGTATCTTCTACCCTCAAAAAGAAAATCTATTATTCCTCATTTTATAGAAATAGAGGACAGAATTGCCTCAGCAAATGATGATTCCATACGGTAGCAGAATCCTGTACAGTAGAAGGCATCGAGGCAGGACTCCAAGAGAATTATCTAATTCAAGCATTACAATAAAGTTGTTCAGTAATAAAGTTATTTTGAAAATCTGAGGTTCCTATAAACATGAGGCATTATCCAAAAAAATTTTTTAACGTTTATTTTTGAGAGAAAGAGACAGAGTGTGAGTGGGGGAGGGTCAGAGAGAGGGAGACAGAGAATCTGAAGCAGGCTCCAGCCTCTGAGCTGTCATGAGATCATGACCTGAGGCGAAGTCAGCTGCTCAACCAACGGAGCCACCCAGGCGCCCCTCATGAGGCATTATTCGTAATTTATAATCAAAACAATCATGATTATAGAGATTTGGAAACAACTAACCCACACCATCTTTTAAGAAATAATCTCTGTGGGGTGGCTGAGTGGCTCAGCCGGTTAAGCATCCAACTGGCTCAGATCATGATCTCACAGTTTATAGGTTCAAGCCTGGAGTCTGAGCTGTCAGCTCAGAGCCTGGAGCCTGCTTCAGATTCTGTCTCCCAATCTCTCTCTGCCCCTCCCTCACTTGTGTGCGCACACTCCTTCCCTCTCTCTCTCTCTCTCAAAAAAAAAAAATCTCTGAAATAGGCAAAACTCTTGCCCTAGACCTGATTAAAAAAAAAAAAAAAGCAAACTCGAAGAAACATAAAAAATAGCTAAAGTCAGGGAATCAAAAGCCACATAATAGAGCCTGTTCCTAAGAAGAGCAGACCAGCACATATTGTCCCGGGTTTGCAACAGAAAGAACACATACAAAAAAAAAAAAAGATTTAAACTCTTTCTCAAAAAAAAAAAAGTATGTAACTGTTAGGAAAAGCAAAGTGTATTATGGTGAGAGAAGATCTATCAGTTTTTTAAAAGCCAAGACCAAGGTCTTCCTTATCAATTATTTCCTATTCTCTTCCTTCAAAAGGTTTTGCAAGGATCAGATATGGTACACATGAAAGGGCTAGGTAAACTATTAGACCCTATAACCAATGTAAGTGGCATTATATATTTTTTTACCATTATTTGTTATTACATTGGTTAACTGAGCTACTGCCATGCTGACCATCAATTTTTGGCGCTCAGTCTTTCTAATAAGATCCTAAGCTCCTGGAAGGCAGGTAGATGCCCAAGGAATGTAACAGGGAACACTGTTGTTAGGAATACTAACAACACTCAATGGTCACCCAAATATCTCTTGGACCAAATTGAAATGGACCCCAGAAAATACCAAGCGTTCAATAAAAAGGTTTTAAGTGAACAAATAAATTAGTAGTTACCCAATGTACATTTTGCTCTGATTTTCCTTTCTCTTTTCTTTTTTCTCTTCTAGTTTAGTAGGTTAGCACTCCAGTAATGTTTCTTTCCTCCCTCTGTTCTAGCTCCCCACAGAATCGGATGCTGGGAGGAAACACAACCCTTGATGTTACTGTCAGTTATAGGCATAATCTGTCACTGAAAAAATACTGAACACAGAGACAGCCCAACGCCTATGTGTTCCTGTGTGCGCGTGTGCGCGCGTGTGTGTGTGTGTGTGTGTGTGTGTGTATAATGGGGATGTGGCAGTAGAAAGGAGCTAGTAAGACAGAAGCGATGACAGAGACAACAGAGAAGGGGTAGGGGAGGGATAAAGACAGAAAGATTCCAAAGACCTTCTGGAAATCTGGAAGAAATCTCCCCTGCAGTTAGGGGCAGTCAGTAAAATACTAGCCTTGATTTTACAATGTGTGAACTCCTATGATATATTCAGCCATACAAAGTTTTAAAAACCAGATTGATGAAAGAGAACTCAGAAAAGCTTTAATTCATAGATACACAGCGAAAAGCAACCAGATTCCTGTGATAGCTTGTAAGCAGTCTTCAGAGGATCCAAGCAACTGTCTTGGCTTCAAAGTAGTCACCTCGCTACTTCTCGTTGGTGGACTTAAGGCTCTTTCTCGACTACTGCAATCTTTTTAAAACAAACAGCAAACAAACAGACAAAACATATTCCTTAATAAGGAATCATTCTTAAAAGCTGGGGTCTAGGTTGCTGCATTAAGGAAACAAAATTAGTCCTATACCAAAGATGGTATTGCCACTGATCATAAGCCTAAATTGGGTATTGGAACTTCAGACAGGTAGGTGTATTTTAAGAACTAAATGTAACTGCATGAAAATCTACAAGAGCACAAGTTTAGCCCTTTCAGCATCTGTGGGGACTGAACAGTAATTTGGGAGTATTTTCACTGGACCTTTGACAGACAAAGATGTAACTTTTATTTCTGATGATTCCCTCCCCATCCCTCTCTTTATAAAAAATGTAAAATACTGCTAGCAGAGAATGCTGAAAAAAATACAGGAAAACACAAGATATACATGCAAAGTTTTCTAAACGCATGCAACTTGAAATTCTCATAACCTGAGCATTTACATATACGCAGTGCCTTTTATGTTGGGTCCCAAATCACATTTAAAAATCCTACCGTGAGAGCCTTAAAGATGCATTCGTTTAACAAGAAAAAAAATGATGAAGGACCCATCCTGCTTATCAGGTACCACTTTGTGACACAAACGTGAAATTTGTCTCCTATGTGTTCTTCCACAAGCCCTCCAGCAAGCAGTTCTTTAGCCATTACTCTCTCAAAAATCCCTCTCGTGAATGTGTACCCCTGTTCTAATGGACAAACTGTCATTCTACCTTGTTCATCCTTCTGCTTGAAATTAGCCTTGTAATATCCCTCATAAGTGAGTTTTTAAAAACCTTTCCATGAATCTTATATTTCCTTTTAAGCAAAACCATTACCTTCAGCTACCAAAAGAGCAGATTCTGCTCTTCACGTTAAAAAAAGTTGCCCGCCCATGATGCCTGTGTCAGAAAATTTGGAAGTCTCACTAAAAAGCTGACAGGGGGAAGGCTGCTGGGAATCTTCACAGATACCCAATTTAACAAGGTTCTGTGAAAAGAGCTTGCCTTTAGATTAGCATTACTCAATGTTTATGAGGGTTGTTTGTCAAGCCAAAAATAAGGTGCCTCCTCCCCACAAATTAAAAGAGTCATGTTACAATCCATTATTTCATTTCTGATTGTTTTTCTTTGCAATAAGTGGGAAAGTGGATACTAGATAAAAGTCTCCTCCGAGCTAAAAGACTCCACATTAAAGGCTTCATTTAGCTATAAATCAGTTGTCTTTCCTACTGGGGGAGAACAAGAGAAACAAGGAGTGGGGGTAGCTAGAGAAAAAAGAGAACTGGAAAAGCTTCCAAATTAAATTCCGAAATACCTACTGCATACCTAAAACTCCTTTCCGGGGCTGTGAAGAAAATCCCAATCAAAAGTTAAGACTACAATCGAACCTTCCCAAGCATGAGAGTTTGGTCCTTTCTCGGGGAGATCTTGAATCTTAAGATCTTTACAGAGAGGCTGGAGAGGTGAGCCATCCTCCTAAAACACAGCGTTTATGCTGTATACTTTCCCCCGCTTGTCCCCAAACCCAGAGGTGTGCCACACATTGGCACTATTGTTATGCAAACCATGTCTAAATGGCTGTAACCATTAACGACCTCCCATTAAAATGGCTTTCAAAAATTTGTCACACCATCTAAAAAAGCTAACAGGTACATCAAATCCATCATGAACTGGGCACTCGAAACAGGAATCACCTTGATTTGCATCCTAAAACTCGACACGAGTAAAATTTCAAAAATCAGATATTTAAAAAATTTCTCTTTCAACCAGTAAGCCAGAATCAAACAATACACTTCTCAACAAATTTAGTTTATCCTGTAATCAGCATGATGGAACACAACTTTAACCGTATTGTATGCACAGTACGCGTTTAAGTTTATCAGGAGAAATTTGGGGTAGAAATCAACTGAAAGGAATAGAAAAACAAGAGAACTGTAAAATGAGCCCCAAACAACGTGACATTAAATCCCATCTTTCTCCCCCTACCCTGTTATAACTTTATAATCGCCCCGCGTATCTAATCAACACTTTTTTCCTACATGGAATTCGTAGGAAGTAAAATTCACTGTACATTAATGAAGGTAGCGCACGCATATCCTTTTTCATATGGCACAGCAACAACAAATCCTGCTTGGCAAACCCAAAATGTCGTAGTTCGTTATGAAAAAAAAAAAAAAAAAAAAAGATTTCCTTTCCAGTCTGAGAGCGAGCCCGTTAACGCGCACCAATTTCTAGAGTTTTTGCGTTGTCCCCGAGAACCGCCACCGCCTACGAAATGCTAACGAAACGCCGACGCCGGGCCGCCGGCGGCCAGCGGCCAGGTTTCGGCGCGAAGCCTAAGGGCGGCCGGAGCGTCACGCCGGGTCAGCCGCTCCCGGAAAGCCGCTCCGCGCCGCGGGCTTCCGAGGACCGAGCGGGGCAAGCGGCCCAGCGGGCCCGAAGGCGCAGCGCCGCCGGCAAGAGCGGCTCGGCTGCGTGGCCACCTGGCGGGAACCCTTCTTCCCCACTAGAGTCGAAGCGGTGCCGACGCCTCGCCCGCGGCAGTCGGGACCCGGAGAATCGGATCAAGAGGCAGCGGCCGACGCGGCGTGGGCGACGAGCCGTCGACCGCGACCCCCAGCGCCTCTCTTCTGGTTGGGGCGAGTCCCGGAGGCGTCTCGAGTCCCTGG
>NC_043708.1:96188936-96194360 GCF_006229205.1 Suricata suricatta
GCCGCCACAGCCGGCCTCGACGGCCAGAGCCCGAACAGCGCCGCGACCGCTCGGGGCTCCAAGAGCCGGACCCGCTTCGCTCCCGCCCCGGCGGCGGCGGCGGAGGGCGCAACTTGGCCGCTGTCGGGCGTGGGTCTTAGCCCCAGAAGCGGGACGGGCGGGGGCTGATGGGATGTTGGCGGAGTTAGCTCCCGGGGCTCAGAGGGCCGCTCTTGGGGCGCCAAGCGGGCTCGGCAGAGGATGGGGCGCGTCAGGGGCCCCTCCCTCTCGCGTCCCGGGACCCACAGAACGGGCGCTCCCTTTCTCTCCCGCAGACCGGGGGTCGCCCTCCGCTCTCCTTCCTCGGGCAGGCGGCCACGCACACACCCACTCCCCGCAACCCAGTCGGAGGTGCACCGCGGCCGCAGGTCCGCGTCAGGCCGCGATGAGTGCGAGTCTCTCGCCCCACACTTAAAATTAAGTATCCCGGCCAGGGAGTCGACTCCGCGCTGCCCTCGGCCGGCTTTTCCCGCCCGGCTGCTGCCCTCTGCCGGCCGGGACCGCCCCGGGCGGTCTGCGCTGCGCCCCAGGTTGAGGGCGTCGGTCTTCCCAGGGAGTTGGCTTGTTTCATTGGCCCCTCTTTCATCTCGGAGCCCCCCTTCCAGCCCTCATTCTCCTCGCCCCCAAATAACACAAGGATATACTTTTGTTTTTATGTTGTTTTTCACGCCAACAGGTGAATGTCCCGCCAGACGTTGGGTTCCTCGCTTTACTGCCCCTCTGGGTTTGAGCTTCTATATTTGTACCTCTCGAATGTAGGGCTCCAACAGGCCTTCTTTTAGTTTGTGGGATCCTAGAGGTCAGCATATAGGTGTACGTCAAGAATCCAGAGATCCCATCCCAGAATGGGCTTTGGGCTCAGTGGGCCAAGTTTGGGCTTCAGATAAAAAGACGTTTATTGGTCGAGTCTGCTCCTCACTTCCAGTGCAAGCCTGACAAGGGCCTACTGATTCGTATCTTTATTAAATGCCATTTTCAGGGCCCTTAGGACCTCATTTCTTTGGCTGTTATGGGTCAGCCTGAAGAGATCTCGACTTAGATACTTTCCCTAACTAAAAGTGCCTAAAACTCAGTGCCTGGATGCTAACCAACTGAAGAAAACAGACAAAAATATTTCATTTTAGTATTAGGTCTATAGAAATAAATAAAGAAATAAAGTCCAGCCTCTCAGGACCCAAAGTACCTACCCAAGTTTCCCTGAGTGAATTAACTCAGCAGAGGCCATAGAAAGATCTCACTTTACACGAGATCATTATGGCCCAAAACTATATTTTAGTTAACAGTATATTTCCATGAGATAACAGGGTTTTTTGGGGGGTGTTTTTTTGGTTTATTTTTAAGGCTTGGAGAGTTGCAGATACAACTGAGGAATTAAAAAAAAAATAAGGCCCAGGGGTTTGGGAGAGAGGGAGAAGATAGTAGCAAGGGGAATCAACGGTGCTTGCGAACAATTCTGCAAACATGTTTTGCAAGGTGCAGTACTAAAAGCTGGGTTACAAACAAAAGGGATAGCCCTTGTTGTCAGTGAGCAGGAATCCCTTCCCCACAGGGAGGTAGGTCACTGACTATGAGGGGCTGTGGAGAAAGGTTACAACCACATGATCTGGGACTCCAGTAAGGAGAGGTGCGAGCACTGGCCTTTGCCCTGGGCCTTACGAGGAGAGGTGGAGGGCGCCTGGGTGGCCCAATCATTGAGCATCCCACTCTTGATTTGGGTTCTGGTCGTGATCTCACTGTTCGTGAGCTCAGGGCCCACTTTGGGCTCCATCAGCACAGAGCCTGCTTGGGATTTTCTCTCTCCTTCTCTGTCCCTGCCCTGCTCATGCCCGCTTGCTCGCTCTCTCCTCTTAAAAAAAAAAAAAAGGAGAGGTGGAGCTTCTTTCTACAGGGGAAGAGAGGACAGAATAGGCGGTAGAATCCACAAAAGCAAAGGCATGGAAATTGGAGAACGCTTTGGTGGGGTGGGGGGAGGGGGATCACTGTGGCTGGAGGAGTCTCAGAGGACACTGGCAAGGCAGTTCGCTCAAGGTTGTAAAGACCTTAATTCTTGAGACAGTAAGAAACCATCAAAAGAGGGGCACCTGGGTGGCTCAGTCAGTTAAACCTCTGACTTCGGCTCAGACTTGCAGTTTGTGAGTTTGAGCCCGTGCCCAGCTCTGTGCTGGCAGCTCAGAGCCTAGAGCCTGCTTTGAATACTGTGTCTCCCTCCCTCTCTCTGCACCTCACCTGCTCGCACCGTCTGTCTCTGTCTCTCTCTCAAAAATAAACGTTAAAAAAAAAAGAAACCATCAAAAGATTTGGAGGATGAGAAGAGGGAAATCTGTATAATGTAAACAGATAAATGGATACAGTCGGGACAGACTGTCACACAGTCGAAATCGTTGAGCTATATTCTACTCAAAGCATGAGACAGACTTGTCCATCCTTGAGCCGTCTCTTGCCGGCAGACTCTAGATCTAGCACCGCGGCTGGAAAAGCTCTGCCAGGGAAGAAGCAGTGGGATGGTATTATTAACATTCACCACACAGTGAGGTGGGGCACATAAAGAGATCCCTCTTCTCCACACAGGAAACAGATCGCTAAGCTTTTCCTCATAAACAGCTCCAAAAGGTCTAGTGCATTTTTTGTCCAATTCAAGATGGGGGACAAGATTCAGCAGAAAAGAACAGTGAATTATAATTACTTTTTCAGCGTACCTTTTCTTTGTTCCTGTTTGTAGGACTTACTCTGCTGTAACTCACTCTCTTTTCACATTCCTAGTCTTCCCTTTTCTGCTCTTTTCCTTGACTGTCTTGTTTTATTATTTTCTCATTTCCTGTATGGATTTCACAGTGGTTAAAGTAGTGAACTTCCACACCACCACCTTTTGATATCTAGCATTTTGAATTTCAGTCTTTTCTGTGATTTGGTTAAGAAATCTTTTTTCCCGTCCTTATAATGTTTCCTTCTCCCACCCTCTCCTATCTGTAATTGTTTATTGTTTAGGATACATGGTGTTTATAAAACCCCTTGGAAAAGGGAACACAGGCTACAGCATGATCTATTTCCTTGTGAAAACAATTTATTAGGCCTGGTGGAGCCAATATCCTGGAGTTGTAGAGGAGAAAAATAAATTCTTGCCTCATATTTCCTCACCTAAATAAAAGAATGCAAAGTTGTAATTTTAAGGCATTTGCCTTATGCGAGGTTTGATTTTTTAAAGGTATCAACCCAGAGCAATTTAGGACTTTTTTTTTTTTTTTTTTTTAGTTATGCAGGAACAAATTGAGAAACATGCTTTAGAAAATCAGTGAAGGAAACCAAATGGAGCACAAAGATTCCTCCCAACCAAAGAGCACTTTTGGTTTTGACAATAACAATGTCCAGCTTGAACTTCAAGCCTCCACGTTCAGGGGCTATTTCAGCCTCAGGTGGCCCTGCTTAATTGCCTTCCTGTTCCCATTACTAACCACGATGACAGCCTACCTTTTCTAACAGATACCCTCACATTTTAATTTATCTGCAAAAATAAATCACACATTATAGCATTTCTCTCTTCCGGGTTAATTGAATCAGTTCCTTAAATGTCTCTAAGTCTAATGATTTAAAAGGAGCACATTGTTTGAAATATTTAAAAAATTAGGGCCCTTGGGTTGTATGCAGAATGATCTCAGTGCTTATTTCAGATATAAGTGTTTCCTAATGATCTCATTCATCTCGAATGGGATATATGCTCAGCTACTTTATTTAAAGTGTTTCCTGAAAACTCTAACAGGAAAGCCTCATACAAAGTATATTTATAGAGAAATGGTATTTAATTTATTGACAAAAGCTTATAAAGAGCTTTACATGTTTTTATTCAGAAATGCTTAATGATTTTAGACCCATTATAAATACTTCTATAAAACAAATACACTTATACTTTTCTTTAACGTGAATATTAACTTTTTATTTAGGGTCTAAATACTCATTTAGTGATCCCATTCCTTCCAACATTAAGAAGAAAGGAGGCTGGGACTGTGGCATTTATTAACCATGAACATTCTCTAAATATTAAGTCCTTCAGACCCCAGTGTGGCCCCTGGTCACTGTATTCTAGGAAAAGGTGCATCTATGGTTGCAGGGATTAGATTCCTAATTGGTTATCACTCCAAAAATAATATTTTGATACAAAACACACTTCTTTCCTTTTAAAATATATCCTCCACCTTTTGGGAGCCTCAAGAGACTATTTTAAAAGTGGAAACTAGATACGTCTGTGTTATAAAGCCCAGTTCTACCTCATATAGGTTTTGCAGACTTTGATCTAGGGGCAGGGATGAGCTCAGCACTTTATCAATAATCACACTTAACAGGCACAGGGAGAAATTAAAATGCCAGCTCTGCTGCCTTCTCTGCCGGCAGAGGAAAAGGGCATTAGCGCCCTCTGCAGATGATGGCATGTATGTGCAAAGGAATGTGAAATAGTAAAAAGCAATAGTTTGGCTTTTGTGTATTTTATCTGCTACTGGTGAGATATGTTTGGAGATGTTACCATTTTAACTTGAATTAGGTTGGAGGGGGAAGAATCCCAGAATGCAGAAAAATTTCAAACTGCAGTTAATTTAGGAGAGGGACTTGCATTAAAAAAGCCTCTGACTTTTAGGAAAAGAATGCTAGTGTTTATTAGCCAAGTTTACCACAGAAATTGATGTACATACACCCCTACAGTCCTGCTCATGTAGCAGGTCAGAGGATGCAGTATACCAGAGCAGGTCACGTGGGTGTGTCTTAGATTGGAAGCAACTATTTCTATCATGGAGAGTGAGAAAGGGTTACTAATGAGCAAGCACCAGAATTTTTTTTCTTGCCCACGTTAAGTGCTTACCTTGTAATTCAGTTAAGCTTGCTTTTCTGTTTTCCTTTCATGTTCCTTAATTTGTGGTTTTTTACTTTTAAAACTCTTCACGTCTACACATAACTCTTAACTGCTACTACTTTCTATAGGGTTCTTCCACTCTTAAATATAAGCTGTTTCCCCAAGTCCTTCTGCCCTTAAGCAGTCATTCAGCCAAAGGCTGTTTGTTCATATGGAATTGTCATATGGAACTTTAGTGATATTTGGGACAGGGATCCATATTCATGTTCACTAGAAGATGAGGTAACTGAACAGTCATCACTTTCTTTGACATGCTAGAATTAGCCATTAAAAAGATAACGAGGAATACTTTATTTTTTTTCCATAATATTTTATTGTCAAATTGTTTTCCATACAACACCCAGTGCTCTTCCCCTCAAGTGCCCTCCACCATCACCACCACCTGTCTTCCCCCCTCCCCCCTCCCCCCAACCCTCAGTTCATTCTCAGCTTTCAATAGTCTCTCAAGTTCTGCATCCCTCTCTCTCCCCAACTCTCTCTCCCTCCTC
>NC_043708.1:96194460-96230611 GCF_006229205.1 Suricata suricatta
TCATAGACTGCTCTTATAATGTTTAGGTAAGTTCCTTCTATTCCGACTTTCTCAAGGGTTTTTATTAAGAAAGGGTGCTGTATTTTGTCAAATGCTTTTTCTGCATCTATCGACAGGATCATATGGTTTTTATCCTTTCTTTTGTTAATGTGATGAATCACGTTGATGGATTTGCGGATATTGAACCATCCCTGTAACCTGAGGAATACTTTAGATGTCTAGACCACAGAGAGGGAAAGCCTCTTCTTTCTTCTCAACCACACATTCAGTCTGTGAAAGGCACAGGGCGAAAATGGGAGGCAGTCAGAGCCACTGACGCTGACATCCAGTTTGGATATCCAGCCCCAAACCACAGGGGACGGGTCTCTTGTTTAGGCATGCATATTGTCCCTTTCAGGGCATCTGGAACCCCTTGGTTGCTGATGCTAAACATAGATTTTTCCTCCCTCTGTCACTCAGATAGCTCCAATTGAACAAATACTTATTGACAATACATTATGAGCCAAGCATTGACATGGAGTCTATGAAAAACAAAAAAGAAGTATGTGAAATGATTAGGGCTGCACATGAGAAGCTATTTAAGGGCCAGATGAGACAGCAAAGAAGTCAGACGATGCAGTGTAGAATGAGAGGGAAAGGTGGTGGCAGACAGGCGACAACCTGTTCACAAACACTTGTGTCACCCTTTTCATGGGTCTCATGCTCTGCTCGGTGCTATGGGGGTTACTAAGACACAGGGGTAAAGATGACATCTCCCAAAATGTGGCCCCAAAAGGACCTCCTTCGACATCTTTTAGTGTTAAGCTAGCCAATTTTTTTTTTAGTTTTATTTTGACAGAGGGAGAGAGAATGTGCACATGTGAGCAGGGGGGGAGGGGTGGGGGAAGAGAGAATCCCAAGCAGGATCCACACTGTCAGCATATAGCCTGATGTGGGGCTCGAACTTAATAACTGTGAGATCAAGACCTGAGCCAAAATCAACAGTCAGAATGTTAACCACCTGACACCCCCAGCTAGTGTTATTGGAAAGGTTAAAATAACTATTTGAAAAATTGCAATTCTCAAAAGCAAATACTTAGAGCTGAGATTCCTCCCACTTCTCAGATCCAAGTTAAATGTCCTCAAGTATAAAACCTAGAAGAGAAAGTAGAGGGACCAGGGGCAATTGATTTTTTCTCTCACTTGGGAAGAAAAGAAAGCTTTAAGTGTGACATTAGGTCATGTTTCTAATGCTTACATACCTACTGTGGATTGATGTTATGACCTCACTCCTGCTTAGTTGGGGGTTCGGGGGTGAGTCAGACATTCATGGAATAATCCAATGGCTTTCAACCCAGCTTCCCATTATAATCATTTATGGAGCTTTAAAATAATATGGAGGCTTGGTCCCACCTCCAAAAATTTCAGTGCGTCTAAGGTAGGACCCAAGGCACTGCTATTTTTGAGAAAGCTTCCAGGTGTCTGTTAAGGCACAGCCTATTTTGAGGAGCACCGGTTAGCCCAGAGAAGGTTAACTCAGAGGAGTCACCTGAGCCCACTCTGCCACCTCTGGATTGCAAACGTGGATTCCATGCTTCCCACTCTGTAGTGCTCTTTGCTTTGCTATTTTTAATTTACTATTTGAAAAACACATCAAGCCTCAAATGGATTGACCTTTCTGCTAATGTATTTCACCTAAATTAACAGAGGCAATTAACTAATTTATATTGGAATTGTGCACTTTCCAGTCCACATTTATCAACTCGTAAATGCTCGATCTGGTGTTGCAGTTTAAATTTTTTATTATTACCCTTTAAATCTGAAAGAATGTCTTACATCTAATTAGCCAAACTTACATATTCAATTAATAGATTCATTATGGGCTAATGACTATGGAGGCTGCACCAGGGCAACATCTGTCTGCCAGTTGACACGACTCAAACGTTGCTGCTGTGAAGAAAGGAAAGCCGGAGACAGAAGTGAAACAGCGTGAACGTTCAGCTCTCACATTTCTGTGCGCTGTACTACCTGCAAGGAGTTTTAGGGGCCGGCTGTCATAGGAAAGACAGTATGCAGTCCGGAGAAACTGCCTGTCCAGAGACATACGGGAATCCGAATTGCAAAAGAAACACACCTCCGCAGACCCTTCTCAGTATAAAAACTGTGCAGGTCTGGATTTTCATCTCAGATCATCTAGTTTTCCTAGCCTGAGTTTTTCATGAAAAATCCTTAAGAAAATAAACTGGGAAAATTAATACCACAAATTAAACAAAATTTTAACTTACTACAATATACTTTAGGATCATTTTAAAATCATGGGATTTTATATATTTAAAGATATGACCAGACATTATTTTGGAAACTGGATATTCCAGTAATCAGGTATATTTGGAGTCCAGGTAATTCAGATATCTAAAATGAATTTCTGTAATATTTTCAGTTATTAAAATTCTGGTATTTTATTTCTGTGGCTAGAAAAAAATAGATATTTTTAGTAATTATGAAAAAGCCATGAGTTTCAGGAAAGGTGGCTGAGAGCTAGAATTCATTTGAAGGATTCGTTTTAGAGATGGCAAGGTTGTGAGGAAAATGGAAATCCCTTCCCAAGCACGGGAGAGGTCCAACATCAGCAAGAAGTGAACGAGTGATTTTGGACTCACGTCTGTGATGTGACAGTAAGAGTGTTTCAGGACACGTGCATGCTACCGTATTGGTCATTATAAGTCTTTTATTCTTTTTTCACTTTATGCTCCTTACATTCAAGCTACCACTTGAATTATTTCTTATTTTCACATTTCTTACTTTCAATAATGGAAGTACATAGTCCCAATATCCTTGCTATAGAATCAAGTGCACATCTGTTAAATATCCTAAAAATGAATTACTGCAGTGTTCATTATTTCTACTACTGAAGATTTCTTATGCCCTTAGCACTGGCCAGACTCCCTGGGCTATGACAAAGAAAACCTTAAGGTCTGATCACACCTCAAGGAAATCATACTTTGATCCTTATGAGGAAAATCTCTATGATTGACAACACATATACCCAGGCCCACCAGATGTGTTGTGTTTCAAGGACGGTTTATCCTTTTCAGTATCTGAAAAACAGTGCCTATGTAAGTAAATCTTCCCAGTGTTCCTCCCAGTAGAAGAAAGCCAAGGGGGGAAAAAAGGCAACAGGTCTGTTCAGGGGGCCTGGAAGGAGAAAACATAAACAATACCTGGGTAAGAGGGATGTCTGTCCTGGTACCTTGCAACTGAGGGCCCTAATGTTACAAATACAGAAAGAGCAAATTTAATAAAAATACCCAGGCACCTAGATCATTCAGGATCTAGCTTCAGTGCCTGTAAACCATAGACATCCGCTGTCATCCCTAACACAGTTCAGACCCCAAGGAAATACTCTTCCTCATTCCTTGTCCTGTGTCCTGAAAACAAAAGACAACATTTGAATGCTGGAAGATTAGCGTCTTAAGCATCATCATCATTAGTGCACACGGAGGGTCTGAGCAGTGCAAATGTGGAGATGAGAAAAAGGACAAATTAGCTAACTTGTCAAGTGCTTTCTCTCAGACAGAATGGATATAACAGGCTTCTGAAGTGGAAGTATTGTTTCCCAAGAGTGCCGAGTGTCCATGTTCCTGCTTCTCTTTGTATTCTACTGGGTGGCTTTTGAGGTCGTCACAAATTAACATGGTATTCTTATCAGTTGCATGCATTAGCTGAGAGATATTTTGCAATATTAAATAATTTATAATACTCTAAAACTTATATATATGTAGATCTAGAAATAACATATATTAAGTGTGATACTGATTATCTTGGCAGCTAGATGGACATGAAACTCTAGAATCTCTAAGTTTTATATTTTAATTAAAAACTTGTTTTAATGTTTATTTATTTTTGAGAGACAGAGAGGCAGAGCATGAATAGGGGAGAGGCAGAGAGAAGGAGACACCAAATCCAAAGCAGGCTCCAGGCTCTGAGCTGTCAACACAGAGCACGGACGTAGGGCTCAAACCCATAAGCCATGAGACCTGAGCTGAAGTCAGACACTTAACCAACTGAGCCACCCAGGTGCCTCTATTTCTTTAATTTTTAATTCCAATATAGTTAGCATAAAAAGTATAAACTAGTTTCAGGTGTACAATATAGTGATTCAATCATTCCATGCATCGCCCTGTGATCATCATGACAAGTATACTCTTTAATCCCCATCACTATTTTACCCACTCCCTTATCCACCTCCCCTCTGGGAATCATCAGTTTGCTCTCTACCGTTAAGAATCTATATCTTGGTTTCTCTCTCTCTCTCTGTCTTTTCTCCCCTTTGCTCACTGGTTTTGTTTCCTATATCCCACATAGGATGAAATCACGGTATTTGTCTTTTTTTTGACTTATATTGCTTAGCATTATACACTCGAGGTCCATCCATGTTGTTGCAAATGGCAAGGTTTCATCCTTTTGGAATGATTATTTTTGGAATATTATTTTGAAATAACATTTCTCTTTTTTTCATAATATTTTATTGTCAAATTGATTTCCACACAACACCCAGTGCTCTTCCCCACAAGTGCCCTCCTCCATCACCACCACCTCTTCCCCCCCTCCCCCTTTCCCTTCAACCCTCAGTTCATTTTCAGTATTCAGTTTCTTGTATCTATATACTACATCTTTATCTATTCATCTATCCATGGACACTTGTGTTGCTTCCATAATTTGGTTATTGTAAATAATGCTCATATTGTAAATAATGCTCATAAACATAGAAGTACATGTATCCCTTTAAATTATGTTTTTGTATTTTGGGGGTAAAAACCCAGTTGCATGATTACTGGCTCATTTTAACTTTCTGAGGAATGGCAATACTGTTTTCCACAGTTGCTGCACCAGTTTGCAATCCCGCCAACAGTGCCGGAGGGTTTCTTTTTCTCCATAACCTTGTCAATATTTGTTGTTTCTTGTGTTGTTGATTTTAGCCATTCTGACAGGTGTAAGGTGATAGCTCATTGTAGTTTTAATTTGCATTTCCCTAATGGTAAGTAATGATGAGCAATTTTTCATATGTCTCTTGGCCATCTGGATGTCTTCTTCGGAGAAGCATTTGTTCATTTCCTCTGCCCATTTTTTAAATTGGGTCATTTGGTTTTGGGGTGTTGATTTGCATAAGCTCTTGACATATTTTGGATATTAACCCTTTATCAGATATGTCGTTTGAAAATATCTTCTCCCATTCTGTCGGTTTCCTTTTAGTTTTGTGATTGCTTCCTTCGTCGTGCAGTAGCTTTTCCTTTTGATGTTGTCCCAGTAGTTTATTTTTGCTTTCCTTTCCCTTGCCTCAGGAGACATTTCTAGAAAAATGTTGCTATGGCCAATATCAGAGACATTATTTCCTGTGCTCTGCTCTAAGATTTTTATAGTTTCAGGCCTCATATTTAGGTCTTTAATCCATTTTGAATTTATTTTTGTGTATGATGTAAAAAAGTGGTCCCATTTCATTATTTTTCAGGTAGCATTATTTTTCAACTTCATTCTTTTGCATGTAGCTGTCCAATTTTCCCAACACCGTTTGTTAAAGAGACTGTCTTTTTCCCTTTGGATTTTCTTTCCTGCTTTAAGAATTGATCATATAATTGTGGGTTTATTTGGGGGTTTCCTGTTGTATTCCATTGACCTAGTTGTCTCTTTTTGTGTCAGTACCATCCTGTTTTGATGACTGCAGCTTTGTAATAAAACCTCAAGTCTGGAATGGTGATACCTCTAGCTTTACTTTTCTTTTTCAAAATTGCTTTGGCAATTCAGGGTCTTTTGTGGCTACACACAAATTTTAGGGTTTTTTTTTTCTAGTTCTGTGAAAACTGGTGTTGGTATTTTGATAGGGTTTGAATTAAGTCTCTGGACTGCTTTGGGTAATATACACATGTTAATAATATTTGTTTTTCCAATCCATGAGCATGGACTTCTTTCCATTTCTTCGTGCTGTCCTTAATTTCTTTCATCAATGTTTTATAGTTTTCAGAGTACAGGTCTTTCACCTCTTTGGTTAGGTTTATTCCTATGTATCTTACTGTTTTGGGTGCAATTGTAAATATGATTGTTTTCTTGATTTCTCTTTCCTTATTAGTGTATATAAATGCAGCAGATTTCTGCACATTAATTTTTGTATCCTGTGATTTTATGGAATTCATTCTAGTAGTTTTTTGGTAGAGTCTTTAGGGTTTTCTATATAGAGTATCATGTCATCTGCAAATAGTGAGTTTTACTTCTTCCTTACCAATTTGGGTGCCTTTTATTTCTTTTCATTGTCTGACGTCTATGACTAGGATGTGCAGTAAAATGTTAAATAAAAGTGGAGAGAGTGGACATCCTTGTCTTGTTCTTGACCTTAGCGGAAAACCTCTCAGTTTTTCTCCACCGAGTATGACGTTAAGTGTGGGTTTTATACATGGCCTTCATTATGTTGAGTCTAGTAGTTTCATTTTTACAAAAACATTTTATGAGATGTAATTATATTTTTAAAACTGGATAATTTTATCCATAAGTTTGATACCCATTAATTTTAATTTCTATTTTGCCTTTTTAATAGCAAATTTTAAATAGCTTAGAAAAAACTTTGGAAAACATCTATGAGAAATATTTTACTATTTCTATTTTTATATAATTCACATTTCTGATGAAATATAGTACAATTTATACACTTCAGATATAATTCCTTCTTAAAAGAAACTTTAAATCACTGCTGTTAATATCATCAAATTATGTGAAAATCTTGGTTTTCATATAATTTATGAACCATGTGAGTCTTTATTTAATTAGTTACCCACATATTGCTGGCACACCAACAGAACACTTGGATACAATGATCATGAAATTCAGTAGTCTTGATATTTGCTGGCTTTCAGTCAAATAAAAATATAGCTTTCCATATTTAAAAATTTTGCTATCATGAAGTTCTATTTGTTAAATCAGAAGAGAACACTATATTTAACACTTAGTGGGATTAATTAAAAATTGTAAAATATTTAAATGTATGGTATTTGTGTCTCCATTTTTCCTCTTTATCCAGACCCCATACTTTTCAGGGGTAGGCCCAGATACAAGAGTTGCTTTTCTCTGTGGGCTTAAGAGATTGATGTTTCTTTGTATCCTGATTCCATTTGACTTCTCAGAGACCCTCAGCTAGTTGGCAACCGTTTTCTTTTGTTGACTATCCTGTGATATTCCCCTTGCGTATCTTTAACCTTTTCTCTGAAAAGGCGTGTAAAATATTTCCAGAAACACAATTTGAATTTGAAATTAATATGTTAATTGCCTTTTATTTTTCAGTGGTTCTCATAAACTGTAACAGATTGTATTGAGAATGTAGAGATTTTCTCTAGCTTGTGATATTGTTTTCTTTTTTTCCTATGTTCCCCATGCTGTACTTCTCATCTCCATTTCTTATTTATTTTATAACTGGAAGTTTTTACCTCTTAATCCCCATCACCTATTTCACCTGTCCTCCCCACCAATTTCCGTTACAGCAACCACCAGTTTGTTAGCTGTATTTGAAACTGTTTGTTTTTGTTATTATTTGTTTATTCTTTTGTTTTTTAGATTCCACATGTAAGTGAAATTACGTGATATTTATCCCTCTCTGTATGGTTTATTTCACTTAGTTTTTTACTCTCTAGATTCATCCACATTATTGCAAATGGCAAGATATCATTCTTTTTGATGGCTGAGTAATATTCCTGTGTGTGTGTGTGTGTGTGTGTGTGTGTGTGTGTGTGTGTACCATATCTTCTTTATCCATTCATCTTTCTGTATTTGGGCTTTCCTACAATTTAGCTATTGTTGATAATGCTGCCACAAACATCAGGGTGCATGTGCCCCTTTGAATCGGTATTTTTTTTTTACCCTTTGGGTAAATACCTAGAAGTGCAATTGCTGGGTCATAGGGTAGGTCTAATTTTACTTTTTGAGGAACCTCCATACTGTTTTCCAGATTGGCAGCTTGCACTCCCACCAACAGTGCACAAGGGTTCCTTTTTCTCTATGTCTTTGTCAACGTTTTTTATTTCTTGCCTTTTTAATATTAACCATTCTAACAGATGTGAGATGATATGCCATTGTGGTTTTGATGTACATTTCCTTGGTGATCAGTGATGTTGAGCAACTCTACATTTGTCTGTCAGCCAACTGTATGTCTTCTTTGGGAAAGGGTCTATTCAAGTCCTCTGCCCATTTTTTAATCAGATTATTGAAGCGGGGGTGTTTGGTGTTGAATTTTATAAATTCTTTCTGTGTTCTGGATAGTAACCCCTTTTTGATACATAATTTTCAAATATCTTTTCCCATTGTTTAGGCTGCACTGTCATTTCATTGATGGTCTCCTTTGTTGTGCAAAAGCTTTTGATTTCACTATTTATTTTCATGGTAATTTTTTGTTTGTTTACCTTATTTCAATACAGAAAAGGCACTGGGTCACGATTCAGGAAACCCAAATTCTATTCCTCAGTATTCCATCGCTCACTCTGTTTTAGCCATTGAAATGTCCCCTGCTTCCCCTACTAGAAAATATTTATACTAGAGACACTTGGGTGGCTCAGTCGGTTAAGCACCCAACTCTTGTTTTTATTCAGGTCATGATCTCACGGTTCATGGGATTGAGTCCCGCATTCTGGCTTTGTGCTGGCAGCCAGCCCCTCATATGCTTGGGATTTTCTCTCTCCATCTCTGCCCCTTTCCCACTCACACCTGAGCACGCTCTTTCTCTCTCTCCAAATAAATAAATAAACATTTAAAAAAAGAAATGTTTATGCTAATGTGAGTAGAGCCTCATGAGAAAGTGTCAAAGTTTGTATTAGGAGATCTGCATTTTTTTAACTACAGAGGAAAACAATACCAATTTTCTGTGTTACAAAGTCATTCTCAAAACTGTAGAATAAAGAATTAGGGTACGGTTGAACTAAACAAGTTGCAGTATATATGAAATATGTACATTCCATCTTTATAATCCAACAGAAATAACTACAGCACTATCAGGAGCTGAGGGCTATGAAGAGGCATAAAACATTGCCTCACATGCACGAGCTCTGTGTTCAAGCTGGCAGGGAGCACAGTGGTGCCCCACCAGGCGTGCAGCGCTACGGAGATCACAAGAGAAAGCAGTCCTGTCTCTGTGAGAACCAGAAGGATGGCATTCGAGCAGTATCTCCGCGGTAGGGCACATGGGCAGGACTAGTATGACCACAGGAATACGGGAGCAAATTTTGGAAAAGTATAATATAACTGTAGACCAATGATAAGGATAGCCTAGATGATAAGCTAAGAAATTGATTTAGTAGAACAGGGAGCTAAAGTAAATCACCTCTCTTCCTCTCCCCCCCCCCCCAGAGATACCCCCCCCTTTACATGAGGATATTACCTGGGTTAGAGGATAGCAAATCCTAGAGAAGGGTGATGTGTATGTTATTGCCATCAACATTGTAAATAGCCAGGCAAACGCAGAAAAAGGTCCAAAAGGTCTATCCATGAATCAAAGGATTCCCAGGTATGAGGCAAATTGCTGGGGTCATAGGAGGAGGAAACAAGGTGATGAAGAGGAAAGGCCTGGAGCAGTTGTAGAAGAAAGTAGGGGTCACTCCCACTTCACTGGCTATGAAACCTTGCAAGGTGCAGACCGGTCTCTGGGTTAGCCCTCCCCTCACCAAACTCTGGATCTTCTAGCTCACTCCTTTCTCCCTGCCCTGTCCCTTTTCTCCACCTTGAACGCTACCACTTTGGTCCTGCTCTTCTTCTCTCTTGAATAGTATAGGTAGCCCTGCGAAGTTCTCCACTGACCAGAAGGAATTTCAGGTAAAATTAAGTAAGTGATACCATGTCAGTTCCTGTGGGCTGTGGAAAGCAGGAATGCTCTGAGCTACTGATCAGAGAAGTGGATGTCTGGACTATTGTAATAATTTTGTCCTTACTGCTTCTGGCCTTGTACCACCCTTCATGCAGCTGATAGAGTGGTCCTTCAACATCTCAACTATGATTATGCTACTCTTTTCCATACTGGCTTCCCAGTGCCTGTAGGATGAAGCCCAAACTCCTTGATGTGGCATTAGCTGCTCAGAGCTGTGACTTTGGAGGGTCAATTGTATAACCATGTGTGAGAGAAGCAGACCATTCATTCAAGCCCAACAAGAGAACTCAAGGTCATCTAACCTGGGCTTTCCTAAACCCCCCCTTATTACTCATGAATGTAATAGACTCCTGCTGGATCAGTGTTCCAAGGAAGGTCCCAGGAGTGTGTGTGTATAATGACTGGAGCTCTCCCAGAGCATTTTTGTGATCAGGCAGTTTAGGGAAACAGTGACAGAACCCACCACCTTTAACAAGAGATGAGGATAAGCCATATTCCAGAAAGGAGGGACCTGAAAGGAGGAGAAGTGTGAATGAGACTGTAGACCTCATGATAATGTCACCAGAGTGTACATGCTAGAGCCTAATCTAAGGTCCAGCTTGGGGCTCCAGTGAATGTATGATCTTGGCACGTAGGGGCCTTTTCCCTACTCCTGTCAGCCCTGCGGGGCACAACAGCAGCAACTCTTGGGCACCAGTGACTGGGGAAGATAGTGGAAGAGCAGGAGGAAGAGGAAAATCCTAGGCTGCATTCCCATTGAGGAACCGGAATCAAGATTTTTGCCCCCAACTGCTAGTTGTTCAGAAGCAGCTGATAGTAAGCAAGACTTGACTGAGTACAGCAGAATGTTGCTGGTATTTATATACTTGCCTTTTTGCTTTTTTTACCTGCTTTTTTCACCTTTCCATCCCCCCTCCCCCCTTGTTCTCAAATCTTTCTTCTCTAGATACATAGAATGGCTTTATTGTCATCAGCCATAGCTTGAGGCAAGTGTTTTGTATTTGTATTACCCATCTTTCTCTCTCCCTGTCTCTATAAGACTTAAAAAAGTAAATTATTTCAGGCAGTAGAAGTAGGAAAAAAATAATTGCAATAGGAGGTCAAGGAAGCCACCTTGCCCCTGAAATAATTTTCCACAGGTTGCCTTACAGGTTTTATCAGCCATTCAACTCACATTTAAAGGGGGTTGGGGGGAGTGGATATTGTGTTAAGCACTGTGTTGAATATTTGGCAACCAGAAGAGAACAGGGAAATGTGCAAATAATAAATAAATAAATAAATAAATAAATAAATAAATAAATAAATAACAGGGCTTTGTCTTTTACTCTGACTTGCTCACAGTCTGGTAAGGATAAAAACTGAACCAGATAGGGACATCTGGATGGCTCAGTCAGTTAAGCATCTGACTCTTGATTTTAGCTTGGTCATGATCTCAGGGATCATGAGATTGAGGCTGCATCAGGTGTCAAGCCTGCTTGGGATTTTCTCTGTCTCTGTCTCTCTCTCTCTCTCTCTGCCCCTCCCTTATTCTCTTTCTCTCTCTCTCCCTCTCAAAATAAATAAATAAACCTAAGAAAACCTCAACCAGATAATACTGCAAGACACAGATATGTAAAACATACATAGGATCCTAGGGAACAGAATGGTTAACCTTTTGGGGGCTGGGACAAGAAGGCTTTATAGAGATGCTACACTTGAATTTGGACTTGAAGCATGGGAAAGTTTTTACTATGAAACTAACAGGGAGAAGGAAGGACATTCCAAGTATAAGTGGCATATACAAGAGGCACAGAGCCATGAAAAATTTTGTCATGTTCAAAGAAAAACATTAAGCAAAACAGAAGATCAGTATGGAAAGTGTAGAGCAAGTGGCAAGGAGTAGAAGGAAATGATGCTAACAGGGTAGATGGGAAACAAAGGGTCTACCATGTGGCAGACTGCGTTTGTCAAGTGGTATACTTTTACAAAATTACGTCACCCATATATATTCCATCCCACAATATCTATATTCCTCCATCCAGAGGGGAGGTCTCTGTTCCCTCTCCTTGAACCTGGGATACTTTTATAACCTCCCTGACCAATAAGATGCGGCAGAAGTGATGCCGCGTGACTTCTAAGGCTTCTTCTAAGGCTGGTTCATAGGAGACACTATGGCTCCCACCCTACTGCCTTCCCTCCCTCCTCCTTTCCTTCTCCTCCTGCCTCCCTCCCTCTCTTTCTGGACCCTTGTCTTCGGAAGTCAGCATGTTGTGAGAAAGCCCAGGGCAAATGGAGAAGCTAAGCGTGAGTGTTCTGATCCCTGGCCTCAGCTGGGCCCCAGACATGGGATGAACAGGCCTTGGCCAGTGAGTTCGTGCAAGGCCCCAGACATTCAAAGCAGTAACAAACCATCCCTCCTATATTCTGCCTGAATTTCTACCCACGGTGACCCTGAGAGACAATAAATGATTATTATTGTTCTAAGCCACTTGGATTTGGAGTAACTTTTTTATGTAGCAATAGATAACAAAATACAGTCATGCCAAAGAGTTGCAGTTAATCTTAAAAACACTGAGGAGGGAGAGCATAAGAATTGCTGATTGGGAAGATAACCCTCATGTGATATGGAAATACAATGGTGGTGGAAGGCTGGGAAAAGAGGAAGCTATTACAGTTATCCAGATCAGAGGGGACGGTAGGGCAGGAAAGCATTTTTTAATTTTTTAGACAAACTTTCTTAATTTTGGTTTAGGAACTCTCACTTTTATATACCCAAACCGTGACAGTCAGTAAACAGCAAAACACTTGAGCTTACTCTCTTTCACTCTCCCCTACCCCAGGTTTTTTCCTCCATTTTCTTATATCCAGATCCTAGACTTTTCGAGTCTATTTTCATGGTGTCTTCATTCCTCCCTAATGATGTCCAGTGCCCAACAGCACCCTCCTCCTAGCTGGTGTCTTCTTGCCTCTCTCCAAGTATGGAGGTCATGGTGCCAGTCTTCTAATCTAGAGTTTCTGTTGCCCTTAGCTCATTGGCATCTAGGTTCAGAGGAAAGCATAGTCCTGGAGTTTTGTAGGGGCTATGGTAGGACTTGTCTGAGGGAAACAGGATCTCAACTGTTGGGGGGAGTAGATCCTAGCCTTTTTAAATATAGATGAGTGAAATAATGATAACCCTGAGACCTATATGATTTATACTATTGAGTACTATTTTGACACCAAAGATGGTAAAATACTGGAGTAATGATGTGTTTCTTAACATACATTATTTGGTCATATAATGTCAACAGTATAATATCATTCACTACTTAGAGCAAGACTCTTTAACTGTTGCCAATGGTCAAGTATATATAGTAGAATGTAAAAATCTAAGAGATACTTAGAAAAGCAATGCAGGCCAATAGTAAAATGAATTAAAATTTTTCCTTCATTTCATTTATGCTTCATCCTTCCTGCTAAATATTAGACTCATCTCTAAATTTATCTAGGAGTAGTTAGCAATCATATCTTACATGCGCTGTTAGGCAATTTTATTCATTTTGGTAATAACATTTGTGATTCAACTTTCAGAATTACCATATTGAACAATTTCTTTCTGTCAGGATCTTTCATATTCATGATCTTACTCAATCCTTACATTAAGTTTGCAAAGTAGTATTTAATCTCTATTTTATAGTTAGGAAACCTTTCCTGATTCTAAGTTAAGCAACATGCTCAAGTCTAAATTGTTGCAGGATTTTTTACCATAATACCCAAGGTTTGTTGACTCTCCACTTTGATGAATGAAGAGGTGGACACAAAATTAGCAGCAGGCAAGTTTATAAAGTATAAAATCAGAAAGGAAGAATAGTAGTAAAGCTCTCTTTAAGGAGAGGGGACACTGGAAAGTCAATGCCCAAGGACTATAGGCAAGGGTCCTTGTTTTTATAAGGTTCTGGTCAGCCCTCTGTCTTCTGTTCTCCCTTGTTCCTTCTCAGATTCTACTCTTACTGACTTGATTGCTCTAGGTACTGGGTTGTCCATTCCAGGTCTGCTGGTTCCCATTGTTCGAGGGGTTCAAATTCCTGAGGGGAACCTGAGGGGGTTTGCTGTGGTCAGACACTCCCAGCATTGTTCCCAAATAGGTGTTTTTTTCCCCACCTGGGACCTCAGACCCTAATCTTTCCCTCTCTGCCTACCCAATCCTATCTTCTCCTATCATAAAATGACTCTCAGTAATAAAGCCTTGACGTTAGGTATTTTAGTTTCTAAATTCAGAATTCATTTCACCGTGTACCAGAAAGCATGCTGGACTTAGGCCTTATTTTTTTCAACAGCTATAATTGAAGGCAAACTGCTTTAATTTGTTTTTACCCACACAGTGACAAACTGACAGGTCATACTCAGCTGGTGGGTTGGATGTTCAGATCTGGCCCTTTTAATATGTGGACTGTTTCAGCTCGCCCTTTGAGAGCATGTGCCCTGGCACTTGGTCATTTTCTATTACATCGTGAGAATTTGCAGGCAGTTTTTCTGCTGAACAACTCCTAGTCTGGAGCCAGCTCTTCGGATCTTAACTCTGCCCCTGGTTAGTTCTGTGCCCTTGAGGTAGTATTTAACCACCTAGTGCCTTAATTACGTCACCTTTGAAATGTAGATAATTCACCTTGTGAGTTTGTTGTTAGGATTAAATGAGTTAAATATTAGATGAAGTTCTTAGAACATTGCCTAGAACATAGTAATTATTATTATTATTATTATTAATTATTACTACTGCTGCTACAATTCCAGGAACCTAAGGAATCAGTATGAAATCAGCTTGGCAATTTAATAGCACACATTTATGTATGGTTATGTGTGGATATGTATATAGCTTTTTTTCTTCTTTCATAATCTGATTTCCCAACCAATATGTAAGAATCCCATTGTCTGGAAATTGAAAAATCTCTCTCCCTTCAATCATCATGGTATCCGGACAAAATAAGTGATGACTTATATTAGTTTGCCATAGCAAAATGCCATAGCAAAATGCCATCGGCTGGATGGCTTGCATAGAGAAATGTATTTTCTCACAGTTCTGGAGGCTGAAAGTCCAAGATCAAGGTGTCCGTTGGTTTGGTTTTTCCTGAGGTCTCTCTCCCTAGCTTGAAGATAGCTGCCCTCAGGCTACCTTTTCCTGTGCCTCTTTACTCAGTGTGAGCACATCCCTAGTATCTCTGCATGTACAAATGGATTAGTTTCTTATCACCTCTTAAGAAGCCTTCTCTCCAAATATGGTTACAGTCTGAGGAGGGGGGGATTATGAATGGGGCAGGGATAGGAGGGCATGACTATCTAGGTTATTTTATGTTAACATGTCTACTGGGTGGGAGCTGAGGTCCCTTACTCGTCTTATGTAAATCCCCACAGTTTCCCAATGTTATTGTCTGTGGGAGTTGGAGACCTGCATAGACTGCTGTTTGAAGTCTGATGGCTTGTTAAATCTTCCTGGGCACTCACCTGGATGGCTGAGTTCTGAGGGAAGGTAAGTGAAAAGTAAAGCCACCCCACAGAGCCCCCTGTGCCTCTTGTCATTGACTTGCCCAGGTGCTGCTATGACATAGAACCAGGTGGGACCCAGAAAGTGGATCTGCTAGAAAATGTTAAGATTGATCAGAGTAACTATCTGTGGGTTTTTGCTCATTTAACTTGAAAATAGCTATAACTTGGCTTTTTCAAGGCAGTCAGCAGAAAGGAGGGTGACTGGAGGAAGCAGTTAAGCCTCTGTAGGCAGGATGAGAACACACTATGTTCCCTGTAGGCATCAGGAGGTTTAGTGAAGGGATATGCTTCTGAGATTGGATGGGCTTAAATGAACAGCTCTAGTCATCCTGTCACCCACTAAATATCATTAACTTAGGAGAGGGAGGTGTAGCCAGGGCAACGGGGAGTAAAATCAGGGCAGTTCACTATCAGCCATCTTTAAAATTATCTTGTCTGTTTCCCACGTTTTCGATAACGCACTGACATCACATGGTCTTGTTCTCATCTCCTAAAGTAGATTTCCCCTCTGATCAATAACACTCAACACTTTCTCACCTTCTTTTTATGGTTTTTATCTCCTTATGGAAAGAAATGAACTTCTGAATTTTTTTATATCCTTCTCTTCTGCTCTGTGTTCCCATCATTAATGACATAAAAAGGAATGATCAGTTTAATTTATGTGGCTAAAAATTGTTAAAATTATTGATAAGATTATGAAACAGCTTTGATATAGCTATGAAAGAGTTTTAGATTTACAGTCATAGAATTTGGATTTATCTTGTAATTCTACTGTTTACCAACCCTGCGAGGCACAGTCATTCTTTACTCTCTCTTAGCCTCTGCTTCCTCATATATAAGATGGGGAGAGGAATACCTTTCTCAGGATTATATTGAGAATTACATAGGCTATAGTTTATTTAAAAAAGTGTTACACCAGCACAAAGTTTTACCTATACAAGGTACATGGCATATCTTCATTAAATCCAAATCTATTCTACTAGTCAATAAAAAAAACTTTTTATTACATAAATTTTCAAACATAAACAGAAGGGAAAGGAGAATTCTAACAAACCCCAATGTACCTCTTATCCACGTGTCAATGATTTGTCAAACTCATTTTACTTACCAACACTTTCTGTTTCTGGAATATTTGAAAGCAATTCTTAGACATTATGTTATGTCACATGTAACTGCTTTAGCATGCATCTGTAACTTATCACCATAACATTTTTATACCTAACAGAACTAGGAGTGACTCCTTAACATCGTCTGAAACCTAGTTGATATGTAAATGTTTTTGATTATCTTAAAGAGATTTGTTTTAGTCAATTTGTTGGAATAAGGATTCAGACAAGGCCCACATATTGCATTTATTATGTCTCTTAAGTCCTTTTTTTTTTAAATAGTCCCCATTTTCTTATATCTTTTGACTTTATGCCATCAGTTTGTTTGAAACAAACATATTATTTGTGTTATAGAATTATTTTCTTTCCGGATTCAGCTATTGTCCTGGATTCATGGTGTTATTTAACTTTTTCTCTAATCTCCTGCATTTCCTGTAAACTGGTGGATGGATCTAGAGTCTTCTGTTCATTTCCAAATTTTATAGTCAAGAATGCTTCATAAAGGGTGCAGAGTTAACAATCTTTTGAGAATGACTTATGATGTATTCCTCACTATTTTACCATCAGTCTCAGAAATCTTTCTCTGCCACAAACCCAGGCATATAATGACCATGGTGGCGGTTCCATTCAGTTGACTATAGAACTCCTTTATCTTACATTGCCACTGAGTATAGCTATATTCTTTTATTGTTGTTGTTTTATTTTGTTTATTTTTTTAATAAAAGGCTAGAATCTAGTATTGTTTTAAAACTATGATGCCCCTTACTCTAGTGAATCCCAATTTTTTGTAAGTCATTACCATTCATTTCACATATAGAGATATTTAGTTAGAATTCACGTTGAATCACAGTAAACACAATGAGTCACTGTCTCAAGTTGAATGTGATAGGAATTATTCAGAAGACAATAATTACCTGTCTTTGGTCATTCCTTAAATTAAAAATAAGTAGTTTTAGATTCTGGATAGTTCAGAATTCCAAAGGAATTCTCCGTCAATTGTGTAGATATTCTCAAAATATTGAGTTAATTCACATGGTTCCCCTAAAGTAGTTTCACAAATAAATATTTTGTCAAGCCCTACTTGAATAACTCAAGTTCACAAGAAGCTACAAGGTAAGACTTAGTTTCTGCCCTCAAGGACTAAGTTTGGTAGGAAAGACAGTGAGTACATCAATAATTATAATGTGAAGTATGTTTTGTAAGAGTGGTAAAAACAAAGCATGTAAAAATTTAGTTTAGAAAGGACATGGGAATGTTTTTGGTGGAATTTGAAATGAATTTTGAAGATTTAGAAGATTTTGTTTGGTCCTTGGAAAATGGGAAATGGTGGCTTTGGTAGGAATGGAACATACAAAAAAGCATCTAAAAACCAGGCTTGAAATCAATAGATATGGCCTGCCTCTACTTTAAGAGATGCGCAGAGGGGCGCCTGGGTGGCTCAGTCTGTTAAGTGTCTGACTTTGGCTCAGGTCATGATCTTATGGTTCTTGAGTTCCAGCCCCACATCAGGCTCTGTGCTGACAGCTCAGAACCTGGAGTCTGCTTCACATTCTATGTCTGCCTCTCTCTCTCTCCTCCCCACCCCAACTAGTGCTCTCTCTCTCTCTCTCAAAACCAAATAAATAAACATTAAAATTAAAAAGAGAGAGAGAGAGATGAGCAGGGATAGAGACAGAAAAGCAAATCAGTTCCTCCCTTCCTTTCTTTCTTCCTCCCTCACTTTCTTCCTTCCTTCCTCTCTTTCTCTTCTTTTCTTTTCCCTTTTCTTTCTTTCTTTCTTTCTTTCTTTCTTTCTTTCTTTCTTTCTTTCTTTCTTTCTTTCTTTCTTTCTTTCATCTGTTCTTTCTTTCTTCTCCCCTCCTTCCTTCTTCCCTCCCTTCCTTTTTCCTTCCTTCAATTCAGAAGGTAACATGAAAACATTAAAGTGAGATTACATAAAGTGGTATCAAAACTAGAAGAAGGAAGAGTTTTAAGATGAAAGGAAGCACCATTATTTATAATAGCAATAAATAAATAAATAAACAACTCAAATGTCTATCAGTTAATGGATATATAAACACGTGTGGTATATCTGTACAGTGGAATGTTGTTCAACTGTACAAAAGAATGAATGACTTTTACACATCACTATATGGATGAACCCTGAAAACATGATAAGTGAAAGAAGCCAGTCAACAAGGGACTACATATGAGATTCTATTTATATAAATTGTCTAACGTAGACAAATCCATAGAGGCAGAAAGCAAATTAGTGGTTACCAAGGCCTGGGGTTGGGCAGGTGGAAGGATTGGAGGGTCATGACTAAAGAGAATGGGATTTCTAAAAAGAAAGAGATATCCCAAAAGGGATAATGAGATTTTCTAAAATGGATTGTAATAATCAATACACAACTCTGTGAATATATTAAAAGCCATTGGAATGTATACTTTATTGGAATGAATTGTGTGATATGTGAATTATTGCTCGGTCTGGTTGTTTAAGAAAAAAAAATAATGAAGGGAGAGGTCCATTGTATCACTTTTAGCAGGAAAGTCAAGGAGAATGAATACTGAGTAAGGCTATAGAGTTTGATGATTAAAAGTTCATTGGTGACCTTTAAAGGGGGAACTTTTTCTCTGGAATGGTGGGAGCTGAAGTGAGTGGGTGAAGAGGAAGTAGAAGCAGATTTGCCTTTTAAGATTTGGCCATAAGGAGTGAGGCCATAGGACATGAGTGCTTCAACTTACCCCTACACAGCTTCAACATTTATTTTTCAAAATCATCTCATTAATTATTTCTTTCTTTTTTTTTTTTAGTTTTTAAAAAAATGTTTTATTTATTTTTGATACAGAGAGAGACAGAGCATGAGAGGGGAAGGGGCAGAGAGAGAAGGAGACACAGAAACAGAAGCAGGCTCCAGGCTCTGAGCTAGCTGTCAGCACAGAGCCTGACACGGGGGTCAAACCCACGAATGTGAGATCTGACCTGAGCCGAAGTCGGAGGCTTAACCAACTGAGCCACCCAGGCGCCCCTCATTAATTATTTCTAAAGAAAGCCATTCTTTTGGGCTAGAGTTTACCTTTCTTAGTTCTTGAGCTTATTTTCCACTCTCAGTCCTAGAATTTTGCTTGATATACAGTTTAATAATAAAGAAGCATCATACAAATCCAAATTATGGGACATTCTACAGAATAATTGGTCTGTAATGATTAGAAGTGTCTATATCAAGGAGAAACTGAGGAACCCTTTCTAACTGAAGGACACTGAAGAATTAGTGTGATAACTAGATGTAACGCATGATTCTAGACTGCCTTCTTCTAATATAAAAGACATTATTGGGACAACCACTGAGACATGAATGAGGTCTGAGGACTGGGGAGTAGGCATATCAATGTTTAACTTCTGATTTTGATGGTTGTATCATGTCCATGTGGGAGAATGTCCTTGTATAGTAAACAACACTACGGTTAACGGAAGTGATGGAGAATCATTTGGCAACTTACTTTCAAATAGTTTGGAAATACAGTTCTATGTATAATTCTTGCAACTTTCTGTAAATTTGAGACTGTTTTAAAAATATAAATGCAAGTATCATTGTGAAGAAAAAAATAAAGTGATAAAGATAATCCGCCCAGCAACCTGAATAAGTTAACACAAATCCTTCCTGAAGGAACAAAAGCATTCATCCTGAGTCTCAAAGAATTCCCACTTATGAATTCATGGTTAAAATCACAGAACACACAAAAAAATAAGTTATGAGGAAGAGCCAACAGAAGCAATACATAGCAGAATTAGAACCATAAAGACTTCAGATATTGAAATTAGCAAAAAATATAAAATGTATGCTTACCATGTATTAAAATATGTTTAACATGCTGTAAGAGGTAAAAAAGGAGACTTGAATATATATAGGAGACTATAAAAACAACCAAAAAGGCTTAAAAAAAGAGATAGAAATTCTGGAAAAGAAAAATATGATTGAAAGTAAACACTAAATTGACATTAAAGAAAAGTTTAGACATAGTTTGAGAGAGAACTAGTGTACCTGAAGATAGAGTTAAAGACAATTTCCAGAATGTAGTTCAAAGAGATATAATGATACAAAATATGAAAGAGGTAAAGAGCCACAGAGGTTAAATTGTAAAGGACTGATGAATGTGTGCTTGGAGTTTCAGAAAGGAAAAACAAAATTGAAAAGAGTCAGTATTTGAAGAACCATGAGGTTGAGAAATTTCCCAGAATCATTAAAGACAATCAACAGTTGTCAAAAAAAAAAAATTGTCAAAAATCATCTGGCAAATACCAAAGAGAAGCTGGTTTTTATTTTATATTAGGATCACACTTATATAAATGAGAAATATTTAGTGCTCCTGGCTTAGAAGACTTAAGGTGTAAATATGCCAGTTTGCCCCACATGATTAGCATATTCAATGCAATTCCAATGAAAATCCCAATTGGTATTTTTATAAAACTTAATAGACCAACCCTAAAGGATATGTGGAAATACACTAGGCCCAGGAGATCAAAGATACTCTTAAAAATGAACATGTTGGGAGAACTTGCTCTAACATGTATCAAGATTTATTATAAAGCTTTAGTAATTAAGATAGTGTGACATTTGTTCAGGGCTAAAGAAATAGACCACTGGAATGAATATAGAGCCCAGAAAAGATCTATGTGAGGGCTGACACAGGGGCAATGAAGGACAGTCGGCAAAAAAAGATAGACTTTTTTAAATAAATGAGGCTGAAACAATTGGCTATCCAAGTGAAGAAAAATGAAATTAGATTTCTACCTTACAGGACCCAGAAAAACCAGTACTAGGTGATTACAAATCTAATGTAAAAGACAAAATTAGAAATATCTAAGAAGATTTTATAGAAGAATATCTCTGTGACCTTAGGATTTGGGCAGGATATTTTTTTAAATGAGATACAAAAAACCACAGAGGAAATGACTGATAAGTTGGATTCCATTTAAAGTTAAGAACATTGAGTCATTAATTTTGCATTTAAAATGCTGTGTTCTTTTTCTTAAGAAGGCACCCAAATTGTATATCTTCACTGCCCACAAACCTGTCTACATCTAGTCCTTTCAAACAATAACTTCTTTATTTCCTGAGCCTACTTTATTCCTAAAGACAATATTCTAGATATAGGCCTTTTCTATTTTCTTCTTTACTTTTAGGTTTGTAATAATTTCATTAAGAAATTTCTCTTCCTAATCTCAGAAAGGATGCCATGGTCTCTTTATAATAAAAGCTTCTATTCCTTTTAATCTGTTCATGAATACCATTATCCACCATTTTGTAGAAGAAATGGATCTCAAACCATCATCATAACTGCTAAAGCCAACAAAACCAGAGCCAACCTGAGACCACTTCAGCCTATGAAAGACATGTGATTCCAAGAAACTAACTCATTCACCACTACTTCCCTTGGCCCTAACAATAGCTCCAACACCAAGGGGCTTACGTGGCTCTTCCTAACCAGGCCTGGCAAGAAACTCACACATTAGTGCTTTGTCACCCAAGTAGAATCAGCCTAGCTCTCTTTATAGTCTACAGTCACAGTTGATAACCCTGCTAATAAACCAAATACAAGCAATGAAAATTGTTCTGTCAACTAATGCCTAAAACACCTGTACCTTAAAGCTCTGCCTGTTTGGAAGTGAAATTTTCCTGGGGTTATATGACATAGTTCCCCACAACTTAATCGCTGCTTCAACCAGCTAAACTGAAGCTAAACTGAATCTGTTTAGGCCAAAGTTGTGCCCACCTAGGTCATAGCAAGGTTCACATACTACCTACACATATTAAAGCTATGCTGTCCCTCTCCAGTCATAAATAGCTGCATAGTTACAAAAACTTGCCAACCTACAATCTCCCTCAAACTGTCAAAGGCAAGTACTATATAATTTCAAACACTAAAGTCCATATTTCCTCACATGGATGAGGAAAATCATCCTAGAAGCCTCAACCACTACATGATATTTTAGACTTCATAGTATCAGTTCTTATACTTTAATATAAACAACTAACTGCATATTTAGATTGTATGTATAAGTATAGGTCTCATTTTTTGCCAGTTTGCTTGAAGAATTCTTTTCTCATTAACTAGAAATACCCTTATTTATCATTCTGTATTATTTTTTACTAGTATATATGGTTTGTCTTTTCAATTGGAAGATTCAGTTTTTCATTTGCTTTAGAGACATTTAAAATGTTCTCTGTGGGACGCTCGGGTGGCTCAGTTGGTTAAGCAGTCTGATTCTTGATTTTGGCTCAGGTCATGATCTCATGGTTATGCGTTTGAGCCCTGGATCAGGCTCTGGGCTGACAGCGCAGAACTTGCTTGGGATTCTCTCTCTTCCCCTCTCTCTGCCCCTTCCCTGCTTACAATCTTTCTCTTTCTCCCTCAAAATAAATAAATAAACATTTTGAGAAAACGTTTTCTGAAAATTTTTTTCTGTCTTATTTTTTTGGGCTTTCTATAATAGAGATAGCAATTACCCTTATGTTGGATTGTTTCCTCTGTTTCCTTTTCTCTAATTGCCTTCATCCTTTTCTCTCATTTTTGTGTGTTCATTTCTTTTTGGTTTACTCTGAATAGCTCAACACTTCTGATCTCCAGAATCTCCAGAACCATAATATAATAAACGTATGTTATTTCAAGCCATTAAGTTTGCGGTAATTTGTTACAGCATCTAGGGGAGTGAATGCAGACATCCTCCATCAGGGCCCACTCTCCTGGCCAGTGGTACACATCGCTTCTGTGGATGCTGTCTGACTCTCCCAAACCTGACAACGTGTCCTGGATGGCGGCAAGTCCTGAAGTCCCTGCACCTTTGCCAGGGCTCCATGGTGACACGGACAGCATCTGCTTTTTAGACTTCCTTAGCTTTTACAAAAACTGTTTTTACGGACTTATTACTACAGTAAGCATCTGGCCAATTGGAGATCATTCATGAGAATCCTCAGGATTGAGTTCACTCACTTTCCCCCTTCTCTAGGCCTCTGAGAGGTGAGGGTGGGGTTAGGGGCCACTCTGGACTGCCTCAGATGCCTTTTCTCCATGTTTTCTTCAGCACCATTGGTTGAATGTTGTACTCCTTTCTTGACTGGTTGCTGTTCATGAATTTTTGACCCTTTATTTTTAGTTCATTTCCTAAGGAATTAGGGAAGGAAAAATCAGTGATCTTACTTCAGTTTACCAGGTTTGCCTGGAAGTCTTCTACGGTGGTTTTTAAGTTTGTGTCTCTAGGCATTGATTTCTTGATCTCAGATAATTCCTTCTTTTGCACTTATGTCAACTTGGAATCATGAATTAGAAATTACTCAAAAGTTATCTTTTTTAAATATGAAGCTGATTTTTTATAAGAAGAAATTTTCTCCTATTACATAAAATTATTTTTATTTTTTTAAGAGCAGAACCTTTTCATGTGCCTGGTGTTTTTATCTTGTATTCTATTAATTTAGCCTCAAAGATGGCTATATTTCTCCAAACTGTTAAGATGAGCTTTCTTGGACAGAGACTGATATAGGTCCCCAAGCAAATAAATGTTCAAGACCCAAATAAAGGAAGAATAAGAGAGTTTTATGTTTTCATAGTTTCTCTTTATTACTCTAAATATACAGCAGCCTAGGGGGACCTGGGGGTCTAAGTTTGTTGAGCAACTGACTTTGGCTCAGGTCATGATTTTGAGGTTGGTGAGTTCAAGCCTCACATTGGGCTCTCTGCTGTCAGTGCAGAGCCTGCTTTAGATTCTCTGTCTCTCTGTCTCTGTCTCTGTCTCTGCCCCTCTCCTGCTCTCTCCCTCTCAAAAATAAAATAAAACATTAAAAAAATATATACAGCAGCCTAGGGAAAATACGAAGAGGGCTGGTGCCCGATGCATTTCAGAATAAAGCTTTACTGTGACAGCCAGGAATTAACCAGGTCAGGGCCTCTGTTGGGAGGTTAAGTTAATAAAAAGTGCTACCACCTACTCCTTCCAGGTGCTTCCTCTCAGCAGAAGCTAGACTCTCTTTATATACCCTGAGCTGACCTCTGGTATATACATTCACCTCCAGTCCTCACCACTGGTTGAGTTATTTTATGGATTTTCATCAAAGTGTCCTTTTTAGTCTGGTCATTTATCTTTTTGAAAAAAATTGGAAATTCTCTGTCATTAAAGAAAGCCTGCATCTTTTAGGCTGAGTGGAATTTTCATAAAAACAGGACCACGAAACGAGACATAGTGCAAAGTGAGTACTCACAGTACCTTTCATTACTTCTTTTCCTATTAGCTTCTCAGATTTGCCTGTAGACTTCATTCATGCATTTGACATTTACAGGCTTGAGAGCCTGGTTTTATGTTGGGCAGAAAGAATAGAAAGATAAATAAAATGAACTTCAGGTAAGATAGTGATTGGATTCTTGATGGTCAGTAGGATATAAACATTATAAAATGTTTACTAGAAACTTGTAAAGCATGGCATTCAAATATTAGATCTTGTAGAGCAATTTTTGCCAATTAAGGTTTATATGGATTAGATTAAGCAAGGGCCAACCTCCGGCTTCGGCTTTCCAGAAGTCAACCCTCAGGACATTTAAAGGCTTAACAGTCTAAAATTGGTCAAAAGAGTTGTAATCACTTGTGGAGAGAATTCTACTCTAGCTCCTAAGAAGCAGAGTCCCCAAGGAAGTGATGGCAAAGAAGTGCCCACGTTGACAGCAGTGGCAGCAGGAGACAAGGCTTTGTTCTGGCTCTGGAGCCGGCAGCTTTGTCTTCCACATCTAAGCCCTTTATATATTCAGAGCCGGTTATCATGTCCCACTCCCTTCTTCTTTTCTCCAGAAGAAACCTGGGCAGCTCCTTCCCTTTCATTTTCAGGTCACCTTCCTCTGCAGGTACTTTGTCAGTCCCTAGCTCAGTCCCTCTTCTCTTTCCATTCATGCTGGGGACCTATTTCAGCCTTTGCTTTAATCTCCAAACATGGTTCCCTTATAAGGGCTTATCTGTTTGTTTCATTATTTAATTGTGCTATAAATCAAAGGGTTTTAGGACCTTGACATCGGCTCTACTCCATTCAATTAGTTGTATCTCTCCCTGTTGATGATATTTGGGTGGTTAAATAAGGGAGACCGATATAAACAGGTTAGAAACTTGTTTCTTGGATCAGAAGTGGAATTTCTTTCCAGGTATATGAACATAGGTCCCGGTCAAAACTAAGAATTTGAAAGTTCATATGTTAAATTGGCATGGACCTAGTCTTCTTGATTTGGAATTTAAAATGAGTGGGAATTTTTTGTTGTTCTGTTTTTACTCAGGACCATTGTATTTCTTCTAATCCTCCTAACTCTCTGTCTCTCTCTGTCCTGGTCCGGTCACTCATTCTGTTGAAATGAAAGAAGGAATGAAAGAAGGAACCCAAAATAAAAGTGAGGACTAGGAATGCGAATGGTTTACATTCTTTAAGATAATTTAAAAGTATGATATGAGAGATTTAAAAGCATGTGCTGGCAAGTTCTTTTTGGAACAATGGGCATTTTTCAAAGTTATAAATGACAGTAATATTTTGGAAATAAACTGATCTTTTAAAGTCTTCTTTTTAAGAAGCTCATTAGAATGGGAATTAAAGTCTCAAAACTGATGAGCCTTAAAGGCTGAGCCCAATGATAAGTTGAGATACCTTTTTTTTTGTTATCAAAAAGTCGACTATGATTCCTTCTCTACAGAAGAAGCCAATAGACCTCATGTTTTGTATCTGTTGGTGGTTTGTTCCCTCCTCTTTGTGTTTGGGAAGTCATGGGGAGGTTTTGTCACTTACTTCTGTAACAACTGTTGATGATGGGGGCACCTGGGTGGCTTATTCAGTTAAGCATTCGACTTTTGATTTTGGGTCAGGTCATGACCTCACAGTTTGTGAGTTCGAGCTCCATGTTGGGCTCTGTGCTGGCAGTGTGGAGCCTGCTTGGGGCTCTCTTTCCCTCTCTCTGCCCTCCCCACTCATGCTGCCTCTGTCTCTCTCAAAAACAAACAAAAAAAGAAACTTAAATAATTACTGATGGTAGATTTTTCATCTTGTTATCTAGTCACTCTTTGTTTTTAGGTGTTGAGTTGGTAAGATACAAGCTATGTTACTGCAGCTACTTAAATGTGCTGATTGTGCCAGGGTCCCAAGAAAAACTTGGGTATCAGGAGGAATAAGTTGCAGCTCCCAATATCAAAAAGCTCACAGTTTAATAAAGGAGATGACAAGCCAACCACAATTAGGATGGGTAGTGCTGATGGCTCTATGCACATGTATTATGTGGCAAAAAGAGAGTCACCTGACGTTGTGGAATAGTGAGGAGGAGAGCAGGACAATCTTCCAGAAGAGGTAACATTAGAGCCTCATGTTGGAAGAAAACTGGATGTTAAATAGAAAGATGGAGTCAGGGAAGCTTTTCTGCACCAAGGAAGTTACACTGATGAAGGCCTAAAAGCTGGAAATGACATGGTGTAGATGGGTACCACACATTGAACTACAGCTATGTAGGAACCCTGAGCAGAATTCTTTTTTTAAAATGTTTTATTTATTTTTGATACAGAGAGAGACAGAGCATGAGAGGGGGAGGGGCAGAGAGAGAAGGTGACACAGAACCAGAAGCAGGCTCCAGGCTCTGAGCTGTCAGCACAGAGACTGATGCGGGGCTCCAACTCACAAACCATGAGATCTGACCTGAGCTGAAGTCGGAGACTTAACTGACTGAGCCACCCAGGTGCCCCCCTGAGCAGGATTCTTAGGGGAAGTCATGATGTATGAGGCTAGAACAATATTTGAGTTCATGAGCCAGTTCATGAAGACTGAGTTTGTAAGCTGTGGGAAAGGATTAAGCTGGACAGGCATCCCTTACAAATAGAAGAGAGCTGCACATAACTGTCTCACAAAATGCCCTGCTCTGCCTTGTTGCACAAAGATATCACTCCAACTCTGACCTCTACCCCTGATTCCTACCCATCCCTTCTAGGTCTAAACAAGCCCCTGTGGTCCCTACTAATCTTGGGCTATTCAAGTTATTTGTTTATGGGTTCACTTTTCAGATTTTGCTCCAACTTATGCACATTCTCTGGCTCTAGCCTCTTTATGACTGCTGGTTCGATTTGGGACAACTCTTTATTTCCTGCAGTCCCATTCCTGCTCATCAGATCTGACTCTAGCACAACTTCCCACCTGGTTCCTGGAGTCATCACAGCCCTCATTAACTTATTCCTTTGTTCATAGCTTAAAACATACCAATAAAATGAATAAGAAATTCTCACCCCTACTTTGAAATCCTTCCTAAAGTAGATACTGAGATGAGGATTAGGGTACAGTTGGTTTACTTGGGGGATAACCCCAGAGAATATAAGGGGAGGAATGGGGAAAGCATGATAGGGAAAGGATAAAAGCCAGGGAAAGGTGCATTACTGAGTGAGTCATCACTGTGGACAACCGAGGTTGAATACCCCTGTGAATCCTCTTTGGAACTATGTAGAAAATGCTTCAGAATTGTCCTATCAAGAGCCAAGAAGCTGGAGCATTTATCCAGAGATTTCTGTCACTCATTGGTTGACATTTCTCCCCTGGAAATGTTACATCCTTGGCTTTTCTGAGCTTCTCTGCAGAGCAAAGCAGAGCAAATGCCTGTGGTCCAGGAGAAAGCCCTCAGGTAGCAAAGTAGATCAACAAAACACTTGAGCTAGGAAGGTGTCAGGGTGCATAGCAGCTGTCAGCTGTAACTGCAGGGAAGCTCAGAGTCAGCAAAAGGGTCGTGGGGCAAGGCATCAACATTGTCTGCTGCGGTCTCTACTTTCAAGAGGGTTTCTTTCCACAGGAAAAGATAGGGATAGGAACAATGTGTGTTGTACTGTTACGAGTGTTATGTAGGAAGAATATTCGGGTTATGTGTGAGAGAAGGTACATGGGAGGAAATGGTGAATTCTACTAAGAAAGGACCAGGAAATGTTTCCTAGCATAGTCACCCATAGACTCTACCACATCCCACTTGGCCTGATGCCTCAACTGAGACACAGCCTGACTGAACCAGTGGAAGATTGACAATAGAATAATTATATGTTCCAGTCTGCATTTTGGAGAGTCATTCTTATAGCAGTATGGACTGGAGAAGAAAAAGACCGGAGGAAAAGCCAGTAGTTAGTCTACATAGAAAGTATGTCAGGTTGGATTAAATCTGTGGCAATGGGGCTGGAGAGAAGAGAACAAATTCTGGAAAAATAAAGAAGACAGGATTGACACAACATGATGATGGATTGCAAATGGGTTTGCAGAAGAGCAAGTTTAAAGATGTTTCTGGATGATGTGACTGGATGGATGGTGATACCATTCATGGATATGGGGAAACAGGAGAGAGAAGACACTTTACAGGGAAGAGAGTCAACTCAGTTTGGGGCATGGAGAATTTGCATGCTCTTGTGATCAAAAGATAACAGAAATAAAAGAGGATGAAGGATAGTGTATCCAAAGGATGTGTAACTCAAAGAAATGAGGGTAGAAGAAATAGTGATGACTCAGGAAAGCTAGTCTCTTTCCCTTGTCCCAGAGATGCAGGCAGGTAAGCGGGTATAGAAGAATGAGCTATTGAAAATAAAATCACAAAGGAAATTGGGTTCTTAGAGGAAAGACAACTTGCAGTTAGAGCCAAGAGGAGAAGCTGCTGGAAGTGAAGGTGGGAGGGCCCTATTATCAACCAGGGGGGTTGCTCAGGGTTCTAAAGAGAATTTTACAAGAAGATGTCCAGGCACTTTGACCAAGCCTATCCACAATTGATGGGAAAAGGAAAAGATGGGCTGGGGGTATTTTCAACTCACTATAAATAAACAATACATTCTTTTGTATTCAAAGTAAAATAACGCCCCTCTTCAAACTTTCCTAAATTGTACTCTCTCTCCATCCGTTATGGGCGGGGGGTGGGGGTTGGGGAGATTCTGCAAAATATCTCTTAAGCTTTTAAATATAAAAGGTTGAAATAAAATGGTTGTATTAATTGAATATTTCTTAAAATTCTTGCCCATCAAACTTTTTTTCATTATGTAAGTCACATGATGGACCCTATTTCAGAATAACTATTGTTGGATACGGAGAAAGGACCGGAAAGGAGGACAGTGTGTTTGTGGAGTATAGACTTGTTTTCTGGGGAGAGGGGGAAGAGATAAAAGGAGTTCTTCATTCATCAGCTCCTCTAGGCATTTTGAAGAATGTAAAAGAAACTTCTGCCCTTAGAATATTTGCCTACCCTCAGCTAGAGATCATACTTGATTATAGTTTTGTTCAGCAACGACTCATAAGGAAAAACATATGGATGATAAATGACATGGAGAAAAATATTTGATAAAAAGGGAGGAAATTACAGTAGTGGAGAGGAGTGAGTCAGGAGGTTATGTGTGGCAGATGGACAGTGTGAACAGGGGCAGAGCTGGGAATGATAAAGCAATCCTTGGGGAATGACAGGGTGTCCCAGCAGAATACTGGGGATGAGATGAGAGAGATTATTGGGGCCCACTGACAATGGCCTTGAATACTGGGCTCAGAGAGTATAGTAACCTGATAAGTAAGCAGAAGTTATTGTAAATGTATGCAGACAATAAGAAGATGAGAGTGATGTTTGACAAATACTTGTGTGAGTTGTTAAAGAAGCCAGTTAAATAGGATGGCATATTTGGAGCATTGAGCCCTATGGTAAACTGAATAATACCCCCTCCAAAGATGTTCGTATTCTAATCCCCAGAACCTGTGAATATTATCTTATATGGCAAAAGGGACGTTGCAAATGTAATTAAATTAAGGATTTGGGGAGGGGAGAGTATCGGGGCCTACCTGAGTGCACCCAATGTAATCACAAGAGTTCTTTCAAGGAGGCAGTAATAGTAGATACGGCAACAGAAGCAAGAGGTTGGAAAGATACAAGAAAGGGGCCACAAGCCACAGGATGCAAGTGGCCTGTACAAACCAAAAAAAAAAAAAAAAAAAAAAAGCCAAGGGCATAGGAGCCTCCAGAAAGAATGCAGCTCTGCCAACACTTGATTTCAAACTTGTCACTTCCAGAACTGTAAGAGAATACATTCTTGTTTTTTTAGGCCTGTAAAGTTTTAGTAATTTGTTTCAGTGGTAATTGCAAACCGAAACATCTCCCTATGAGAGACTGATGAAAACTATTATGTTACACAGAAAAATGCACATATGTCCTAAAGCGACAGAATGTACATTCTTTTCAAGTGCACATGGGACATTCTCCAGATTGATCACATATTAGGTCACAAATCAGGCCCCAACAGGTAAAATAAGATTGAGATCATAATACTATGCATATATTCTGACCACAATGCTATGAAACTTGAATTCCAAACACAAGAAAAAATTTGGAAGTCCACAAATATATGGAGGCTAAACAACATGCTTCAAAAGAATGAATGGGTAAGTCAGGAAGTCAAAGAAGAAATTTAAAACATATATGGAAACAAATGAAAGTGAAAACTTGATGGTCCAAAACCTTTGGGATGCAGTAAAAGTGGTCATAAGTGGGAAGCAAAAAACAATACAGATTTCCTCAAGAAGCAAGAAAAGTCTCAAATGCACAACCCAACCTTCCACCTAAAGGAGCTAGAAAAAGAACAACAAATGAAGCCTAAAGCCAGCAAAAGGGAAATAATAAAGAGTGGAGCAGAAATAAATGATACAGAAACAAAAAAAAACCCCACAAACAAGAAACAAAAACAATAAAAATAGATTAATGAAACCAGGAGTTGATTCTTTGAAAAAAAAAATTGATAAACCTCTAGCCAGACATATCAAAAAGAAAAGAGAAAGTACCCAAATAAATAAAATCACAAATGAGAGAGGAGAAATAACTACCAACATCACAGAAATACAAACAATTATAAGAGAATATTATGAAAAACTATATGCCAACAAATTAGACAAACTGAAAAAAATGAATAAATTCTTAGAAACACAAAAACTACCAAAACTAAAACAGGAATAAATAGAAAAGTTGAATAGAACAATAAACAACAAAGAAATCGAATCAGTAATAAAAATGATGCCAAAAAAACAAAAGTCCAGGGCCAGAGGCTTTCCCAGGGGAATTCTACCAAACATTTAAAGAATTGATACCAGGGCACCTGAGTGGCTCAGTTGGTTGAGGTTCTGACTTCGGCTCGGGTCATGATCTCATGGTTTGTGGGTTCAAGCCCACGTTGGGCTCTGTGCTGACAGCTAGCTCAAAAACTAGAGCGTGCTTTAGATTCTGTATCTTCCTCTCTCTCTCACCCTCTCCTGCTCGCACTATCTCTCTCTGTCTCTCAAAAATAAATAAGAAACGTAAAAATTTAAAAAAAAAATAAAGAGTTAATACCTATTCTTCTCAAACTATTCCCAAAAATGGAAATGGAGGAAAAACTTCCAAATTTGTTCTATGAGGCCAGCATCTCCCTGATGTCAAAACCAGACAAAAACTCCACTAAGAAAAAGACCAATATCTGTGATGAACATGGATGCAAAAATTCTCAACAAAATACTAGCAAATTGAATCCAACAGTCCATTAATAGAATCATTCATCACAATCAAGTGGGATTTATTCTTGGGCTGCAAGGGGGATTCAATATTCGCAAATCAATCAACGTGATACACCATAACAATAAAAGCAATGATAAAAACCAATGATTTTTTCGATAGATGCAGTAAAAGCATTTGACAAACACAACATCCTTTCATGATAAAAAACAGTCAACAAAATAGGGTTAGAGGGAACAGACCTCAACATAATAAAGGCCAGATACTAAAAGCCCACTCCTAATATCATCCTCACTGGGAAAAACCTGAGAGCTTTTTCTCTACAGTCAGGAATAAGACAGGGATGTCTACTCTCACCACTGTTGTTTAACATAGTACCGGAAGTTCTAGCCTCGGCACATGGATAACAAAAAGAAATGAAAGGCATCCAAATTCATGAAGAAGAAGTAAAACATTCACCATTTGCAGATGACATGATACTTTATATAGAAAATCCAAAAGACTCCACCAAAAAATTGCTAGACCTAGTAACACAAATTTAGTAAAGTCTCAGGATGCAAAATCAATGTACAGAAATCTGTTTTATTTGTAAACGTCAATAATGAAACAGCAGGAAGAGAAATCAAGGAATCAACACCATTTGCAATTGCATCCAAAACCATTAGATACCCATGACTAAACCTAACCAAAGAGGTGAAAAAGCTGTGCTCTGAAAACTACAAAACATCAATGAAAGACATTGAAAATGACACCAAAAAAATTGAAAAGCATTTCATCCTCATGACTAGAAGAACAAATATTGTTAAAATGTGTTTATATTACTCAAAGCAGTCTACACATTTAGTGCAAATCTATCGAAATACCACCAGCAGTTCTCACAGAGCTGGAACAAACAATCCTAAAACTTGTATGGAACTGCAAAAGACCAAATAGCCAAAGCAATCTTGAAAAAGAAAAGAAAAGCTGGAGACATCACAATTCTGGACTTCAAATTATATTACAAAGCTGTAATGATCAAGAAAGTATGGTAATGGTATTAAAAAGACACATAGAATAGAAAACCCAGGAATGAACCCACAACTATATGTCAGTTAATCTTCAACAAAGCAGGAAAGAGTATCCAATGGAAAAAAGACTGCCTCTTTAGCAGGTGGTGCTGGGAAAACTGGACAGCAACATGCAAAGAATGAAACTGGCCACTCTCTTACACCATACACAAAAATAAATTCAAAATGAATAAAAGACCTAAGTGTGAGAAGGAAGCCATCAAAATCCTAAAGGAGAACACATATAGTGGCCTCTTTGACATTGACCATAGGATCGTCTTACTAGATACATCTCCTGAGGCAAGGGAAACAAAAGCAAAAATAAGCTATTAGGACTTCATCAAAATAAGAAGCTTCTGCACAAGGAAGGAACAATCAACAAAACTAAAAGGCAGCCAACAGAATGGGAGAAGATATTTGAAAATGACATATCTGATAAAAGGTTAATATCCAAAACGTATATATTTTGTATATATATTTTCTGTGTGTGTGTATGTATGTGTGTAGGCTATAAAAAACTGATACAACTCAATATCCCCCCAAAACCACAAATAATTCAGTTAAAAAATGGGCAGAAGACATAAATAGACTTTTTTTTTCTGAAGAAGACATACAGATAGCTAACAGATACCTGAAAAGATGTTCAACATCACTCATCATCAGGGAAATACAAATCAAAACTATAGTGAGATATCACCTCACATCTGTCCAAATGGCTAAAATTAACAACATAGGAAACAACAGGTGTTGGTAAGGATACAAGGAAAGGGGAACCCTCTTACACTGTTAGGGAGAATGCAAACTGATGTGGCCACTTTAGTACGGAGTTTCCTTAAAAAGTTAAAAATAGAGCTACCCTATGATCCAGTAATTGCACTACTACGTAACCAAAGGATATAAAAATACTGATTGGAAGGGATACATGCCCCCTGATGTTTATGGCAGCATTATCAACAATAACCAAATTATAGAAAGGGCCTAAATTTCTATTGACTGATAAACAGATAAAGAAGCTGTGGTATACATATAATGGAATATTACTCAACTATCAAACAGAATGAAATCTTGCCATTTGTAATGATGTGGATGGAACTAGAGAGTATTATGCTAAGTGAAAAAGTCAGAGAAAGACAAATACCATCTGATTTCACTCATTTGTGGCATTTAATAAATAAGACAAATTAACATAGAGGAGGAAAAAAAGAGAGGCAAACCAAGAAACAGACTCTTAACTACTGTAGAGAAAAAATGAAGGGTACCAGAGGGGAGCTGGGTGGGGGAATCGGTTATAGGTGACAGGGATTAAGGACGACATTTGTGATGAATACTGGGTGTTGTGTGTAAGTGATGAATCACTAAATTATAAATCTGAAACTAATGTTACACTGTATGTTAACTAAATGGAATTTAAATAAAAACTTGAAAAAAAAGACAAAGAAAAACACATATATGCACACTAGCATATCCATAGTTTTAAAAAAGAATTTCAGGGGTTTTACAGGCCTATTAAAACTTGTGAATTACCATCCAGTGGGTGTTTGGTTCCCAGGTTAAAAACTCTGGCGCTCACAGGTTATTTTAATACCTCATACATATAATAAAGAGACTTAAGGCTATGACAGCGAGATAGAAAGATGACATAAATGTAAGGGCAACTATGGTAGAAGGCTACACGCACAGCCTAAGCACAGACACACACCAAGGTCACTCCAAGATTGTGAATCTGAGATACCAAGAGGATGAAGATATGTTAACAAGAAATGGAGAAGGTGGGAAGACAAAGTTTGCCAGGAAAAGTTATGGGGGAACACCTATGATACAGAGCTTGAAAGAGGACCTCAACTACCTCTATTTTGACCTCAGTCTGTACTTTCTAACTGATTAAGTTCTTCTTTCCAGCTTATCTCTGAACTCAGGCAAAAGACCTGGCTGACAGAGCATCCTATGAGGGGAACTGAAACTACCCCCTCAACCAATAACAACTGCCCTGAACCAACAAGGCCAAGCAAAATTGCCCCCAAGACAATGATCAACCTGACCTGTACTGCCCACCTGCTGAACCCGCCGACCTCTGTTCCACATTCTCCTCGCATAAACCTGGAAGTGTTTCAGAAATTTGGAAACCGTCTTTGAGAAACTAGTCCACTGTCTTCCCATTGTTGGCCTCACTGAAATAAATTCCTTTCTTGTTTCACCGCCCCTCAACTCTCTGCCTTTAGATTTTGTCAGCGGTGAGTGGTCGAAACTGGTCTCCTTGGGACCCCCAGAGCCAGGCACTCTTGGACCCTTGGCCCCAATTACAAGCCTGCCCTGTGGGACCAAAATCGAATTTCCTAGTTTATCTTGGGACTTAGTATCTCCAAGGAGAGCATTTGTGAGTGAGGGAAACCCAGAAGCCAGACTCAACCTCAAGGGAGCACCCAAGGATAGAGTTTTGGAAACTGTTTACTCATCCAGGAATTGAGTAGAACTGGAGAAGGAATGGAATGATCACCATGGAAGCCTAATGGTTGTGAGAATGGTGCCCACAGTATATAGACACCAATTCTTCTAATTCATACAATGACTCCTACCTAGGGGTCTACCCCAGATGCAATCCTATCTGCAGGAGGAAAAGAATTTAGAAATCTAGGTTAAGAATTCATTAACTCGTGAAGAAATGGGCAGAAGACATGAACAGACACTTCTCCAAAGAGGACATCCAGATGGCCTACAGGCACATGAAACGATGCTCAACATCACTCATCATCAGGGAAACACAAATCAAAACCACACTGAGAGACCACCTCACGCCAGTCAGAGTGGCTAAAATGAACAAATCAAGAGACTATGGATGCTGGCGAGGATGTGGAGAGACAGGCACCCTCCTACACTGTTGGTGGGAATGTAAACTGGTGCAGCCACTCTGGAAAACAGTGTGGAGGTTCCTCAAAAAACTATCCATAGAACTCCCCTATGGCCCAGCAATAGCACTGCTAGGGATTTATCCAAGGGATACAGAAGTGCTGATGCATAAGAGCACATGTACCCCAATGTTCACAGCAGCACTGTCAACAATAGCCAAAACATGGAAAAAGCCTAAATGCCCATCACCTGATGAGTGGATCAAGAAG
>NC_043708.1:96230711-96270561 GCF_006229205.1 Suricata suricatta
AAAAAAAAAAAAAGAATTCATTAACTCTACAATTAGTGAATTGGTTTTCAGTCAGAGGGCTAGTCAGAAAAGTACAATTCATTGGTTCCCATTAAGATAAGGAATCCTGAATTGGTGCCAAAGTAACAATAGCAAAAATAGAAGCAAAACAAATAAAATGCAGGATAGCCTAAAGCCAAAAGGTACAATCAGTGCTGTCCCAAGAAGATCTGGACATCTGGCCTGAATTGATTATGGACAAAGAGATCTGTGTCATTATTTGAGTAGTCTTTAAGAAGTTGCCCCTACACTATGCAGACAACTTAACAAAAAGGTCGCTTTGAATTTTATGAGGGAGACAATTCAGCATTCTGGAAAACGCATGGGTTCTGAAACTAGGAAGACTCTGTTTCATATCAGAGTACCTCCTGTTGCTTCCCATCCCAAGCAAATTTCCTAAGGCCAGGAAGCCTAGTTTCCTCAACTTTAGAACTGCACAGACAATATATTCCTTTGTAAGATGTTGTCAGTATTATGTGTGGTAATATTCCTAAAGCAATTTGCGGGGTGCCTGGCACATAAAAAGTGCTCAATAAGTGATGGCTGTGGTCACTGTGATTAGGCAGCTGCTAAGTTGCATACCCTAGAGATGGAATGCAAAATTAATGTACTATCTAATCTAATCTCGTCCTGTATCAAATCAAAGAGGGTGTTACTCTGAAACTACAACCCACTCAATTGTATTGTGAAACATCTGAGGTCACTGTGCTGCATTAAAAAAAGGGACTGCTTGTAATCTAGAAAAAGTTTAGACAAAGAGCAGGGATAAGTATTGTGTGCTTACTCTGTGCCACATGGATTGTGTTCTATAAAATAACTCATTTATTCCTCAGAACAGCCTTATTATTATTATTCCCTTTCTACAAATAAGGACACTGAGGTGCAAAAAAAGTTAATAACTTTCCCAAAGCTCCACAGCTATTGAGTGGTGACAGGAAGATAGAAACTCAAGCTCTCTTGATTCCAGGGCCTACAAATTCAACCCCACCCTCTTCTCTCTCTCAAAAGAAGGATGGTCTCCAGAACTGCTAATGGAGTCATAACCAATGGAAAAATGTTCTAGTCCCTTCCATGAATAGATCCCCATGGTAAAAATGAGTGAATCAGGTTACTATTTGAATTCTCTCCAGGACAAAGTGATAAGGATGAAAGATAAGCTAGACTATTGGTTGGAGGGGGATTCTAGTTGCTGGAAGCAAGTTATCTGAAGGATAACTTTTTACTTTTCAGGAGTTTCTATACTTTTTTAAGAGTTATCTGAAGGACAGAAGCAATGTAGAAGGTCAGGTTGAAGACCAGGGACCACCTAAGGAAATAGCAATCCCAAACTAGTTGAACTGAATGGTGAAAACCTGGTTGAGGAAAATGGAGTATGAAAAGAAGCCAACAAGATGCAGTCATCAGATCAGGTGGATTTGGAGCCTCCAGAGAGAATCCTTGAGTGTAGAATGGGAAGCAAATTTTTTGAAGGGAGCCAGCTTGTGGGTGGAAGAAGCAATTGTTAAGGCAGCCAGTTCCCCCTGTTCTAATACATAATTCCCAAGTTGGTTCTATGAATATGTTACCACTGAAGAGGTGTGTGCAGATCAACCAAGAGGAGTAACATGGTGGATTTTCACATTGCAAATAATAAACAGGCATGTCATTTATTAGTTAGCATCTCCTGAATTGTCAGGGTTCCAGGGCATAGTCACATTTGGGAAGCATAGTAAAATTAAATTGTAGACCTATGAAGCTGAAGACAACATCTTGGGTCTCAGTTGATTCCATTCAAAAGATAATCTCCTTTCACAAGAGAGTCAGCCTTTCTCTTTAACATCTTTTTAGGGACAAGAAGTTCCAGGAATTCTATGTACTTAGGGTTCACCCAGTTTGATCATTCATGCATTTATCAAATTTACCAGTAATCTCTGTGGTTTCTTAATTATATTGAGATAATGTTGAAGGTCCAGGCTGCTTTCATCGATCTTCATGTCCCCAGGACCTAGCACAGTGGCAGACACTTGTACACTCAAAAACTGTTTATTGAACTGAACCAAACCAATGTGGATAAAAACAATATATCATACTATAGACAACACAGGCAATATGCCCAATATGTTTCAGACAGTGGATAGAAAGATATCACTTCACCTTTCTCCATGTACCAAATAAAACAGATATTTTAAAATTATACTTAAATGCTCATTTGATAAGTGTAAGTAACGCCATTTTGTTTTAAACTAATTGTAATGTTTTCCTTCATGTTCTTTAGTAGCATTCCAAATTTCAACAGTTAAACCCTTTGATATCATAGAACAAACAAAAGTAAAAGTGACCTTGCTTTTAGTCAACACACTTTCCCTTAAACAAATTCTCCCAGAGCAAATGTTTGGGTAAATAGAAGATCAATAAAGTCAGTTCGTAGAGGTCATGAAAATCATGGAGTCAAAGATCTGCTCACCAATCACACATTAGTTATAACTATGTTCAATTCAGATGATTCAGTCAAAATGGAGTTGACTTTAAATTTTTTCTGTCCTGCTTACGTGATTATTAATTGATTGGTTACTTTTATCAGGTCAGTTGTTTAAGCACTTTGGCTATGTGGGGATTTGATCAATTATTCAGAGATTAATCTGCAAAAGGTCTATATGGGTGGCCACTATCACAGTCTCCAAACTCTTTGTTGAGAAGAAGGTGTTTAGAAGTATTGTGAGAAATACAGCGTATTTCCATTGAGAAATACAGCGTATCAAAACACACTCTTAACTTACTACCAAGGACAAAAGCTTTGCTACCAGTGGCATATTTGCAATGAGTTCCTAGATAATGATCTATTTGAAACTATAATTTTGTTTTTAAAAATTTCAGAAGCCACTATATTTTTCATTAGCCAAGAAGCTAAATTTTTTAAAATTTTTAAAAATTAAAAAAAATTCACCTTTAGTGGATTCAGGAGATGAGGGTAATTTGCCTGCTATGTGTGCCTCAGAGTCTCATGGAAGTCTCCTACAAGTCTCTGGAGAGAGAACTCCAGGATGTTCTTTAGCTTAGGGTGCCACACCATCTCTGAGGATCAGGTAAAAGTCACCCTCTACTTAAACCCTTTACTTAATCTCTTTACTGGGAAGTGCATCAGTGCTCATTGCTGTTTCTCCCCATTGTGCTACAACAAATATAAAAAGGGCTACCCTGAAAAGAGCTCTAAAAACATATATTTGTGCCCTCTGGCTTAATGGAGCAGTTAGAATTAAAATTTGTGCAGTAGCTTCTGAAAGGAAAGCCCTCTGATCTAGCACTTTCATACATGTGACTGACAATATAACCAACTGACAGAGTGTTGGCTACATGCTAGAACAAGAAGGAAAGTCCCAGGTTCTCAGGACTATATGGAGTCCATATGGACTATAGCAAACTGGGCTATTATGCAGCAACCGATAGGCATTTGGGGGTCTCCACTGGCAGAGTTTGCAAAGCAATGGATTCCTATCCTAAATGCTGAGAGATTAGGGGGAACTTCAATGTCTTTCTCAGGATATTGTGTCCAGCACCCTTGCTAGTGGGGGGCGAGGGGTGCATGGACTTCCAGAGGAATGGGCATCTTTGTGTGACTCCTCACCCCAATCCCCAAATTAGTGAATAATTTAGGCTTCTGAAATACTAAAGTTGCACTTATAATACTGACAGAGCTATACACAGTTGTTGTTGCTGATGCACCATCAGGAGGGCACCTGCTTTTGTTTTTGTAGTTCTGGAAATGAATTGGTACGAGATCATTCCCAGCCTTTGTGATCAGCATTGTGTGACTGAGAGATGCACATGGCTGGGGCTGTGGAGTCCATCCAGACCAGGTGGCCCTTGCCAAGCCCTTGGCCTCAGCCTCATTCTCGCAGATCTGCAATTCTACCCAAGAAACCTTCTCCCAATTATAGTGTGTTCATTCTATAAAATAGCATACTTATAAAGAAATTAGGAAAGGTTGAATAAAAATCTACCCATAAGCCAAAATCTTCCAGTTTGTGGCAAAGTCAGATTTGTCTGTTGTGTCCAAGCAATGGCAGAAAGCATATTGGATCCAGAGTCCAAAGGTTTAGATGTGAATCCTCACTGTCCCACTAACTACATGGTTTTGAACAGGTCACTGCTAGCTCTTTGGCTTCAGTTTCTTCAACTGAAAGTGAGGATTCCCTTCTCTCCCTAACGCCACGTGTTTATTCAAAGATCGCGTGCCGTGGGCACACCAGGTGCAGGGTATCTAACACAGTCAGCATAGTTTCTAACCTTCTAAGCATTGACGTAGTACAAAGGGCAGGCCAAGTCACAAAAGTCTGTAATTTATATCTGCCCCTTTTACTTTACATGATTCTTCTGAGGTAAAAATAAATGTCTTGTGCAAATGCTTGATAAACATGAAAAGCTATTTTAAAAAGGGCCAGCATTCTGCCCATACTTCATTCTCCATAAATACTTCTTAAATTTTATTTCTATGATGATCATTTTATTGTGAGATGATTTGTGTGTTTGGTAAAGAGAGATTTACAGGTTTCCTAATTCATGAATTTGGAGTACATTAAAATAATGTAGAACATTAAAATAATTTTTTTATGTTTTTATTTATTTTTGAGAGAGACAGTGAGAGAAGGGGAGGGTCAGAGAGAGAGGGAAACACAGAATCCGAAGACAGGCTCTAGGCTCTGAGCTAGCTGTCAGCACAGAACCTGATGCAGGGCTCGAACCCACGAACCATGAGATCATGACCTGAGCTGAAGCTGGATACTCAACTGACTGAGCCACCTAGGCGCCCCAAAATAATGTAGAACATTTGACAGGGCTACCTTGATGGGACTCTGTAATCTCTCTATTCTTTCCCAAAGCCTCATCTACCTCTCATCAACCTCTAAGACACACCATTCCTTACCTTACTCCTGAAGCCTCCTGACGAGGGGTCATAGATAAGGTGAGTCTCAGGACATGGGACAGGATAGGACAGAGGTTCTAGTGTGCACATTATTGGTCAATTTTGTTTAAGTTGAACTTTTAAAAGTTTGTTTCCCTCCCGAAGCCAAGAGCACACCTTATATACTATGTGTTAGCTAACTTGACAATAAATTACATTAAAAAAATTAAAATAAAAAAATGAAATAAATAAAAATTTGCTTCTTGGGTCATATAAAAATGTCCCTGTACCATGGGGTCTGGATAAAAATGGTTCCATTAGAATGCCATTTAAGTAAAAATATTTCTGAAAGGAAGGCCCACGGGGAAATATAAATATCACAGCACATAATATAAGATAGACACATTTCGATACATTAACAATAGAATTCATTTTGAAAACTGTGTCTAAGTTTTATTTTATTGTGAGGCATTTTCAAAGCATTCCATGTCATGAAAAACTTTTTGAAAGAATTTATTTATTTATATGACAGATGTTTACTATGCTAAACCTTTTAGGCCATACCAAGTAACATAAAAAATAGTTCTTACTTTTGAAGAGCTTATATGCATATGAGGAGGAAAAAAACACATTCATATATACACATATACATACACACACAGATAGGAAGGGTTCAGAAACTGTATCTATTTAAGGCTGAAGTGAGCAATTTATACCATGAGTGGTATCGGCATTTGATTGTGGGAGTATAGGCTTTGATTATGGGATATTCCACTGTTGATTGGAATTGTGAGAAAGGGTTCATAAATGACTTAGAAAGAGGGCTTGACCTTAATAAGAAGAGATGAGTATAAAGTTTGGACAGGAAGAGAGGCAGAGAATGGGCATTCCAGATGAAAGGATAGAACACAAGCAAGGACTTGTAGGCAGAAATAAGTCAATTTAAGTTAACAACTCAGGAAACAACAGGTGTTGGCAAGGAGGCAGAGAAAGGGGAACACTTTTGCACTGTTGGGAATGGAAACTGGAGCAGCCACTCTGGGAAACAGTACGGAGGTTTCTCAAAAAATTAAAAATTAAAAATTAAACTACCCTATGACCCAGCAATTGCACTACTCTGCAAATACCAGATTTGAAGAGGCACATGCACCCCAATGTTTATAGCAGCGCTATCAACAATAGCCAAATTACGAAGAGCTGAAATGTCCATCGACTGATGAATGAGTGAAGAAGATGTGGTGTGCATGTGTTTGTGTGTGTATAATGGAATATTACTTGGCAATCAAAATTGAAATCTTGCCATTTGACACAACACAGATGGAACTGGCGGGGAGGATGGGCTAAATGGGGGAGGGGCATTAAGGAGGGCACTTGTGATGAGAACTGGGTGTTACATGTAAGTGATGAATCTCTGGGGTTCTACTCCCGAAACCAATACTACACTGTACGTTAACTAACTTGAATTTAAATAAATAAATTCAAAGAAAAGAAATGAGCAAGGCATTTTGTGGGAGCCATATGGGACCTTCTGGATAAAATGGAGTGCATCCTGTTGGGGGGAAATTGTTATATATCTTTGGGCAGCTGAGGAAGAGCGATATTTGTGGAAGACCTTGAATGTCAGTGTAGGGAGTTTGGATTTTACCCTTCAGAGAATGGGGAATCAATCCGTTTTAGGGAAGGGAATGTTGCAGTTAAATCATGTTTTAAAAAGATTCCTCTCTCAAGGATGTACAGGGTGAAATCAGTGAGGAGAGTGAAGAAGGGAGCTCGTTTTTTTCTGTTATTTTCGATGCTATTTTCTTTTTTCACTTCATTAACAAAACAGACATGAAGTATAAAAATCAATGATTCAGTGAACATTTACGAAGCCACCTCCCAGTTTACGATGAGCAATAGGACCGTTACCTGTCAGTCCTTGTGTGGTTCCTCAAATCTGCCTGTTCTCCCACTGCCTGACAGGTAACCTCTGTCCTGGGCATTTTGTCTTCATCCCTTTACGTTTCTTCACAGATCGACCACCTTTGTTTGGTCCCTAGAAATATGTTAAACAATGTTGTATAAAAATGAAAATAAATTAATCAGTAAACCTAAAAAAATAAGATAAGAACAGTAAAAGAAATTTAAATGAATTGAGAAATATATGAGGAAAAACAAGAAACTAGTTTGTTTTATTTTCTTTTGTTAACTTACGTTACTTGTTTTAATTTAAATTTTAGTTAATATACAGTGCAATATTGGTTTCAGAAGTAGAATTCAGTGATTCCTCACTTACATACAACACCCAGTGCTCATCACACGTGCCCTCCTTAGTACCCATCACCCATCGAGCCCATCTCCCACCTCCCTCCCGCAAGCAACCCTCAGTTTGTTTTCTGTATTTATTAGTCTTTTGTGGTTTGCCTCCCTCTTTGTTCTTATCTTATTTTTCCTTCCCTTCCCCTATTCTTAAATTCCACAGGAGTGAAATCATATGATATTTGTCTTTCTCTGACTTATTTCACTTAGCATAATATGTTCTAGCTCCATCCACATTGTTGAAAATGGCAAGATTTCATTCATTCAGAAGCTAGTTGATTTTAAATAAAAGAAAATAATTGACAAAGAAAATCAAGGCATGCTTCTTCAAATATAATAATAAAAATAGTATGCTTCTGGCAACTGAGGCCAATAAGAGGAAAGTAAATAGTGTTTGAAATGAAAAAAGATTCTTTAAAACTATATGATGTGTCTGTATTAATTTTTAAAACCTACAGTAAATAAAAGAATGTATAGGAAAGCATCAGTGACCAAAATTCACTTAAGACATAAGCAATAGTAACTGCGATAGATACTCAAAGATCTACTACCCATAGAGGAGCTTGGTTCATATTTATATATAAATGGAGCCCATCATTTTTTAGGGAACAGATATCTATTGGATTATTTAAACAGTTCTATGGATTAGAGAAATATGGAAATCTTTCTAGTTTGTTTATGGTGGGTATTAGTCTGATATCGAAGTCTGACAAAACACAAATCACCTTATTTATAATATTAATGCTGAATATCCAAGCCCAAAAAAGTAATCAAAACCTAAATATCAGAAAATTAAATCTAGTGGTACTAATGTGTATGTGTATCATGACAAGTACGGACCTTCTCAGAAACACAAGGATATTTTAGCAGGAGAACATTTAAAATATAGTATAATTAATTAATGACATAATGATTAACAATAATTTGAAATGCAATTTCCTCATTAAATATCCAGAAGACATTTGATGAAACCCAGTATCTATTCCTGTTTTAAAAATAACACTTCTTAGTACATTTTTAAGAAGTCTTAGTATGATAAACAAGGAATATGAAGCAATGAATGGTACAATCAAGGCATTGTCTTTAAATTGGAAACAACACAAGAATGCCTGTTTTCATTATTACGATTCAGTATTTTATAATGATTTCTGCCCATATTATAAGGCAAGAAAAAATAGGAATATTAAAAAAGGAAAAGAGTAAATGATGATTATTTACAGTTCATATTATATTCTACTGATTTAATTAGAAGCCTTGTTCCCCTCAAGATTATAGGATGGGTGTCTGTAGTATTTGGGGCTATAACCTTCCCTGTTCATGTCCAAGAGGTGATAGAGAACTGGATTCTTAGAGCTTTCAAAGAATTGAGGAATTCCTTTCCAAAGCCCCAGAAAAGTTCCCCTCAAATTTTTTGGCCCAAATTAAATCACATTATTATTCCTGAGGTAGGCATGTTTTTGAGGGTGGGAAAATGATTCTGATAGGCTTACACTCATCAGTGTTTACCTTTAAACCTGAGTATAAATAATCTTTCTCCCAAAGCCTATACTTGCATAGAATAAAAAGAAGATACCCAAATGAAAATCTGGTACTACTAGAAAGAGGATTTAATAGATGCCAAGTTAAGCAACTAAGAATTTTCACTACAATATCAACTAGAAATTTATGTGAAACTATAAGAAAGTTCATTAGGATGGGCAGCTTTGCTTATCATGGTCAGTAAGAAAATAGAATAAAATAAGGGATTTCATCCTTACTCCAAAAATAAAGGTAACTAGGTATCAAATAAACTTAAGAATTTACAAGACCCAGTGGAGAATGGGTACCATGTAATTTTGCTTGAGAACATAAAAAAGAAGAATAAATGGAGAGATGGGAATTATATAACTGGATGGGAAAATTCGTATTATGACTTTATCTATAATGTTGAAGCTTTCTCCTTAATGGTGGGAGGAGATAGAACTTAAAAAATGATTCTAAATGATTCTAAAGTTCACCTAGCTAATAAATATTTGAAAATAATATTGAGGGGGTACCTTCTCTAACCATAAAGACATTAAAAGTATAGTAGGACTAGAGTAATTAAGAATCACAGTTTTATATTGGGGAATTTTTATGTAGGATAGATGAAGTTTCAAGTAAATAGTGTTGGAAAACTTGTCAAAATAGTTGGGAAATACATTAGAGTCCTACCTTACGCTATACATTATAATCGAGAAAAAATTTAAATTTACGTGTGAAAAGTAACATCAGGAAAATACTGGAAAAGTATAGGACAAAGTTTAATACTTTTGTAATTTTGGTATAGATCAGGTCTTTATTAGGATAAATAACAAAGTTAAAAAACATACAGGAAAATGTATATAGACTTGAGGACATAAATTTTCTAAACTTCTATATAGCAACCAAATACCATCTTAAGTTAAAGATAAATGATTAACTGGAAAATGGTTTGCCATGTATAACAGATAAAAGATTTATATCTTATATTGTAAAGAGTGGCAAAAATTAATAAATAGCTGCACGTGATTCAGTCAGTTAAGTGTCCAACTCTTAATTTTGGATCAGGTCCTCATTTCACAGTCATGAGATCGAGCCCCATGTTGGACTTAGTGCTAATCATGGAACCTGCCTGTTCTCTCTCTCTTTCTCTCTCTCAAAAATAAACATTAAAAAATTAATAAATAAAAATTAAACATTACATTGAAAATTGGGTAGAGGATAAAAATAAAATTTTTGAATTTTAAATATAAAATTTATAAAAGATTAAGTACAAATAGCTAACACATGAAAGATCCTTGACCTCACCATTGACCAAATAAATGCATATTAAAACAATATCATTTCCAAACTATTGGAAAGAGATTGAAAGGATTTACATTAACCAATATTGAAAAGAATGGTAGCAATCAGTACTTTTATAACACTTGATATATGCATATTCTTTGATCAGAAAATAATTCAATTTCAAGGAAGTTGTACTAAGAGGTACATAAGTGTATATATGAGTATGTTCATTTAAAGGGGGAAAATTGAAAACAACTGTCTATCCAAAGGAGCTTGTTACATTATGGCATATTTATACCATGGAATATTATGTAGTTATTAAAAAGATGAGTTATACATTGGCATAGAAAGATGAACAAAATATTTTAAGTGCAAAAATCCCCACAAACCTAATATTGGGGGGGGGGAAATATTTATATAGATCTACTGAGAATAAATTCTGGAGAGGTATGTTTCCACCTGCAATTGAATATAAGCACAGTGATGATCTCTGAGGGCTGGGATTATGAGAAATTGGCATGTTTTAATTTAAGTAGTTCTGAATTAGTTTTATTTTTTTCAATGTAATATGATTTTATGCATGAGGGGAACTGGTTATTTCTTCCCCCAGATAGAAAAGAAAGAATGTGGAGAAAACCAACGAAACGGTTGCTGTGTACTGCTTGTTTATGTTCCCCAGCCCCCAAACTCATATGTTAAGGCCCTAATCCCCAATGTAGTAGTATTTGGAGGTGGGGTCCTTGGGAGGAAATTGGTTTTGAATTAAGTTCTGGGAGTGGAGTTCCTGTTATGGGATTGGTGCCCTAAAAAATGGGTAAAAAGCTAGGAGGTCTCTCTCAGCCATGTGAAGATACAGCAAGAAGGTGACTGTCTACAAACCTGGAAGTGTGTCCTCGCCCAAACCCAACTACACTGGCACCCTAATTTCAGTCCTTTTGTAGTGGCTCAAGCTAACTAAAACAACGCATTTGGGTGGAACAACTCTGAGACCTAAAATTGTTTTTAGGCCCTGGGAAAGAAACTACTGGGGAAAAGCCATCAAAGGGCTTCTGAACTAAACTAGAGGTAAAGTTGGTCAAGTAGAAGAGGTTGGGGAAGTGAAGCGAGAGTGTGAGATAGTTCTCCTTATGAACACCAGACTTGTTGAATCCCATCAGTAGATGCAAAATGGATACTCAAAGTATAACCAGATAGAGAAGACAACGCTGGGGTCAGGGAATGACAGTCAGGGGGATCTAAAAGAGGTGGGTGGGCTAGCCCTGGAGGGTCAGCATGGCACTGCGTCTCAGGAAATACCATTCTAGAAGTCTTGGCAGCAGGAGAAGTCAATATGTTGACAATGGATAGTGACCTTTTAGATGTCCATGTGGTGATAGCTGGAATTTTAGTTCAGTGCTTTGCATTTGCTTCGATTTTACTGTATGACATATTCACTTAGAAGTCTTTTCACTTAGACTATACTAGAGGTCTGTCTTCGTAATTTTTGAATTTCTCAGGGGTGTGCCTGACGCATGGTATATACTCAGTAACACCTTTTCCAAATGAGTGAGTGAGTGAATGAATAAATGAATGAAATCTAAGCAGGCCCATGTTTTCAATAGGAACTTTGGTATGAGAGTGCAAACAGGAATGTGAGCAAGTTATGATCAGTGAGATGTTAGTAGTTCTTAGTGATGAAAGCCAAAGTGTGACTGTTCTCCAAGAGGAGAATAAAAAACATAACAAAGATTCCATTCTTCTCTACCTGAGCGTGGAGTGTTCAGCACCACAAACTTAGTCTCAGCTTTGTTCAAATTCTCCCCGTAGGCAACCTCACCTTATTCTTGGCTTCAGTGATCACATCTATGAGTACACAGACCTTTTCTCTGACTCCAGAACCAAATTATTTCCCACTTACCATCTTATCTCTAAAGCACTAAAAAGCCCCTGAGGTTTAACTGGCACAAGCAGAAGTTATGATCTTCCATGGAAGTCCTGGTCCTTTTCAAGTGTTTTCTCGCCCAGTGCCTAGCACCTTCTCCAGCAATCCAGGGACCCAACAATCAACTTTGCTGTGTTCCTCTCCTCACTCTACATATCCAAACCACCAAGTTCTTCCAATTTTAATATAATATATAAAGAACTCTTGAATCCTTCCATTTCTCTCCCTATCAAAGCCATCAACCAGTGCTGGAATTCTGGAATATGTAGACCCATGTTTGATCACTTTAGGTATCCTGAAATCCCTTTCCCACCACATAGTCTGGTTGATGTTTTCTTAAACTCACATTTGGTGGTGGTGTGTTCTCCTTTAAACCACCTTCATGACTTATCATTGCTTTGCCCTGAATGTGATTTAAAGGGCTCAGTATGTATGGTCTGACTCCCACCAATGGCTCCAGGTTCATTATGCACCGTGTTCCTTTACCGTCTCTGGGAGCCAGTCAGTAGAACGGTCAGAATACTATCCCGTTCCCACCCCCACTCCCCAAGGCCATTGAACATGCAATTCCTTCCCCCACTTCATGTAGTTAAAAGCCCTACACATACTTCTGATCTCAGCTCAGACATGATTTCCTTGGAGAAGCCATCCGAGAAATCTCCATTGAGGTGAAATCCCCCTCTTTTATTTGCTCATAGAAGTATGTCTTACATCTTTAAAGCTCAATTGTGATTTCATATTTCTGTGTGTGTGATTATTTCACCTATGCCTGTCTTCCTCATTAGACTCATTAGACTCTATAAAGGGCCAGAACCCTGTGTGCTTTGCAAAATGCAGTGCTTGGCATATAATGAGTATGCCATAAATATTTCTTAGATGAGTGAATGAACAGACCAAAGAACACCCTTGTGTGATGTTAGTTGCAATAAACAGCAATAAAGTCCTGTTTCTCTGGTCCATCCACTGGGACTTGGGAATAGTGTAGTCACATGTAATCCTTCGGGACAGTGGTATCCATGATAACTTAACCAAGAATTAAAGTCAAAATGCTGCATTCTTGTGCTGGCTCTGCAATGGTGTGCCCTCGGGTAAGTTGTAACTTCTTTAGGTCTAAACTCTATACCTCATCTACAGATCAGGTATCTCCTTCTGTCCTTGGACTGTCAACATCTGTTTTCTCCAGATCTCACCTCCCTCCCTTCCTGCCTGCTTCCTCGGTTGGAAATGACTATAGGCCTCCTGCAAAGGTAGGGAAAGGCCTGAAACAGAGCTGGCTTCTCTGTGGGAGGGTTGGAAGGAAGCACAAAGCGTGGGTACTCATTTCATGGGACTGCCTTGGTATTAAAAAACAACTGATGCATTTTATCTCTTCAGACAAACTAGCTTTAAAAAGCAAGGCTTAAGTATCTGACATGACAGGAAGCTAGTCCTAAACAGTTTGTTACCTGTAAGGATGATAATTTATCAAACTTAAATGGCATAATCCATAAGGCTTAGTAAGTGTATTTACCCCCTTTCTTGTTTAACTGGGATGGCATATACTCAGACTGATCTTTTTGTGGCTCAGTGATCTCCAAGCAATATAGAGTTTCAAGGTGCTATCGTTTACTTTCTATGAATTTTGCTTAAATATTTCATGCTAAATGAAAGGAGGTAACTAGATTTTCAAACTGAAATCCTCCTTCAGAAGAAAGTCAACAAGTTGCTTCTAATTCTTGGATCCCAATCTATCCTCAGTAGATGAAACCCAGCCACAGTAACGAAGCAAGAGACCCAGCCTGTCCTAAAGACTTGCAATGTAAACCTTGCAATGGTCTCTCTGTATGTTAATTCTTCCATCTCTAGAATGGATGCAGTTGTTCTTACCACCCTGAGGGAGGTGTCATTAAATCACTGAAATACATTGGAAGAAAACAAGAGGGATTAATCTTGACGAACAACACATCTGTATTTTCCTCATATTCTCCGATGTGCATGAAATGTTCCTTCAGAAGAGAATGTTTACACTGGATGTATATGTACCTGATATGACAACCCCAAACTACACCCCAACCACTCACTTCTAAACAGGAGGAAAAAAAACCTCAGAAAGTCTGCAATTGTGTAACATGCAAATCTCTTCTGGACGGGAGCCCACTGCTGTGGTTTGGCAACACAACCACCACAACATCTCTTTTCTCATCTCTTGAAAAAAAACAAAACAAAAACCAACAGAGAAAAAAAAATACCTTGAGAATAAAGGTAATGATTAATCTATCAAGCACAAAAAGGATCGTCTGGGGAATTTCAGATTCTAACTTGCTAATTCAAGTAAACAACAGTGACCAGGAGATGACAATTTCACCAGAAGAGGATTAAGTCACGGGTTCTAATTGGGACAGTGTTTGTACAGTCATAGACTCTCACCAGACATCTCCAGGAATCTGCGAGCAGTTGTCAAAACTTCATTTTCATGTGTCAGTGAAGTAGGGACCAGAAGGAGCAGGTATTGGTGGAGAGTGGTCCTTGGAGAAACCCCAAGATGCAGCCTGGAAAAGGACAAAAGGAGAAGAACTTCAAGCAAAGACTGATCTTGAAGAGCCGCTTAGCTAAAGAAACCATCTCTGAGTTCTTGGGCACCTTTATAATGATCGTAAGTTGTTTCCTGAATTCTGACCCATTTATGCCTTCCTTTGTACCCAGCTGGTAGTGAATCGTTCTGTTTTCTTTTCCTTAAGTTTTTCACTAGATTCATCTCTTCCAGGAAACAGCATGTTCCTTCCAGGCTGTTTGGCTATATACTGGCCACAAGGTTGGGTTTCCATTTATTCATTTCATTTATTCATGATAGTTGATGGGAGTAGGAGAGGGGAAATGAACTACTTTCTTCACTTCAGAGATTTACTGAGACTCTGAGCTGGCTTTGATTAAAGTCAGCCATTAGTAATTTTTCTCATTGATTAATTGACTTATACCTTGTTTATTTCCCACAAATATTGAGGTGACTCAGTCACTTGAAATAAGGATTAACAGTCAATAAATATGAACAGCAAGAAACAGCTAAATATTACAAGTGCTTGGCAAAGATTATGTTGTCATATCACTTGACTTTTAACAAGTTAGAAATTGCACTAGGTAGAAATATGCATTCTTCAATCATTCAGCTTTGGTTTTACCTCATTTTTACCTTAAACTGATCTCCAAAGATCTTCAATGAGACAGTTACAAGAACCGTGTGTATGTGTGTGTGTGTGTGTGTGTGTGTGTGTATACACACATATATATAGAGTTCTTATGTATGTGTGTGTGTATGTATATATACATATGTATATACATAAAGGAAGGACTGATTTTAAGAACCACTCAAGGATTTTGTCCAGAGAATTGCACAACTAGTAAGGAAAGACTAGACAGTATATTTAAGTGGCATGGGCTCTGAGCTTTCATCCTGTTGCATGCTATAGCATTCTTTGTATCCTAAATTTTCAGCTGGAGCCAGAAAATTAAATATTCACTTATTCTCATATGCAACAACCACTGACTTTAACTTGCTTTAAAAAAAATTCTAGGTGGCTCAGTTGATTAAGCGTCAGACTTCAGCTCAGGTAATGATCTCGCAGCTCGTGAGTTCAAGCTCTGTGTTGGGCTCTGTGCTGACTGCTCAGAGCCTGGAGCCTGCATTGGATACTGGGTCTCCTTTCTCTCTCTGAGCCTTTCTTGCTCGTGCTCTCTCTCTCTCAAAAATAAATAAACATTTAAAAAAAATTTTTAATCCACTCAAAGATTCCCTACTTCAGATATTAATAATTTCATTTTTCTTAAAGTTACAGTGATTCGTCCATAAATTTAAAAGTTATTGGTAATGTATAGTATGGTGACTACAGTTAGTAATACTGTATTGCAGATTTGAAAGTTGCTAAGAAGATAGATCTTTAAAATTTGTTATCAGGAGAAAAAAATTGTAACTATGTTGTGATAAATCTTAACCAGACTAATTGTGGTGATCATTTCATAATATATATAAATAGTGAATTGTTATATTGCACACCTGAAGCCAATATAATGTTTATAAGTCAGTTATATCTCAGAATAAAGTTCTTTATATAAATACATAATAATTTAGGAGAATAAGCCAAAATCAAGAAACAAATGTGAACTCAAAAAATCAAACTAGTATAAATTGAGAAAAAGTCCTAAGTCTTCTTGTCTCGGAGAGCCTCTTTTTACTGAATTCACTGAAGTGTTTTCGAGGCATACGGACCGCTACTTGCCCTCCTTCTTGACTGCCCTCGCTCAGTGGAGTTAGAATGCAGATGGGAGGGCGGGTGTTTAAAGGAAAAGAGAGAAAATAAAAGCCCATAATTCTTCTGATCTTACTCTGTGCTCTCAGGGAGACAAAAACTCCTCACGTTACTTGAAATTTGGTCCCAAAGAAGAGAGTAGATGTCACCAGAGACTCAGCGCAGCTCGCTGGTACTGAGAAGTAAAGCCCAATTCAGTTACAGTCTGTAGCGGTCTGCAGAAAACACAGAAGAGGAAGTGAACTACACCATTTTGCAATGGAAAAAGTTAAAAAACCCTCTTTTTTTTTTTTAAATGTAAACCCTCCTTTCTTAACGAGAAGCTGTTTCTTAATCTCATCCCCTCCGAGTTGAGTAAGTAAAAGTTGCTGTCAGCGATTTACTCATACAACTAGCAGCATGTCCTCCCCTAGTATTCAGGGTGGAGCTAAATACGTAATATCTTCATGCTGTATGTTGAAAAATTAAACTTCGTATCTTCTGGCCACAGCCAATAATTTCCTAAATGATTCATTTCCATCTACATTGTACATTTATTTTTATTTTTTAATGTTTTTTATTTATTTTTGAGAGACACAGAGAGAGTGCGAGCAGGGGAGGGTCAGAGAGAGAGAATCCGAAGCAGGCTCCAGCCTCTGAGCTAGCTGTCAGCATAGAGCCCGATGCACGGCTTGAATCCATGAACCAGAGAGCATGACCTGAGCCAAAGCCAGATGCTTATCCAACTGAGCCACCCAGGTGCCCCCTGTACATTTATTTTTTAAAGTGAACTCTGCTGGAATCCATGATTGTGATTATAAAATTTTTATTAAGGCTTGGGGGTATATACACCAGAAGTTTTTGCAAACACAATATTTTTTTTAACCAATTAATCTATGTGGCTTTGCTCAACACTTAGCCAAAATAATTATTTCTACTATACTAGAAAATGTGCATATTGTGTTGCTTTGTATGATAGAAAGCTTTGCCTGTTGATAAGGCATGGACAAAAGGGAACATTAAAAAAAAGATGGCAGAGGGATGCAAGGCTCATAATTCCTTCAAATTTGGTTTTTCTCTCAGACCCTGAGAGTCTGGTGCCATTTTCCCCCTTCCTTTCAAAAACCTGCTTTTAGAAGAAGTGTTTTAAACTCATTTATACCGTGGTGCAAAAATGACTGACAAGGCCCAATGGTAGCATTAAGATCCATGAAAACTTCTTTGTAAACTCCAACTAAAAACAGCAATAACTAGGTTATAAGCTGAAGAACTAGCTCTAATTTGGGCCTGTAGACAGTCTTTTCCCTTTTGCTAGTGCCAGGGAGAGGGCTTGCAGTGGATCTTCCTGATACATAGAAGGTTTCAAAGCCTTGAGCTGCAAAGGTAAGGAGGGAGAACCTACCATATGTTAGCTTCTTTACGTACATTTGTTTAATCCTACAACAGCTGCATTGCGAAGGCTTTATTATCACTCATAAACAATTCGAGACATGAGGGCTCAAAGAGATGAAGTCACTGGCCCAAACCAGGAAAGCACTGAACTGGAATTCTTTCTAATTCTAGAGCCTACACTTCCACCCATTGCTGGAGATCCTTCCACAATGTCCTTGATGGACAGTAAATCAGACTCCCTCCACTTTAACTTCTTCATGGATTGGAGCCATGAGTTAGCTCTCAATTGCTTGTGAGTATGTGAGTTTACTTTGTGGGCACCTGATGAGGCCAGACCATGAGTTGTACCCCAAAGCTTTCTGAAGCAGAAAAGACTGCTCAACAAAGGGCCAACAGGTGTGAGGGGAAGGAAGAGAACAGGGTTTCTCAGCCACCTGCACATGGCTCAGGGCCTGGGAATTTCAAATTGCACATTAAATACCCACTACATGTAAAGCTCCCGAGGTAGGAAACACTCATAAAATGCTGGCTCCCTTTCCCAGTCCTCGCCCCATCCCTCTTCTACTTCAGAGTCTTTGTAGTACTTGAAAACAGCTGCTTTGTCTCCTTCTGGACATCTTGCAGGTTCCTTTCCCCAACATCGGCCACAGAACTCTGCACATGTATAAAAGGGACCCCATAAATGTATGTTCAATTAAAATGTCTTTTGGAGGCTGAAATTCCCAGAATCTCTAGTTGTTTCTTGTAGTATCTATGTTTACTCCTCACTGCTCTGCACCCTTTCCTGTCTTCAAATGTTTCCGGATTCTTTGATACAGAGTTCATCCTATTGAAGATGCCGAGGTGAACAGCCCAGCAAGCAGCTAGATTTCCTCCTGTGGTGGAAGGGCATCCTTCCAGGGCAGTATTTATGAGTGGGTGATCACCTGCTTGTGTATTGGGAAAGACTCTACATTCTTGTCTCACTCTGTCAAGCTTGCACATGAGAGATCTACCTTTTGGCATCTCTAAGAATGAAAAAATGTAAAAAAGTTCTGCTAAAAGTAATACCCTCGATCTGTCCACTGAAGGTGAAATAGAATGAGCAGACACCTGGACACAGGATATGGAGGGCATGAGGGAGTGGACAGTGCAGGAGGGAGGGAGGAAGTGAGCTGGATGGTACATGAAACATGTCAAACCCCACAGTATTTCCATATCTGCTCTACCTTCCTCCATGACTTCATGACCAAACTTCCCACCTTGCCAAAGTCACTGAGCTTGGGGAGATCTCAGGTATGCTAACTACAGAAATTCTGGGTCTTTAAAATTATTATTACAAAATATTCTCAGATCTTAGAGTGGGTCTATTCCATATTGGAGGGCTTTTTTAACAAAAGAATATATGATTAGCATTTAGAGTAAAATAGGAAAATTCTTAAAATAAGCCAGTTCTTAAAATAAGTGCTTTGCAGGACATAATTCAGGACATTTGGGACTGCTACATATTTAGAATTTCCAGATACTAGTAGGACACCTCTGCAAAGGGATGAGACAGATGCTGCTGGCCCTTCCCATTGACGGGGAAGCTGACGCACAGATTGATGCAATCATATGTCCTTTGAGTCTGGGTGGAGCCCAGGTGCCCCGCCTTAAGCATGAACTTGCTCTTGGTTTCCATTGTGTTCTCCCTCCAAGAGACATAGAATACCTTTTCATATAGATTATTTTTTTCAATTCCATTATACTTAATATACAGTGTTATAGTTCAGGAGTACAATATAGCAATTCAACCTTTCAACTATTCTATATGTTATTCAAATATTCTATATATATTACTGTTCATCATTACTCAGTACTCTTAACCCCCTTCACCTATTTTACCCAGGCCCAACCCACCTCCCCTCTGGTTACCAGTTTGTTCTCTAGAGTTAAGCGTCTGTTTTTTTGGTTTGTATCTTTTTTGTCTTTGCTTGTTTTGTTTCTTAAATTCCACATATGAAATAATTTGCTGTTTGTGTTTCTCTGACTTAGTTTGCTTAGCATTATACTCTCTAGATCCATCCATGTTGTTGCCGATCTCATATAGATTGTTTGTTGTTATATTAATATCTTTCCAGAGAGAGAGAGAGAGAGAGAAACAGAGAGAGAGAGAGATGAACTCCATTTTGTCAGATGGGAGAAATAGGTATAGCATAATTAAGAGCTTCACCCAAGGTCATTCCGTCCATGAATGCAAGAGCTGGGCTTGATACCCTGGCTTCAGTTATTCCTAATGTACCATTGGTTGATGAGGATTAACTCCTTTTGTGGGAAAGCTCAAGAGAAATTTACTAATTTTATAGGCTAAAATACGGTAGATAATAAAGGTATTAAATGACGATTATATAGAACAGACATGATCCTGGCAGAGAAAATTTATAAAAGTTCTATTAGCATAGAGTTTATGGACCACTTCACTACCTACACACACACTCAAAGCTCTTGTAACACTAGGCTTCTGAGGTGGTTCAGTCACATCTTCGTGTCCCTACTGGACACACTGACCATGCATTGCACTGTGTTTCCTCTAGAGCTTCTATTTTCTGGATTCTCCTTGAGGCCACCCTGTGACTCAGAGCAAAGGACCAACACACAAGTGGGAATAAAGAGACACCATAACTGTTTGTCTCACTTTCTTGCTCAACAGTCAACTGCCCTTTTTCTGTTTCCTCTCTGCTTGGTCTGGCTTATGGCTTTAGAAAGACCCGACCTGTTCCAGGCCTGGCTGTCCACAGGGAGGGTCCCACCGAGCTAGAGCAGTCAGTCTGCCAACAGATGATGGGGCAGAGCCTCTGCTGTCAGCAATGCCTGGCTGATTCTGGCCCCAAATGCCATGTCTGCCAGAGCAGTGGAGGAATCTGCTATCCTCAGGCTCTCACACACTGGCTTTGAAATGAAGTGTTCTCTGTTATCCGACCTGTGTCTTTCAGATGAGGAAACAGAGACCCACACACTCACAGAATTCTGTCAAATGATTTTTCCACCACGATCAATCCCACTTGAGTCTTATTTTTGGCTTACGATTTTAGTTTAGTTCTCAGACTCTCGTGGATTTGCACTTCTGTACTGGAGTGTTCTGTCACATTAAAAAAATCCCAGGTTCTAAATATGAACGTGTGGAAGAACTAACATGGAAGGTTCTACATGGGCCTTTGTCTTGTACCTTCAGCGAGTGTGAGAAGGCTGATGCAGAAGGTTCTCTGCCTTCCAGCATGGTGAGATGAAGACAGAAGACACTGAAAGGGGTAAACATCTGTTGAGCCCACACTATGCCCAGACACTTGTTAGTTCTGGAAGAATCTCATGAGGTAAGGGAATTGTTCTTATTTTACAGATGAGGAAATGAAGGCTTAGTATGATGGAGCAACCAGCCCACAGGCAAGTGTGTGGCAGAGCTGGGGTTAGAATCAAATCTCTGGTTTCTCTTCGCCATGCTGAAATTGTCATTCTCATGCATGTTTTTGAACTTCCACTACCATTGCCTGAAACAATATATGTTACTGTTTTGTATGTTTTCAAAATGTACATACATGACTTCATAATTTGTATACCTTCTATGATTTGAAAATTTCCTCCCAAATACACTTTCTGAGATTTATCTATTTGGGGACATGAATATGTGGGCAATTCATTTTGCTTTTGTCATTCAGTGGGCTTATGTATCCATTCCCCTTGTGAACTATTATGTGGTTTGCAACACGTTACCAACACTGCTGCAGTGAACATCTTTGTACATGTCCTTGTATGTGTGTTCCACAGTTGTTTTGAGTATATACTTAGAAGTAGGTTTGGTGACCCTAGGGCATGTGCACCTTCAACTTCACACATATTGTAAAATTGCTTTTAAAAGGGGCTTTAAATTTACAGTACCATCAGCAACTTATGAGTTCCTATTTTCCATGTCCTCACAAACCCTTGATATTACCCAACTTTTAGATTTTTGCCAATTTGACATATAAGAAACCATGGTGCCTGGGTGGCTCAGTTGGTTAAGGGTCTGACTGTTAATTTTGGCTCAGGTCATTTTCTTATGGTTTGTGATATCGAACCCTGAGTCAGGCTCTGTGCTGACAGTGTGGAGCCTGCTTGGGATTCTCTCTCTCACTCTCTCTGTGCTCCTCCCTCAGGCATGTACTCTCACTCTCTCTCTCTCTCTCTCTCTCTCAAAATAAATAAATAAACTTAAAAAAAAAGAAATAGAATTTCACCAGTAATTTTAATGAATTCCTAGTGCAATCAACCATGTTTTTCATGTTTACTGAACCTTTAGATTTCTTCTTCTGTAAATTGCCTGCTCATATCCTCTGCATTTTTAAACTTTTTCTTATTATAATAGGATATCAATATTTTTGTGTTTTCTTATTATAGCTTAATGCCATACTTTTCATATTTAAGTCTTTAAATCACTAGAAGTTATTTTGGTGTATGATGCAGAGTAGGCGCTCTTTATCTGGTAGGATAGTCAATTGTTTCAGTACCATTGTTGACCAGTCTGTTTTACTTCTATTGATTGTTATGACATCATATGCCAGTTAGATAGAGATCATATATCAGTTCATATACAAAGGTGGTTATATATCTAAACATTTTTTAGTTCTAGTGATTTATCTGTCCAAATCAGTACCAATGCCATATATTTTTGTTATAATTACTTTCTTTTTTTTTTCTTCCAAGTTTTTATTTAAATTCAAGTTAGTTAACCTACAGTGCAGTATTGGTTTCAGGAGTAGAACCCAGTGATTCATCCCTTACATATAACACCCAGTGCTTTTCCCAACAAGTGCCCTCCTTAATGCCCATCACCCATTTAGCCCACCCCCCTCTTCCACCTCCCCTGCAGCAACCCTCACTTTGTTCTCTATAGTTAAGTCTCTTATGGTTTGCCACCCTCTCTATTTTAATCTTATTTTATTTTTCCTTCCCTTCCTCAATGCTTATCTGTTTTGCTTCTTAAATTTCACATGAGTGAAACGGCATTTGTCTGCCTCTGACTGACTTATTTCACTTAGCATAATACACTGTAGTTCTATCCACGTCTTTGCAAATGGCAAGATTTCATTCCTTTTGATGGCGGAATAGTATTCCATTGTACCACATCTTCTTGATCCATTCATCAGTTGAGGGACATTTGGGCTCTTTCCATGATTTGGCTATTGTTGACAGTGCTGCTATAAATACTGGGGTGCATGTCATAATTACTTTCTAAATATTTTTGTTGTCTTGGTTTTTTCCCTTTATATTTCCAATACCTTCTTGGCTACTTTTAACCCTTTATTCTGCCATGTGAATCTTAGGATCAGTTTATCAAGTTCCATAAATCCCCTGTAGAGATTTTGACTGGAATTGTAATAAATTTATATATTATTCTGTATAGAACACACATCGTTAAAATATTTAATCTTTCATCCATGAACATGACATAGCTCTTCATTCATAGGTCTGATCTTTACATTTATTTTTAAGTTATAATCAAGTTATAATTTACTTGATATTAGCCATATGTATCTTTGGCTTATTATATTCTAGGTACCTTGTGGTTGTTATTACTATTGTGAAGGGTACATTTAAAAATTATATTTTCTAAAACAAAGTATCTTTTCTAATTGGTTATTACTAGGTTTTAGGAGTAGCATTGGTTTCTGTGTATTGATCTTGTATTCACCAAACTCAGTGACTCTTATTATTGCAAGTATTATAGGTTATCTTGGATATTTTGTATAGATCAAGACTGTCAAATATGATAAACACTAGCCATATATGGCTACTTAAAATAAAATAAAATATTTTTCTTCATTCTTGCTAGTCCTTGTTTTGGTGTTTAAGAGCCATATACGACTTCTGGGTAGATTGGATAACACTGGATGGTGCTAGGACAATTTTTTTTTCTGAGAATATGGGAACTTACATTTTCTTTCTTTCTAGACCTTCAATATTTAATTTATTCTTATTACCATGGTTAAAACCTTCCTATCACAAGGTTATTAGAAGCAATAATTGTAGCATTGTTGTTTTTATTCCCAACTTTAAAGAATCTACTTCTCATGTTTTATCATCAAATGTGATAATTCCTGTAGGCTTTGGTTTGACATTCTTGATTGGAGTAAGGGTATTTCTAGCTACTCCTCATTTACTAAAACTTTCATTAAGGATGTTTATTGAATTTTTGAAAAATACCTCTTCTATATTTATTGAAATAAGCATAGGGGTTACTCATTTATCTGTTGATAAGGAAAATTACATTGACAAATATTTTTAGCATAAATCATCCTTATATTTCTGAGAGGAATTTCCACCTAATATTGCAGCATTTCGTTTGTTATGTTTTATTAAGGATTTGGACTATAATTTATTTTTATTATATTGTCCTTTGTCTAGTTTAATCACCAATATTACATTAGCATCATGAAATGAAGTTCTTTCTCTCTTTTTATATTTTCTGAAACACTCTGTATAAGTAAGGATTACCTATTCCTTGAAGATTACTTAGCATATGCACTAAAAAAAAGAGGGGAGAGAAAGAGGTGTATAAGATTTCTCTAAAACTTATGTCTAATTGTGTAATTTCGATTTTCCATTCTTTTTATAAAAATGTTTTAATGTTTATTATTTTGAGAGAGAGAGAGAAAGAGCGCACGCGAGAGAGCTTTTGGGAGCGCACACAAATGGGGGAGGGGCAGAGAGAGAAGGAGACACATAATATGAAGCAGGATCCAGGCTCTGAGCCATCCACACGGGACCCGATGCGGGGCTTGAACCCACAGAACTCGAGATCATGACCTGAGCCAAAGTCAGACACTCGGTCGACTGAGCCACCCAGGTGGCTCTAGAGTTTCCATTCTTAATTACATTTTACCAATTTATATTTTTTTCTAGGAAACTGTACTTCATTTGTGTTTTCAAACATAGTTTTTCAAAATTGCTAATACTTTCAAAGTCAATACATTGAAAGCAACACTTCTGAAATAAGTTTTCAAAGTATTTGCATATGGCTTTTAATATCTCTACCGTACTTGTGATAATACTCATTTTCATGTCTTTTTTTTGTTTTGTTTTTCACTCAGTAATTTCTGCTTTGACCTTTTTTTCTTTTTAAAGTTCTTTTATTTTGAGAGAAAGAGAAGAGAGAAAGCATGAGTGGGGTGAGGCAGAGAGAGGGAGAAAGAGAATCCCAAGCAGGGACTCAATCTCAATAACGAACTGTGAGATCAGGACCTGGGCGGAAATCAAGTCTGATCCTTACCTGACTGAGGCACCCAGGCGCCCCGCCCCCCCCCCTTTAAGTGACCTTTCTTATATTTTTCCATCGAGTTGATCAGCTTTATTTACTTCTCCCTTTTCTCCTGTGCTTGTTTTAGTTTTAATTATTTACCTTTACATCTTTAAAAAATGTATTCTAGAGTTAAGAAAGTTTAAAGTGAATCAACTTCCTTCCATTGAACAACACAAAAACTTTTTAAAATCCTGATTGTAATCAGCCACTCCATCTTACACATCATTATTTGTCTGCTATTTAAATTCTACCTTCAATGTTTTTATTGTTGGAATTTTTAAGGTGATTATTTAAATTTACTACCACTTATCAGTTTATTTGCTAATTACACATACATATATGCAATACTTTTAGGAGCAAATTCTTCCTTGTGCAATAAAAAAACTTTCTTTAGGAAATTTTTCAGAAAGGGTGTGTGAGGAATAAACTTTCTTCATCTTTGTTGGCCTAAGTTTTTCTTTATTTCACTCTTAGGTTTCAGCGACTAGCTGATGAACTTGAGGTTGGTGATTGGTTTTGCTTGGCATTTTGCAGGTGTCATCCCAATGTCTCTTGTTGCTGTTGAAAAGTCTATTGTTCATCTAATTTTTGTTCTTTATCTGAATTCCTCTGGTTCCTATTAGGAGTTTCTCTTTTTATGTGGTACACACACACACGCACACACACACACACGCGCGCGCGCACACACACACACAGACATATTACACAGCCATAAAAAAGGGGAAGATCTTGCCTTTTGTGACAATATAGACAGACCTAGATAGAGGGTATTATGCTAAGAGAAATAAGCTAGACAGAGAAAGACACATACCATGTGATTTCACTCAGATGTGGCATCTAAAAAAACATAATAAATGAATAAACAAAAAAGTAGAATCAGGCCTATAGATACAGAGAACAAATTGATGGTTGCCAAATGGAAAAAGAATAGAGGAATGGGCAAAATGGGTGAAGGGGATTGGGAGATACAGGTTTCCAGTTACGGAGTAAATCACAGGAATAAAAGTCACAGCATAAGGAATCTAGTCAATGGTACTGTAGTAGTGCTGTATGGTAACAGATAGTAACTGTACTGGAGATGAGCATAGTATAACATATAGAGAAGTTGAGTCATTATGTTGAACACCTAAAGCCAATGTAACATTGTGTTTCAACTATACTGAAATTTAAAAAATTATAAAAACAATGGCAACACCAAAAAGAGTTTCTCCTTTTTTCCCCTTGAAATTTCACTACAATATGACTATGGGTTATTTTATTTTGTATGTAATGCTCAGGATTCATTGTTTATCAAAATTTAAAGATTCACAATTTTTATGAATTCTAGAAAATTCTTAGTTTGATCATCTTGTGCCTCTCTATTTTCTTCTTTTGGAACTCCTATTAAATGTGATATATGCCTGACCCTCTCACTTTTTTTGTTTATGTCTCTACCTTTCTCTCATATTTGTATCTTTTCATCTCTCCATGATTAATTTTATGTAGTTGTTTCAAATCTATTTTCCAGTCCACTAATTCCTCACTCTGTTGTATCTAATGTTTTAATGCATTCATTAGGTCTTTATTTTCATTAATATGTTTTCATTTCTAGAAGTTTTATTTGGTTCTTTTCAAAAATTGCTTTTCTTTTCTCTTCTTATGTGTTTATTTCTTTTATCTCTTTAACTTGCTAAAGCCTATTGTACTGATGGTATTTTATGATTATTCTGTTCATCTCAAGTTTTGGGGGAGCAAATAATCCTGTTTATTTTACCCACTCTCATTCACAAAAGATCATTTCCTTAAGTGTTTTGTAAATTTGTATTGTAAACTCTTCAGGAGGGTTTGCTTTTCTCTGTGGGAATTCTATACGGCCTACATTGTGGAGTTGTTCTTGCACAGAAGGCTCACATTTGTTTCTGGGAGGTTGCCCAGGTGTATCTCCAATAGGAAATGATTGTTGTAAAGTGGAAAACTAGAAAAGGAAGGCTGATGAATGTGCATGCCTTGTTAAAGAGCACTCTCCCCAAAAGAAGTGGCACTCTGCAGGGCACCTGGGTGGCTCTCAGTCTATAAAGCATCTGACTCTTGGTTTCTGCTCAGGTCATGATCTGACAGTCTTGCGGGTTCAAGCCCCACATCAGGTTCTGCATTGACAGTGCAGAGCCTGCTTTGGATTCTGTGTCTCCCTTTCTCTCGGTCCTTCACCCCTGCCCCCTCTCTCAAAAATAAATAAATAAGCATAAAAAAAAAAAGAATGTCTCTCTGCTCCCTTTCCCCCACATGGGGATGTGTGACCATGAATGACTAACTAGGAAACCCCACACTTTCTCCAAACGAAGCTAATTCTCTGCTAGTCTTTACAACCTGAGTCAGGATCAGCTGAAGGAGGACTTTCCTATAAACTTCCCCTTATCAACAGTGAACATGAAGTTCCAGACTAGCCTGGAAAATTTCAGAGTTCCAAAGGACCTGGGGAGAAAAGTTCTGGGTCATTGATCTAAAGGTTACAGATTCCTAAAGCCAAACAATTCTGCCAAACAGAACTGTGTTTTTGATCCCTGAGTTTGAATTTTGACTCAGAAAACTTGCTACTTTTATTGACTTTCAAAGAGGAACTATTTTTGTTTTCTACTTTCCAGAGTGGGTTTGGTTGGTTTTATCTTTAGTGACAAAGCCCGTTGCAACATGTTTCCATTACTTGACAAAAAAGGAGAACATGGAAGTGACAGCAGACATTGTCTCCTCTTTACTCATCAGCCTTATGATGAAGATACAGCATAACGTGAGGGACCGGAGGAAGAGAAGCCTCATGAAAGTGAGGGAGCTGATAAAACTGATCAAAATGGTAAAACGGTCCAGCAATGAAGTCTACTCCGTACTTGTAGTGGGCACCTTATTTCGCGTCTGAGGTAGGATTGCTGAGCCCACTGAACCCACAAGGCAAAGAAAATATTTTAAGAGAAAATATGTCAGCAAAATGTGCCCTCCTCCTCCATCATGTTAGATTGGCTGATAATGAGAAGACACACAGTCCCTGCATGACCAGCCAAGACTAAAAAGACCTGAGGGCTTCAGCTCTTTCCCAGCCTAGAATCAGCCCACATGCCTTAGTCTCTATTTCAAAGTTTAGATTTTCTAAGAAGGAAACTTCCTGATAAACCTATGCTTCTGTTAACAAATAAGTGGTTAAAGAAATTGGGGTGCATCCTTACAATGAACTCCTATGTAGGAATAAGAGATAATGAGGCCAATTTTTATATGCTGTTATGAAAAGATTCATTAAGCTAACAAATTGAAAAACCCAGCAGAAAATGGTATATATAAAATACTCCTATTTGTATAAACACACACACACACATTTTTACAGAATATACCAGGAAGTATTGATATTAGTTACTATAAAGAATAAAATATAAAATCTGGGAGGTGAAAGAAACAAATTTCTATTTTTTTTAAGTGTATGTATTTGAGAGAGAATGCACAGGGGAGAGGCAGAGTGAGAGGGGGACAGAGGTTCTGAAGCGAGGTCTGCTCTGATAGCAGAGAGCCCGATGCAGGCAAGATCATGGCCTGAGCCAAAGTCAGATGCTTAACCGACTGAGCCACCCATGAACCCCAAGAGACAAATCTCTTATATCTTATTGTATACCCTTTGTATCTGAAAAAAAATTTTACACATTTATGTACATTTTCTTCAATCCCCTGTTCCCCCTAAAAGAGCTGACTCAGCAGATTTTCTCCCTTCCAAGTGTTTTAGGGAGCTGCTCATAATGTGTTCTGAAGAACACTAGTTCCATAAAATGTAAATAAGAATTAAATGAAAGAAAATATGCTGTCCATCCCAAATACGTTTGGAAAACACTGGGTTAAACCATGTTAAGAAGTTTCTCAACTATAGGACTTATCAGAGCTTTTAATGTTCACTATAAACTCTAAGAGGGGAGTAAAATATATAGTTTATTTTGCGGGGGGCAGAGAGAAAAGGAGAGAGAAAGAGAGAGAGAGAGAGAGAGAGAGAGAGAGAGAGAGAGAGAGAGAATATCCCAAGTATGCTCCTGTCTATCAGCACAGACCCCGACCCAGCTCGATCTCACAAACTGTGAGATCATGACCTGAGCCGAAATCAACAGTCAGATGCTTAACCAATTGAGCCACCCAGGCACCCCAACAAATCCCTTTTTAAAATTTTAATTCCAGTATAGTTAAATACAGTGTTATGTTGATTTCAGGTATACAATATAGTGACTCAACAATTCTGTACATTTTGCTGAGTGCTCATCAGCGTAAGTTGACTCTTAATCCCCATCCCCTATTTCACCCACTCCCCACACCCCCCCTCCCCTCTGGTAGCCATCAGCTCTCTATAGTTAAGAATCTGTTTCTTGGTCTGTTATCTATTTTTCCTTTGTTCACTTGTTTTGTTTCTTAAATTCCACACATGAGTGAGATCATATGGTATTTGTCTTCTCTGGCTGACTTATTTTACTTAGCAGGATCCCCTCTAGATCCACCCATGACTCTGCAAATGGCAAGATTTCATTCCTTTTTATGGCTGAATAATATTCCATTGTGTCTATATATACCACAACTTCTTTATCCATTCATGTATCATGGAACACTGGGATGCTTCCATAATTTGACCATTATAAATAATGCTGCAATAAACATAAAGGTGCATATATTTTTGAATTAGTGTTTTCATATTCTTTGAGTAAATACCCAATAGTGTGATTACTGTATTATATGGTAAATATATTTTTAATTTTTTGAGGAACATCCCCACTGTTTTCCACAGTGGCTGCACTAGCTTGCATTCCCACCAATAGTGCACAAGTGTTCCTTTTTCTCTACATTCTCACCAAAACTTGCTGTTTCTTGTTTTTTATTTTAGCCATTTTGACAGGTGTACGGTGATAGCTCATTGTAGTTTTGATTTGCATTTCCCTGATGATGAGTGATGTTGAACTTGTTTTCACATATCTGTTGGCCATCTGTATGTCTTCTTTGGAGAAAAACTGGAATAATGCAGAGAAGATTAGCATTGGTCCTGCACAGATCCCTCTTTATTTTAGGAGCATTTCATGGAACTGATGGTCTGTGGAACATACTTTGGGAATTACAGGTCTGGAATGAATCTAAGAAACAAATTAGCCCCAGAATTCCGGTCTTCAGGTATCTTCCAGACTGAAAGTGATCCAAGATATCCTTAATATTGTTAGGGCACTCTGAATAAAGGAAGAGCTGTCTTTGGGGGCGCCTGGATGGCTTCATTGGTTAAGCATCTAATGTGGGCTCAGGTCATGATCTCACAGTTTATGGGTTTGAGCCCCTCTGTGCTGTCAGTACAGAGCCTGCATTGGGTCCTCTGTCTGTCCGTCTGTCTCTCTCTGTCCCTCCCTGTTCACATGCTTTCTCTGTCTCTCTCAAAAAAAGGAGGGCGAGAGGAGGGGAGACCTGTCCTTAGCAATTCTCTGCCTATGTCTGGCATAATCAGACCCATCGTTATCCTAATATGGACACTCATACCTTAATAAATAAATGTTAAATTACTTCTTAATTCTGACCCAGAGACTGTGATCAAGTTCTTGCCCAAGCTGGCATTACTTTGGATGAGTTGAGGGACATCAACTCCTGATGCAGGTCAGAAAAGGAGAGCATTGTTCTTTTCAGCCTATGAGAAAGAACGGTGTTTAATCACCTTATGTTTCTGAGGTTAAGTTTGTTCTTGGTCCTCTTTGCAACTCATAGAGCATGGAGGTTGGCCATTCACCCATTCACCTGGTTCTCAAATTTCAGATTCCTCTGTTTTTGTGAGCTGGCCCTAACATCATCTCTTTTCAAGCACAGATGGTTCTTAAGGGGTGATTGATCTTATCCTGATATTCTCTCAGGCTACACACCACCAAATACTTTATTTTTAACCAGAATGTCCAGGTTTCAGTCTTGGGTTTTTTTGTGACTATTTTTGTTATGACTGAGAACATTTTATTTTCCAGTTGGAAAACTAACTGACTGGAAAGCTAAATATGCCTAAATATGCATTCTGTCCTAATAAAGGGAACAAACAAACCCACCGAAATGGTAGAAGTTGGAACAGACACAGAGCTAGGAATTAGAAGACCTGGTTCCAGACTCTGATTCTTCCACTTATTAGCAGTATGAATTCTGTTAGGTTGTTCAGTCTTCCACATTTTTTAAAGGTTTTATCTTAATTCCAGTTAATTAGTATACAGTGTAATATTAGCTTCACGTGTACAATATAGTGAGTCACACAACCCAGTGCTCAACACAAGTGCCCTCCCGAATCCCCATCACCTATTTCACTCATTCCCCTGACCTCAATCATTAGTTTGTTCTGTACAGTTAGGAGTCTGTTTCTTGGTTTGTCTCTCTCCAGCCTTCCACCTTTTATTTCATTTTTTCAAGTTTTTTTTTAACATTTATTTAATTTTGAGAGAGAGAGACTGACCCCAAGCTAGGGAGGGTCAGAGAGAGAGGCACAGAATCAGAAGCAGACTCCAGGCCCTGAGCTGTCAGCACAGAGCCTGACACAGGGCTCAGACCCACGAACCATGGGATTATGATCTGAGCCAAAGTCAGATGCATAATGGACTAAACCACCCAGATGCCCCAGCCTTCCACTTTTTAAATGCAGATTAAATGTTGGGAGGAATAATGGAGGTAATGTACATGCCACTGTGGTACAGGTGCTATTAATGTTTGTTCATTCATCTATCTAGTGGTCAAAATTATGTGTAATCAAACCCGGGCCCTGTCTGTGTGAATATGAGAAATTCTCTTAACCTCTCTAAACTTCATTCCCTTGTTTGTGAAACGGAACAAGTAAAAGGACCTGACTCACAGGGTTGTTGTGAGGACCAATGGGCTCATGTTTGGAAAGTGCATAGTTCATAAAAAAAGCACTCAATTAAATATTAGTTGTTGTCGTTTCTATTATCATGACATGCTCCAGTGAATATAGTCACAAAAACTAAATAGATAAATGATAGGTAGGAAGTGGGACTTCTGGTGACATACACCTATAGCACAGGCTGAAAGGCCAAGGTTTGCAGATTGGCATTTGTTTTCCCTCCTCTCCAGTTACAAAAAGCAAAATGTTAATATAAGGTGGGAAACCCCTGGCAAAGCCCCAAAGTGACTTCCTTCTCAAGACTGGAGACTGTGCGGGGAGCCCTAGTGGCTAAGTTGGTTAAGCATCCAGCCCTTGATTTCTGCTTAGGTCATGATCTCACGGTTCATGAGTTCAAGCCCCCCATTGGGCAAGGTGCTGACAGTGCAGAGCCTGCATGGATTCTCTCTCTCTCTCTCTCTCTCTCTCTCTCTCTCTCTCCCCAACACATGCAGTCTCTCTCTCTCTCTCAAAATAAATAAACTGTAAAAAAAAATAACAGAGATTGTGTTTTTGGTCTCCCTATCACTGCTACTTTAAAGTCTTGCCCATGGTCAGTCCTTTATTTGAAGGTAGCTGCAGAGTCTCTCTCCAGGAACTGAGAGTCTGTCCTGCATCTCATCTTGGGGCTGTTATCACCAGGATATCTGTGGGGTCAGGAAGTCACTGGCACCAAAAATTAAATGGATTTTTCTTCCCAGGACTGAAAATGAGAGTCAATAGCCCCAAAGCTTATTGAGGTGGGGCAGGGAACATATATAGGTGAAGTGGACATGGTAGGGTTAAGAAGGAAGCAGACAGTGTATGTCCTGTCTTAGGAGGCATCTGCCACCCAGACTGTCTTCACTGTGTCTAAATAGGAATGGGGTAGACTTTTATCAGACTTTCAAGTTTTTTTTTTAATGATCGGAACCCAAAAGTTTTATGTGTAATTTTTCTTTTTAAATACTGACAACAGGAGTGCCTGGGTGGCTCAGTAGGTTAAGCTCAGACTCTTGATTTCAGCTCAGATCATGATCTCAAAGTTCATGAGATGGAGCCCCTGCATTGGGTTCCATGCTAGGCATGGAGCCTGCTTTGGATTCTCTCTCTCTTCCTCTCTCTCTGCCCCTCACTCTGCAAAACAAATTAATAACCATTAAAAAAAAATTAGATACTAGCAACAATTTCTAAAATTAAAAAAAATCACCACGTAGGTCAAACATATCTCTGAGTCAATGCCACTCATAGACTTTCTTCAGTCATGGACCACCAGTTTGTGACTCTGCTCTAAAGATGTCCTTAACCACACTCTATAAAAACAAACTGTTCTTGCCAGAAAAGGACAAGTGGAGAGACTGTGAGGGCCTTGGCCTTCTGTTCTATATCATCTGTTCATAAGAGGCCTGGCTATTGGAAATCGAATTCCTGAGTGCAAGACTGTTGTCCTTTTCTTTTCCCATCCTAACACCTGACACAACTGATTGAGGCAATCATGTGAAAACCATTTTTATTTCAGGCAGTAGCAGAAGAGAAATCTTGATCTCATATAATTTTAATCAAGTTACTCATTAGGCCAATCTGTTAGGTGCTTATGTTAATATATCTCAGATTTAACAGTATTATGTCAGGCTATTCAATAATTTGGGGTATTAATCAGATAATTCAAGAATTTGGGGACACTAAAATGTCAAAATAGCTGCCACCCAGGTAGTAAAACTAAATTATAAAGTCACATTTCCATATACACTTTCCCTAACTATAAATGCTTAGGCTATTTATTAATAACAAGCTTAGTGGGGTGCCTGGGTGGCTCAGTCAGTTGAGAATCCAACTTCGGCTCAGGTCTTGATATCGTGAGCTTCATGGGTCTGAGCCCCGGATCAGGCTCTGCGCTGACAGCTCAGAGCCTGGAGCTGCCTTCAGATTCGGTTTCTCCCTCTCTCCTGTCCCTCCCCAATTCATACTTTGTCTGTCTGTCTGTCTCTCTCTCTCTCTCAAAAATAAACAAACAAAAAAATAACAAGCTTAGAATATTAAGTAACAGCACCACACTTCATCCATACTTTTCTTACCAGTTCTCAGCTATCTGACCTCTCTTACTTCTCTGCGAGCTCTTAGAGGACCTGTGTCTGATTCGTTTTTGCACCCCTGCTACCATGAGGCACCACGTGTGGTACTTAGCACTGCCAAGTGTACATCTATATGGAGGAATTAATGAAGAGAGGAGGAAATGGATGAGTGAATGCCAAATCCCAATTAGGGCTACTTGTAGATTCGGGGATCTTTGTTTCCTATAGTTACATTTTTTGAAAGACAGACTTGTAAAGCACAAATCTGGACAAACTACTTCTTCATTCAGGTACAGTTGAGGGAAGTTTAGGGTAAGTGAAGAAACACCACCTTTGGACACAAATATTAATTTTAGGTTCCAAAAGATCTTTTCACTAGTTGCATGGCCTTGGGCAAATTAATATCTTTGTCCAAGAGTTTCCTTAGAAGAAAACAGCAGGGTTTACCTTCCCTGGAGTTATTATGGGGACTAAAAGAGAGTATTTGTAACATATATGTGTGTGTGTATAAACGAATCCATTTATTTAAACACAGAACAAATCAGTGTATTTAAAATACAAATGTTGCCACAGATATACTCTTAATACTGACTTCTGTTTTATGAACATTTACAATAAATGAGAAATTCTCTATTGAAGGATATTTTTCATTTAAAATATAATCCTTCCCTAAATTTCGAAGACCTGCAGCAACATACAAGGTAAACAGTCATACGTGACTCACGTTCTTAGCTCACATTGTTGCTTCCCACGTGACACATAGCAAACATGCCCCTAACTGGCATTACTGGATTGAAGGAGAATATTCCCTTCTTAGAAAAGTTTTTAAGAGAATGGTCCTAAATAAATACTAGCCAGGTGAGCGTGGAAGGTATTGGGGCATTTTATAATGGTCTCTTGGGGTACTTCTTGGGTCTGGTTAGAGGGGCAGGTGGGAGTGGGGGAATGGCTTAACTTCTTGGATCTTAGTGTTGAGAATAGATATGAATGCTAATAAGTCCCCCAAATGCTGGCCGGTGTCATCTACGAGGCTTGTGGGCGTTGTTGATCAGCACAGATAAAGGCCTTGCCCCACCATTACCTCAGCCCACTCACTTCCAGTACCAGGCAGGTTTGGTCAGCATCGAGGACATGCGTGTACCTTCTGCTGATGACCACAAAGTTGCGAGACACAAGAGGAAAGAAGACAGCCAAAAGTGGAAGTTGTCTATGCAGGAGGAGCGAGATTGCAAGCAAATGCTAATCAGTGAAACAGGTTTTGCATAAACTGAAATGCTGTACTTAATCACCAGCCTATCTCATTAGTCTCTGAGAAAGAAGGGAAATAGGCCGGAAAAGGATTTTTTGCTGGGTCACTAGAAGCTTTGGTAAAAAAGCACAAGTGTTGGGGTGTTTTTCTAAACCGGAGTGACCATGTTTGTTATCACCTGAAAAGCCACGTGCTCTGGCACATGAGCCCAAGAACTATATGAAGAGTCCCCAGATGAGCATCATCCTCAGTCCTTTGGCCTCCTTGCACTGATGGACCTGGTTCAATGCAGTTGTTTGCACTGGGTAGACTGGTAACAAGTGGCTGCCATCTGGGTCTCCAAATCCTTCAGCATTCCCGGACAGCCCTTCACTTGCAGTATGAGATAGGAAAACTGGTGTCCTGATCCTACACCATGGGACCCCAGCGTTTTCCTTGAATGTTTCTATGAATTCTCGAGGGTATTTGTTCCTTCTGATGACCTGTCACTCCACCCAAGGTGTAATGGTTAAGACCACAGGTCTCTGATTAGGACAGACCTGGGATCAAATCCAGGTTCTGTCTCTTTTGTTTTTTGTTATGTAATGTTGGAGAAATGGCTTGGCCTCTCTCAGCCTCAATTTCCTCACCATAAAAGGGAGATAATAATACTGTACTTTTCTCTCAGGGTGATAATAAGTTGATAATGATGAAGTCATACAGGTAAGACACTTAGCGTGGAACCTGGCACAAAGAACATATGAAGTAGATTGTAGCTGGTGTTTGTATTTCTTTATCCATGCTACCCTAAACAGATGAGTAAAAATAGTAAGCGTTTCATGCAGCCTTAACTCCAAAGTCCATGACAGTATTTCCCAAGAAGCCCTTTCAACTCTTCTTTCACTATCCATTAATTTTGAAAATACTGAACTCCAAAAGGTAGATACGAGACATGTTATTTTTTCTTTCTTTGAACCATATTTGATGCATACGAAGAATCACAGACCCCTTGTAATAATTACAAGTTTCCCTGGTGATCCCTGGCCTCATGTTGCAAGCATTTGCAAACATTTGCAAATATTTTGCTAAAGAATTCCTAGCCTTTATTAATGACTGCCTTTCTGAAAGGGCTCGGTTTTCCCCTACTTACTAAACAAATGTTTATTGAGTCTCTGTTTCATATACTGACTAAAGAAATATTTGCTGAGTGTCTATTGTACATTGTGTGCCATATTAGGAACATCTTGGTTTGCACTGTACAGGAGGTAACAGATACCCAAGAGTTTCGAGAATGGTCAAAGTTAAATCTGTGGCCTTGTTATCCTCTCTCCTCCTCCCCAGCGTTTGTCTGTAATAATCACTTGATCTGGGTCCAGTACTCAGTTTGTCATAGGGGTCATGGCTCGGCTGGGAACTTGCCAGCAGCCCAACTGAGATTTCTTAGAAATCGCACCTCCCACATCTCACATCCCACCGCCAAGCTGACTGTTTCTCTTGAAAGGCATTTACACAGGGTTTCCCCCCCTATTTATGTTTAGACATTTTAATATATTACATCAGATATTATTCGAGCTGCTGTGGCAGATGCTACAGTCTCGGTGGGGTGACACAAGACAAAGTGGAATATATGAAATGACATTGTAAAGACATAGTAGAAGAAGCAGTAGTAGAAGAGGCCTCTGAGGGCTTAAGCTGGCAAAGAAAAACTCCACAGAGAAGGTAGGATTTTAGCTCAGTGTTAAGAATAGATTGGGTTTGGCTGGGGAAAGTGAGAGGGGGGTACGTTTCACTGGAAGGTATAGCGTGAGCAGGTGTGCAGGGTGGGAATGAGTGTCATGAGCTCCCAGGACTCAAAGTGATGGGGACAGCATTCTGGCTGATGCAGATTTATGCTGAAGAGCACCAGGCAGGAAGTGGGTGGGTCATGAGGCAAAGCACTGGAGGGCCTTGAGGAGCAGGGTTTGTGCTGCGGCTTCCTGAGTAATGGCGTATAAGTCGTGCTTCATCTGGCATGGCCACTGAGTGGGGAGACCCTGGGGGTGAGGACGCTGGATGGGGGCTGCAGGAGGCTCAGAAAACTTGGGAAAGATTGGCGATGAATGGCAAAGGGGGAGAATTCCAAACGATTCCTGAATGTTGGGCCTGGGTAACTGAGAATGACTGGCCACCAGTCCATCTTTTGTAGCAATCCTGCCTTTCAAATGTCCTTCTTGCTTTTCCATTTCTTCCTCCCACTCCTGTCACACATGGCACCTAAAAATAACAACAGTGTTTACCCCCTCCCCTTTCTAGTGTTGCTTTCCTACCAAAAGCACTAACACCCTGCCAACTATGAAAGGGCCCATCTTTGGAGAGGAATCACAAATAGACAAAACAACAAGTAGCTCTTGTCAGCTTCCCCCTCACCGTCTTCTGCAAATTTATCCCATGACTAGGAATGAAACAGCAACTATTTCTAATACCTGTCACAGATATGCTTCTCCCTGTTTTTATTGCCTATCAGTGAGCCAGTAGTTAAGTTCAAGAGTCCCTTTGTCTTAACTTATTCACCCTAAATTGGGGTTTTCCTTTTGAGTTTATATAAAAAGCAATAATATCCTGCTCTTTCATTGCCCTTTGTTGTTTAAATAGTGCTTTCATTGTTGTTATCCTATTTGCATCTTTACTAAATAATCCTATGAACCAAAGCTGGCTGGTATTACTATTACCCTTCAATAGATGACCAGCCTGAGACTGAGGAGTGACATGGTCATTTACACAGACACCAAATGTCGTGCCTGGAAAAGTTTAACACATGATCTTATATACTTTATAAAACTGGGAAAATCGGGCATAGATATGCAAACAGTTCAAGTACATCTCATGCCTGAGTGCCCCACTAGATGGCAATAGAAGCAATGAGCAGAAGGTATAGGGTGAATTATCATGTCAGAACGTGATGCACAAATAAGGGAGGACTGTGTCCATTTCTGAGCCCTGTGTGTTTAGGAGGCATGCTGACAACCCAGAGCTCAACCGGGTGAGACTTACCAGGAATCTGAGTCTCAGGCATCAAAAATGAAGGGACAGACATCCAGAAAAGAGAACTCAGAGAGGACGTTTTAGGCTCCCTCCATTTATTGGAAGACCAGGTATGTGAAAGAGCCTTCTTTATGGTCCCAAGAATGGGCCTGGAGCTAATGGACAGAAACTACAGGAAAGAGGATTCCAACTTCATATAAAGAAGGACACCCCAGCCAGTGGAACAACAACAACAACAACAACAACAACAACAACAACAACAAAATATATATATAACAAACTGCCTGATGTGGTAATGAGCTCTCTATGCCTCATGGTAATCCAACATGGACCAGATTAATACCTGTGTAGGATGTTGTTGGGAAAATGCCTATATAAGATACAGTATGTGTACCATTGAGTTCAGAACCAGCATAGTGCTAAGCCTGAGGAGAGAGCATCAGGCAGGGTTTAAGACCCCAGGCTCTGGAGACTCTGGTGCTTACCCTTCGAAGCATGTTATAAAGAAGCCAGTCCAGATGGAGAGGCCATTCATAGGTGTTTGGGCTGAAGCTCCAGCTAAGGCATCAGCTGAAAGCCAATATCCAACCACTGAATACATGAATGTGTTAGTCTTTAGATAATTTTAATCCTTTAACTTTGAACCATCATACTTTATACCAAATGGAGCAGAGATGAGATGCCCTGACCAACATTGCCCAAATTGCAGATTTACAAACAAATTAAATAAATGTTACCATTTTAAGCCACTAAGTTTGAGGGTATTTACATAGTACTGGATAACTGGAACACAAATGTGATATTCTAAATTATCATTGATCTTCAAGGCAGCTTATAGGTATGGGGTTAAGTGGAAGGTGGTGGTATTTACAGAGAGGAGGATGGTGAGTTGGGCAGATGAGAGAAGAGAAAGCTTGGTGAAACTATTGGGAGAATATGAATGAGAGATGAATGAGGAGCTTTAGGGGCACTAGATCCAAGATTTGTAATATCTTCCCTCCTCTACATGGTTTTGTGAGTTCTCTATCTTTCCTGGAGAAGGCAGCTAGACTGAGCAGTGGCTAGATCCTGAATAGAACTTTAAGGTCTATACAGGCCTCTGTCTGCATAGGAAGAGGGGGTGGTGAGCTTGGGAAATACAACACCTAAGTAAACAATAAAACAAAATAAACCAGCATAGTGTTTGCTGTGGGTATGGAAAGGAATCTTAGAGATTATTTTCTAGATAAGGAAACCAAGATCCAACATTAGGAAAACAACTAAACATTAATTGTATAGTACGACACTACAATTGAATTTCAGTCAACAAAGGTTAGGTGTGGTGAGAGTTATGAATGGATAATGGGTCCAAAACAGCTTTCTAGATAGGGAGGCCAGAAAATCGAGATAAGGTGGAGATGATAATAGGCTCTCTCTGTATCTAAGAAGGGGAATGGTATGGCTGTCCTTTCAAAGATTAGGGCAGGGAGTTGTGTTAGAAATTTTCTCAGTAATACCAAAGGGAAAGTTCCTTCATTTTTGAAGGACAGAAAACTACACTAGTGGCACAAAAACAGACACATAGACCAATGGAATAGAACAGAGAACCCAGAACTGGGCCCACAAATGTACAGCCAATTAATTTCTGACAAAGCAGGAAAGAGTATCTGATGGAAAAAAGACTGCCCCTTTAGCAGGTGGTGCTGGGAGAACTGGACAGCAACATGCAGAAGAATGAAACTAGACCACTTTCTTACACCATACACAAAAATAAACTCAAAATGTCTGAAGGACCTGAATGTGAGACAGGAAG
>NC_043708.1:96270661-96303995 GCF_006229205.1 Suricata suricatta
ACTAATAGGCAACTGACAGATGGGAAAAGAAAGTTGCAAATGACATATCAGATAAAGGGCTAGTATCCAAAATCTATAAGGAACTCACCAAACACCACACCCAAAAAAATGAATAATCCAGTGAAGAAATGGGCAGAAGACATAAACAGACACTTCTCCAAAGAGGATATCCAGATGGCCAACAGGCACATGAAATGCTCAGCATCACTCATCATCAGGGAAATGGGAAATGGTGGGAATGTAAACTGGTGCAGCCACTCTGGACCACAGTGTGGAGGTTCCTCAAAAAACTATCAGTAGAACTCCCCTATGGCCCAGCAATAGCCCTGCTAGGGATTTATCCAAGGGATACAGAAGTGCTGACACATAGGGGCACATGTTCCCCAATGTTCATAGCAGCACTGTCAATAATAACCAAATCATGGAAAGAACCTAAATGTCCATCACCTGATGAATGGATCAAGAAGATGTGGTGTGTGTGTATATATATATATATATATATATACCATGGAGTATTACATGGCAATGAGAAAGAATGAAATATGGCCATTTGTAGCAAAGTGGATGGACCTCAAGGGTGTCATGCTATGTGAAATAAGTCAGGCAGAGAAGGACAGATACCATATGTTTGCACTCATAGGTCTAACAGGAGAAGAGGAGAAACCTAATGGAGGACCAGGGGGAGAGGAAGAGGGAAAGAGAGCTGGGGAGAGAGAGGGAAGCAAAACTTGAGAGACTATTGAATACTGAAAATGAACCAAGGGTTGAAGGGGGAGAGGAGGGGAAGGGAGGTGGTGATAATGGAGGAAGGCACTTATGGGAAAGAGCACTGAGTGTTATATTGAAACCAATTTGACAATAAACTATTAAAAAAAGAAAAAAGAAAACTACACTGGGCACACAGAAGAAGGAAACTAGAGTGGGTGACCAATTCCCCAGCAATCAGGCTATGATACATTAGGATATCCAAGATCTGCTTCCCTCTGTGGCAAATTCCGGTGGGAGGAGGCAGGCAAGGGGTGATACTAGAAGGTAGTTACCTGACTTCCTCATTGCCTTTCAGGACATAATAAATGTATTTAAAATTTTTAAAGCAATGATGTAAATATGGGCTGAAATCTTCTGAGTGGCAATTTCTGCTAGTCAGGGAAGTCCCCACACTGTTTGTCCTCCTTCCTTTCCTGCAGGACAGCATCAATTACCCTTCTGAGGAAAGAACAAGAAAGCAACCTCAGCATCTAGGTTGGAAGAGGAGAGTACTAATAATAATGAAATCTGACAAGGCAGTGGCCTCCCTGAATCCACTTGGGCCATTTAAAGCTTTTTTTTTTTTTTTGCCCCCTTGGACTAGCACAAGTGCATGCACATCAGACCATAAAAGAGGGAAGATGTTTGTATAGAAAACAGTAATATTTCAGGACTGGCCTAATCGGGATGTGTCTCATTACCCCTCATTTTCTAAATCAAGTCATGTCAGCTGTCAGTAACCTTGTATTCTTGTTTGTAGAAGATGCTGCCAAAATGCAGTTTGGAAGTTCTACACAGGGCAGTTAATTCAGTTTAAATTAAAAAGAAAGACACCAATGTGGTGGTGGTTTTAATTCAGAGAGTTATTATAATAGATAGGGATTCTAGAAAAAATTAGGCCAAGTCTAAGTGAAATTGATGGGCTACAAAATGGACCCAGGGAATGTTTTTGAATAAGGAAAGGGGAACATGTTCCTATCACAGCCTCACTTAGGATTCAGTGTAGGGTCTGGAGCCACGCCTGTGCATGTGTGATGTGTAGCCCAAGAGCTTCCCTCCAGATAATAAGTCCACCTACTTAAACCTACTGTCCAGTAGACAGAACTGAGATGAGTCTTAGAATTGGGGATCTCTGAGGCTATTGAAAGACCATCACGATAATTTCTCTGTCTTCAGGGAAGAGTAAATCAAATCATTCTATATGTGTTAAATTACTGTCTGTAAATTATGTTTCTATGAAAGACCTCACAAATGCACCCTGGGGGAGCTGTTTAGAATGAATCCATCACTGTCAAGAAATTGTTTATGTGCAACCTCTCCTACTTCAGGTTCAGACTTTTTCTCTTATCGTTTTGTGAAGAGACACACAGTGGCTGGTTATGATCTTCCTGATTAGAGGCATTTACATGCTTAATCTCTTTTTCCTTAAGTATATTTATTTTTGAAAACTTTCCTCACATGCCCTTAAATAATATTCTTTACTTGATGCAGAGTCCTTCTTAAAGTTTTTGTTCTTTCATTATGAAACCCAAGCTGAGCCATGTATTCTAGAAAAATGGTTGGCCAATTCGGCATATAAAGAGCAATGAGTTAATGATCCTACAGTCCAGAACTTATTCCTCTAGGTCCATACTAGCTGTTTAAACCATAGCATGAGGATGGCTCATGGCCATTTATTGTCTTGTTGCTTTTCTACCAGACTTGCATGTAACTAATCTTCCTTTCCCAATAACATTCCCTCACCAAATATTTCCTTAATGGACCATGATTAAATGGTTTTAATTGTTCAGTGAAAATATAGGACCCATGTTTTTAAAAATTAGGAGATACATGATGCTACAGTCGAGTTTGTGTCCCGTCCTCCAAATGCATTTTCTAAAAACCTAAAGCCCACGGTGATGGTATTAGAGGTGAGGCCTTTGGGAGATGATTAGGTAGTAAGGGTGGAGCCTTTATGAATGGGATTGGTGCCCTTTTAAAAGATTTTCAAGAGAGCTTGCTCAGTCCCTTCTGCTCTGCAGGATACGACAGAGAAGTATGTAACCCAGAATAGGGCTTTCACCCGACCGTACTGGCATCCTGATCTTGAACTTTCAGTCTCCAGAACTGTGAGAAATAAGTGTTTGTTGTTTTTAAGACACCCAGTCTGTGGTATTTTGTTACAGAGGTACAAACAGACTAAAACATATGGTGTTAAAATAAAAAAAGGTATGCAATGAAAAGTTTTCTCCCAGTATCTGCATTGGCCATCTAGCGCCCCTCATGGAATCCAATCCCATCTCCTAATCCTTTGTGTTCACAGGATGGCTCATGCACTTAAAAACAAATACATATACAGTAAAACCTTGGTCTGTGAGCATAATTCATTCCAGAAACATGCTTACAATCCAAAGCCCTTGTATATCTAAGCAAATTTCCCCATAAGAAATAAGGGAAACTCTGATAATTTGTTCCACAACCAAAAAATATTCATGTAGAAATGATTACAATCTTGTAATATAATACAAAATAGTAAAAAAAATACAAAATATAAAAAAATAAACAAATTAACCTGCACTTGACTTTGAAAACCTTTGTGTCTTGTGTGAGGGAGACAAGAGACAGGAGGGTTATTGTGTAGGATGACTTTCACTACCACTAATGGAATCACTGCTATATTGGCTCAATGGAATTTTGGCTCCATGGGGACCATTGTGTCCCCTCACATGGATGTTGACTACAGTACAATATTAATAAACCCTTGTCATATACTGTATTTAATGTAATTGGCAATAAGGTAGCAGAAGAAAGGGTCTCTATCTGCAGGCAGCCTGACCTAGACTGAAGCAAAGCATTCTGTCCTAAGCTCACTGTTGTATGTCAAAGCAGAGGACTGTCCATAGGTGCTTTGAAGTGGCAACAAATATACCAGTGCCAGTTGTGGGCACCTTCCAACATTCTGAAAAATCACTGATTTCTGCCAAACACTGCAGCCAGAGACCGAGCATCTGAGCATGAGAGACAATTTTGCCCACGATCCCACCGTGAGAGAGAGAGAGAGAGAGAGAAGAATCATCAACTTGGTTGTGATCATGTGATGTTTAGCATCACATACTACTCTTATTGCAAGACATCGCTCATTTATCAACTTAAAATTTATTAGAAATGTTTGCTTGCCTTGTGGAACACTTGCAGAGCAAGTTAGAATCCAAGGTGTTACTGTAATATGTTTCAAATACAGTTGGTAGGTGCTTTGACACAGCTCTATACTTTCCTTAAAAGTTAATAAATAAGAGCACCTGCATGGCTCAGTTGGTTGAGCATCTGACTTCGGTTCAGGTCATGATCTCATGGCTTGTGAGTTTGAGCCCCACATTGGGCTCGCTGCTGTCAGTGCAGGGCCCACTTCGAATCCTCCGTCCCTCCCCTGCTTGTGCTTTCTCTCTTCTCTCTCAAAAGTAAATAAACATTTTAAAAAGTTAATAATGTATATTAGGGATCTTTCCCTTTGGCACACACAAATCTTCATTCTGTGATATAGCCGCATAGTACTCTGAGTGGATGCACCATAATATATTTGTTCCAGACATTTCTGAATACTGATCCCATTCTCCAGAATATCCTCTACAGCTGAAGACTGTGGAAGACTCACTGTCGTGCTGCATCTTTACTGTATAACTGTTTGCAGAGTGCTTCCAATAAGCACAGCTCTGTGCTTGGTGCCAGAGGGAGTGCAAGAAGCAGTAGGGCAGCCACTGCTCCCTAAGAAAGTACAGCCTCCGCAGGGAGAAAAGACATGGGGATGAGAAGGGCTAGAGTGCCAATGCTATTTCCCTCTCACTTTTCCTTTGTTTTCTTGCACATCAGATGCCCTTTTCCATGACTTTGTACATGGTACAAATGGCCTTTCCGTTCGTCAGATGTGCATATGACTGTGAGCCTGAGACGGATGACACTGGGAACTTCTAGAGCAGGGATTGTGAGCTCTCTTACAGGGGCAGGAAGGAGACCTCCATGAGTGGAGTGAAGCAAGTGAGCCAGATGGGAGCACACAAACTCGGTTTAAAGGGAGTGGCCAGCTGCTACTCTGCCCCAAGAAATTATTTCCCTGTACTTGCTAGATCTTCAGGTTGAGGAAAAGGAACCAGTGGTAAAAAGTGCATGGGATCTTTCTGTATTATTTCTTACAACCTCAAGGGAATCCACAACTGCCTCAAATAAGAAGTTTGATTTAAACTAAGAGACAGAACCCTGGATCATTGTGTGAAATTACCCAATTTACAAGGATGGGAAAAAATTTTTAACACTACAGGCCCAGCAAACCTCATCTGTAAGCCCAGATACAGCTTCAGAACCACCATTTTGCTATCTGTGCATCGTGGGATCATTATAATTTGATTTGCATAAAGCCTGAGGCAGCCCAATCCATGTGTTTGCTTAAAACCCCTTTCTTGTTCCTGTGGCTTTCCATTGTCTTTGACAGGAGCCATCCTCACTTATGAAGCTTCCTCTCATTCCAGGTCCTTGGATGTGGCTCTGTTGCCCAAGCTATCCTCAGTCGAGGACTCTTTGGAGGAATTATCACTATCAATGTTGGATTTGCAATGGCAGTTGTAATGGCCATTTATGTGACTGGAGGGGTCTCTGGTAAGTAATAGAAATAATAACAGCTACTGTTAATCCAACCATTCCAGTGTGCTAGCCTAGTGTTGGATGCTTTACATACCTCAATTTATTTGGATCCCCCAACCCTGCAAGAATATGTATTTGATTCTATTTTTATAGATGTGGTTGCTTGGGCTGAACCAGCAAACGGTAAGTGACTTGTGCAAAAGCAACATTTAGCAAGAGACAGAAGTGGGGGCTAGGACTCAGAACTAGCTGATTCCTAAATCTAGTCACTGCATTGTATTCTTCCTCCAAAATTCTATCCAAATATCAATACGAATATTTTACCTGCTCTACCCCATGCCTGCAATCCATTCTCAGATACCCCATGCAGAGCCCAGTGAAGATCACTCCAAGAGAGGGAAATCCCTGGACGTTTACCCACAGCAATCAGAAAAGTTTAGGCCACTTGCAAAATGGCTGGTGCTTTCATGAAAGTGCAGGTCTCATCAAACAGATCCTGGGCTAATTCTGCCCTGAGTGGTGGAGTGCTTGGAAGCCACTCACAGTGTTCTGAGAAGCAAAATGAAATGATGGTACGTAATGTAGTCTGGGAACTTAGGAGAGCACGGTGGAAATGATCCAGCTCTCAAAGGCACTCAGAATCTTTCAGCAGCCTGGTCAGAACACACAGGCAGGACCGTTGGGGATAAGGGAAGAAAGGGAACCACCACCGCATGCTGGGCGCTATGCTGGGGCTGTCCATACTTGATCTCCTTTCTCTACAGCAGCCCTCTGAGGCAGGCGCTACTGTCTGTATCCCACCAAGAAAAGCGGAGCTCCAAGATATTAAGTACACTGCTGGAGTCCCACTGCTGGCAAAGAGCAGAGCAAAGATTTGAGGCAGGTCTACGTGACAGCAAAGCTCATGTCCCCACGGTCGCACAATATTCATAGTGGTCTGCTATGGGAAGAGCATTACAAGCAGGGCCTTTGGGCAGAGCAGGCCTTCCAGGGGACCGTGCAATTAATCCAGCTGGCCTGGTGACAGATACTGCCATTGGAACTCTGAAGAATGATGGCCTGGACTCTGGGGGAGCCTCCTTGGGCTGGGCACCTGAAGAGTCATTTCCTGGCTGGCACACTTTCCATAGCACATGGACTCACATTCTGGGGTGGCGATTCAGGTTAGAGATGCCTCTATGTGTGATTTGTTTGGTATGAGCATTGTATATGTCCACTCTCCTGTCAAGCCTTTGCTGTGACCCTAGGGCTGTTTTGCCTACCTAACCACGAGAGTATACAGGGGACCATCCTGAGTGGGCCGAGGCCTGATTACAGGGAAGGCCTTGACAGCAGACACAGATCAGAGTTGTAGCTTAAAGCAAGCACCCGGTATGCTCCACTGCCGCCCCCCAGGGCTCCCCATACCTTCACACGACAAGTGCAGATTCTACAAACTGTGGGATATAAATGTGGGTGCATTTTCGGCTGTTTTCTAGGTAGTGACACAGTTTGGGAATATTTCACCTGCGTAACACCCTGAATTGAACATCATCACATATTTATTTAGAAAAATTGGTACCAGACTCTATCAGTGTAGGAAATAGCTTTTATCACCACTGCAGCTCATGTCTGTTTGCATCCATTGATATACTCAGAGATTTGTACAGTCACCACAGGAAAAAAAAGGGGGGGACAGAGACAAGCAAGAAGAGGAAGAGAGGATGAGAGATGGTATGAAGTCTTCCCATCTGGCCCCTAGATCCGGGTTAAGCCCCCATGCTCAGAGGGGTGAGAGACAGAGCTGATGGGACTGTTTCCACTAGAGGTTGTTTCTGGGTGAGGGTTAAGAGCTGACCAAATAGTTCACGAGAGTCTATGAGGCCCCAAAATACAAGTACAGCAGTTTCTAAGCCTGGTAATACAGAATGGCCCTGGGTTGGAAAGGAAGCTTACCTCCCCATCTCCAGAGAGGCTCCTTGAAGACTAGTGGCTTTGGGAAGCACAGGGACAACACACCAGCCCACCACTGACGTCCACACAGACATCGGTACTGGTTGTTTCAGCAGCCACAGGAATAGGAGGGAAAGACTGTGGGGGTGACTTTCTCATGTGGCTACAGCTTACATCCTGGTTTGTGGGCACATAAGAGGCCCTCTTTGAGGATTCCAAAAATAACCAATGTATACTGGGCATAAATAAAAATAAGATCCTATTTTGTGGTCACAGACTGGTGAAGTCAAATGGCATCCGGTTTTGAAATGGAAAACATTACCTTACTGGAAGGAAGTTACCACACCCTCCTTCCTTGTGAAAATGCCAGTGATCTGCCACTCAAATCTGGCCAATCAGAACTCACAACTCCCCCCTCAATTATGCAACGTCCCCTGTTAAGTATTCATGCTGCCTACTTTTACCTAGGGTACCATGGTTGTTTTTGATGTAACATTATATAAGCAGCATACATTTCTGAAAAAGCAAAAGACCTTTGTGTAATGACAAATAAAATATTAAGGTTGTCTCTATCACAGAATGGTCCGTGAATGTGGGAAAGGGGACAAAGTGCCCAGAACAGCACCTTGAACGGGTTCATTCTGCTCACATAAGACTTTCATCTCGGGCCTGGTGGGCCCCAGTTCCCCCTTGGGCTCTTCATATGAATCATCTGATCATCACAACAACCTTGGCAGAGCCAAGACTTCAGGGCGGCACTCTCTGCACTTAGCACCCATGTTCTTTCCACTACACCACTCTGCCTTGTCCAGCAGTACGCCAGGCTGAGTGCTCATCTCTGCAAGGAGAAATCACCCTGTTGCTTGGCCAGGCACCCTCCTAGACACACCCTCTCTGATTCCCAAACAACTTTCCTTCTCAGTAGGCCTTCATAATCTGAGCTACCTGAATAAAGTCCTCTATTTATTCAACTCTGATATTTTGAACACCTGCTACGTGCCTTTCCTTATGTGAAGTCCAAGATGAAGAATGAGGTCCCTGCCTCAGAGTGCTTATAAAGTTCATTTTCCCTTAGACCTCTCTTTTCCATCTTAAGATTGTTTTAGATCTTCTGGATGTAAACTGAGGAATTGCTAGATGCAGATTTAAACCTTACACAATATGTTGTATAAATATATTGACTTAAAAACATATTGAAGTTATCAGTTTATATCAATCTCTTTGAGGTTATAGATAAAGCCCAGTGGATACATGATGGCTAGTAGATGGTAGATTGACAATAGAGATAGGCAGAAAGTAAGACTCCTGAGTATAAGTTACTTTCTATATATGACTCTCTTTTCAGAAAGCTAAACTCTCTAAACAGTGTCTAATGATACTTGCAAGTTATTAGTCCCCCTTTCCTCCCCACTCAAATACCAATACACACACTCACACACAAATAATCACACTCACATATGCCTAAGTCTCTGTCCCTTCACATACAGTCCTCCTCCTAGAGGACCGAGATCTGCCTGAGGTCTCTAGATATGACTTTCTTTGTAGTAATTCTCCCTAGCCCACTGCTGACATCCCTAATCATCTTATCTTTCTTATAGGTGGCCACATCAACCCAGCTGTGTCTTTTGCAATGTGTCTCTTCGGACGGATGAAATGGTACAAATTTCCTTTTTATGTGGGAGCCCAGTTCTTGGGAGCCTTTGCAGGAGCTGCAACCCTCTTTGGCATTTACTATGGTGAGTAGGAGAGCTGGACATAATTTGAAAGTCAGAATTACTTGGTAGGAAGAGATAAGATTAGGCAAGAACAGAAAGTCATCTGCAGTTGACAGGCAGTTCTAAGAATTCTAAGTTCTAAATAATGGGGCCAACGTTCTCATTAGGACAAATTTATGAAGCCTGTTTAAGAAAATGGTCATATGCTTAAACAGAGGGCAGAACTTGAAGTCTATTTTTAGGTCCAATCAGTACTACAATGTGAACATGCACAAAATAAGCAATAAACCAGTGGCTTCTCCACAAACTTTCTCTGAGTTGGCTGGAGGGAAGGTGTTGACTGGTAGCAAAGGATATGATGAGTAAGTATTTAGAAAAGGTGATGGTGGAGGGCACTTAAGGGGAAGAGCACTGGGTGTTGTATGGAAAACAATTTGACAATAAAATATTATGAAAAAAATAAATCAACTAAGCATCACATTTACAAACTATAACTAGAACAAAATAAATATCTGGGGCACCTGGGTGTCTCAGTTGATTAAGAAAAAAAAAAAAGAAAAGGAATCTGGAATAGTCTTTGAAGGAAGGGGCACAGTTGAGAATAGGCTAGGTGGGGATCTCTTCCTCCTTCTGTCCAACAACCAGGACTTCTGTTCTGCAATAGTCCTGAGGAAAAAACACAGCCCTGGTGATTGAAGACCCAGCCTCTAACTCTGTGCTGTGTCAGTAAATAGCTGTGTGACTTAAGTAAGTTATCTGACTTTGTTGGTTCAGTTTCCTCCTTTGGAAAAGGAGAGAATTGACTTCCAATACTCTTCAATCTAAAACATCTTGAGATTGTATCAAATTAACTGTTAGAGTAGTTCCTTCTGTCTAACCCAAGGTAAGTCTCCTAAATTATGACTCTCAAATTGAAGCCCTTAGGAACTAGAATTTATGAAACCGTGCCTTAGAGAAATACAATGTGGAAGGAGGCTTCTTCCCACAAAGTGCCTTTCTGAGAAATAGAGCCTAAGAGGCCTGACGGAGCATTGGAAAGCAGGTCAGAAACTCAGAGAGCCAGCTGCTGTGGCAGGAGGGACTGGGGCCAGTGCTGGCCGTGTCCTCTGAGACTGCTGTCTCTTCTGTTCTGAGGGTGTCTTCACTGTACCACACACGCCCCCAACTTCTGGACTCCTATTCAGGGTCACTGACAACCCTCTGGGAATGATGAGTTCTGCCTATAGTATGTCGAAGCTCCACTTTGGTGTTTGGTTGATCTCAAAAATTTCAAGAATTTCCCCCAGAGAATATTAGTTTCCTGGACCCACTGGCTAAGGATTTAGCTCAAGTTTGGAGTAAACTGTAGAGGGCAGCCAGGGCTTTCTATCTTTGACAAGGCATCCTGGAATTTCTCTGGGCATGTCTAAAACTACCATGTTATGGGGGCTTCTGGGTGGCTCAGTGGATTAAGCACCTGACTCTTGATTTCATCTCAGGTCATGATCTCACAGTTCATGGGTTCAGGCCCTGTGTCGGGTTCTGCATTGATGGTGCAGAACCTGCTTGGGATTCTCTCTCCCTCTCTCTGCTTTTCTCCTTCTGCCCCTCCCCCCTCAAAATAAATAAACTTTAAAAAATAATAAAACATAAAACTGCCATGCTATGAAGTGAGGAGTGGCAAATGGTGTGGATCTGCCACGCTGAACCTGAGTGTTTATAGCTATTTAACACAAACTGGACATAGGTCTCACTCAGCTTTGTGGGGAGGACACTAATGTGCCAGAGCTCTGTCTTCCATAGATGGACTTATGTCCTTTGCTGGTGGAAAATTGCTCATCGTGGGAGAAAATGCAACAGCACACATTTTTGCAACCTACCCAGCTCCATATCTGTCCCTGACGAATGCATTTGCAGACCAAGTAAGTGAACATTTAACAAAGATCTAACTTGGTAAAAAGATATGATGTAATAAGGAGAAAACATAGTTGGGTTATAGGCTAGCAGAAAGGAAAGGCTGTTTCCAAAGTAAGAGGTCATTAGGCATAACCCAAGGTTTTTTTTTAACAAGTTTTTTCCTTTACCAAAGTTGATACCACTAACGTTTTCTGCCTCCTCTTTAGTACATAGTCTTGTTTCACTTTGGTTGAGGTCCAGAAAAGAGCAGATGACTAGAATTTCAACCATTAAAGGGGCAAATAGGGAATGCTTCATGATTAGTCTCTTTTGTGATCTGAATGTGGAGGCCATGAGAAGAGACATTTCTATCTCAATTTGAGCACTGTGAAGTGTGGTAGTTGAGTCACCCTAGAGTGTCATTGATGCTCTGCATCTTCTCATATGCATAGGTTTATCTAAACTCTCAACGTAACCAGAAGTGTCTCTGCCTTATTGACATTTAAACAAGCTGCACCCATGCATCTGTGATGTATCCAATAGCATGGTTATTCTGGTCAGTTTGTTGGAGGACCAACATTGTCAATCTGATAGTCTCTTCCTTCCTTATCGTATCCCAGGAAGATTGTTGGTCAACCTGGAAGGGAGGAAGGAAGGAAGGAAGGAAGGAAGGAAGGAAGGAAGGAAGGAAGGAAGGAAGGAGGGAGGGAGGGAGGGAGGGAGGAGAATGGGAGGGAGGCAAAAAAGGAGAGAGGGCATATCCAGCAGCTCTAAGTTGTTCTCTTGTGATCAGGATTGACACGATGGAGCAGGGTAGAATGAGCATGCATATAAAATGGATCTCCTCCATTTAAGATAGATGAAAGAAGTATGCCCTCATGTTCTCAGCCTTTTTCCTTTCCACTTTGATCAATAAACCCAATTGGCAACAAGTCCTTCTTGAGCACTCTCTATATGCTCAGCCCTCTGTCTGGAGCTGGAGGGACTGACAAGTCAACAGGAGTTGTGAAGATTCAAGACTGGGAGTCTGACTGAGTAACAGCTCTGCCCCAACTCCCTGAGTAACCTCAGCTAAATTACTGAACTTTTGGGAGTCACAGGTTCTCATTTGTAAAGTGGGGACAGTAGTAGCACTTATCAGACTACTTGTAAGGATAAAGTGAATAATATGAGGAAAATGTATTGTAAATGAACTCTGCCCAGGAACTTAGAATCTAGTGAAGAACAAAATGATCACCTAAAAACAAGAGGAACAGTGCAAAACTGAAGATAATTAGATGGGAAACTGGACTTTAGGAGTCACATTAGTAATCTGGAAGAGCCAAAATGAGCTGGAATGATTTTTCCTATTTTCTTGTTTTGGTGGAAGAGATACAGAAAGATGTAGCTGCCATAAAAAGGAATGTTATCATAGGCTGAAAAAAATAGAAGGATTGTATTCAAATGAAGTACTTTAGGGTCTTACTCTATTTCTATATTGGGAGTATTAGACTCATCCAAATGTCACACTTCAAGAGGGCATACTACTGAGAGGACCCAAAAGGTCACACAGCAATGAGTGGAGAGTAGGGATGTTTGCTGTAGAGACGGTTATGTGTGCAGGAGCTGGTGGGGGGGGGGGGTATGTATATCATGTATCATCATGTACCAGGAGCTTTCAAAGATTTGAAGGAGGGTCAAGTGCAAAAAAGTCAGAATTGGCATGTATACCCTCCATGGAGATTTGGTGGAAGTTAGTACATAGCAGGTGCTCAATAAGTATTTAGTACTATACTTATATATTAAGCATATAATATTTGTACAATAATATTTATATATTAATTATAAAACATTTAATCCATACATGAATGAAATTATGGTGAGATAAAGTTATATTCAATAAAAGGAAGACTTTTCTAGCAACTGGGGCTGGCCTAAATATAGACCCTTTTGTCACAGGACAACAGTCATTAGGCCTATCTAGTGGAAGGCCTGTCTGGGTAACCTCTAGGGCTAGGAAACTTGAATCCAGATGATTAAAACACCAGATGATGGACATTGTGGGATGTGTCCCCTTTACAATCCTTTCCAGCTTGAAGACTGGATTAGCCAGTTGGAAACTAGGGAAAACTGGTGTCACCTGAAGGAAAGGAGCAGGAGGGTAGTTGTTTCATAAACTTGGGACAGCAACATAGGAAAAGATAGGAGGGGGGAGGATGGGGGGGAGCAGACTGCTGGAAGCAAGATGTGGGGTCCTTTACCCCTCTGGGCATCAGTCTCTATCAAGTGAGAGAGACTGTCCAGGTGACAATAGCTTCAAAGTGCCAGGGGGACAGGGAGAGCGGGAACTGTCCACATTGACTGGAGCAGTTGCTGAGTCAGTAAGGGGGCTGCCTCAGAATGGACTTGGGGGATGGCGAATGGTTGGGTTTTTCAGGGATCCTACTTTCCATTAAATTCAGGCACAGTTTATCTTTCAATGAAGAAGAGGGGATCAGAGTCAAGAGCTGCTGAGGGACCTTTAGAGATTTCTCCTGTGAATTCAGGTCCTTTCCATTAGAGGTAAGAGAGAAAGAATGCTGACTTTCTCTCGCAAACCCTGGGGTGCATCGAAAAGGGCAGTGTCTTCCTTCCACACTTCACTCAGTGTGTTTGGGACTCAGAGCCACCTCCTTGTGCTCTCAGGCTGTTTGGAGAACGTGGGGAGCAAAGTGAAGCCTCCAGCCCCACATATTTCCCCCCGAGTCCTAGAGCAGCGATGTCCTCCTTGCTTCTCCTGAGAGTTAGTGGGGCCACACCATCCCTGGCACACAGCCACTCCGGGGGCGGGAGTGGCACAAGTCTCCCTCTGAATTCTGCAGTGTGCTGGGAGACAGGGCCCGGCCCTGCCTCTTCCCAAGCATCTGCCCTGGAACAAGTCACTCAGAACCTTCTGAAGCCTCAGGTAAATGGCATCGATAAATACCTGCATAATACACGGTAGGTAGCAGTAAAATCCTTCAACAAACTTATTTTTCTGCCTTTAGACAGCCCTCTCTCCCTCCCAACCTTGTTCTTGTAATGCAGTCTTACAGCATGTTACATGTTCTTCCAACTCCTGTCTTCAAGACATGCCACCAAGTATCCTGGCGACAAGAAGATGCTTGGTCTTCCGGTCAGTGGAGGGCCAGCCTCACTGAGGGTTGCCATCTCTCACCTGAGGCTTAGCCCCATATCATCTCCTAAGCCTCAGTCACTATGTTCACTTCATTCACCTTTTCTCTGAGTGAGTTCCCAGTTTCTCTAAGGGCCGTGGGCTTAAGCCAGTTATTTTGTATAGCTAAGTAGAGAAAACAAATATTAGAAAACCCTGGTGCTCCAACCATGAGCGACCCTTGGAGGCTCTGTATTCCTTAGGCTTTGCTGGGAGTTTCAGAGAGTACCGACTGTTAGTGGACACACAACAGAACTCTGGCCACCAGGGCTATATTTCTGAGTCAACTTATCTCAAGCTTACTAAATTGTTTAGCTCTAAATATTGTTCAAGGATATTCCACAATTTATTAATAAACAGTCATTCATTCAGCTGGTATTTGTTGGCATCTACTGAGCCAGGTACAGCTCCATGCTGTTCCTTCTTTAAGAAGTTCAGGGTCTGGGGCCCAATCTGACAAGTAGGCAGATTCCTCTGTAGTAGGGTGATCAGGGCTGTGATAAGAGTAAAGTCAGAGTGAAATGGAAGCTCAGAGGCGGAAGCTTCCATCTTGCCTGGGAGAGTGGGGAAAGACTTTCCAGGGAAGAGTGCTCTTGGGAGAACATGATTCTTTGAATACAAATATTTTTAATCTTCTTGTTTGGGAAAACAGATGAAATGAGGAGATAAAACTCTAAAATCAGTTGCCCGATTCTCATCCAGATTCTTCTGTTTATGAGCTGTGTGCCCTTGGACAAGTTTCTTAACCTCTTTCTCCTCAAGTTTCCTCACCTACTGTAAACTGAGAGTCATAGTGGGGTTTATCTTGGGGCAACTGACTGGCTCAGTCAGTGGAGCATGCAACTCTTCATCTTGGAGTTGTGAATTCAAGCCCCAGGTTGGGTATAAAGATTACTTAAAATAATAATAATAATAATAATAATAATAATAAAATAATAATAGGATTTATCCAATGGGTTATTATAAAATGTTAATGAGATAAACATATGAAATACACATAATAGGTATTCAGTGAATAGTGTCCATCAATTAGCTGTTAAGTACGAAAAGCAGTAGTTTGGAAAATACAGAAAATAGACAGTGGGGAAAATACCAACTAGAATGCGCCACTTTAGAATACCTATTATTGTATTTCTTACAGTATTTCTTATAATATTTTCTTACAATATTTCTCTTATGCACGTTTTAAAATGTCAAATACAATGTGCATATTTTTACTTAATATCATAAGGACTTTTAAATATCATCACACAGCTTTTATATTTATTGTTTTTAATGGCTGTAGAGTAGATCATAAATAGACACTCCTTCATTATTTTTAGCTCTTTCCCTGTTTGATGTGTTTCTAGAGGTCTTCTAGTTTTTTAGCACTATAAATAATGCTGAAGTGAGCTTGTTTGTTTTATTATTTTTTTTCATATTTTAGATTATTTCCACAGTATGGTTTTCAGATACCTAGCTGGGCCAAACTGAAGAGATACTTCTATGGGTTTCTCTAATGCATATTACTAAGTTACTGCTGACTTTCCTTTTGAGAGTGGTGTGTTTAGTTCCAGCATTTCTGTAACGTTTAGTACCACCTGCGTTTTTCCATCACAAATCAGATTTTCCCACTTTTTTTAAAATTCTACTTTTCTCCTATGACTTTTCTGTTCATTTCCTTTGCCCACTTATCCACTGGCATCTCACCAGCTACCTGAGGGACTCAGTTCATTGCCTAGTTAGCCGGGTAGTAGCCGAGCTGGATGATGTAGTGAAGGCAGCATTCTCTGGAGCCGAACTCCCTGGGTCCACACCTAACTACTGCTGACTGAGTGTGACTTTGGCATGTAGCTAATGTGTAAACGAGGATGGTACTCACACCCACATCTAGGATTGCTTTGATGAGAAGGGGGCCTGGCACAGTGTGCTCACCAATGTGTGTTAGCCATTACTAGGTTTGTTTTTTAACAAGGGGTAAAATTTGACATGAGCAGATGAGCAGAATACAAGTTCAATCCTCATACATTTTCTCCCTCTGCAGGTAGTGGCCACCATGTTCCTCCTCATGATTGTCTTTGCCATTTTTGACTCCAGAAATTTGGGAGTCCCCAGAGGCCTAGAGCCTGTTGTCATCGGCCTCCTGATTATTGTCATTTCTTCCTCCTTGGGACTGAACAGTGGTTGTGCCATGAACCCAGCTCGAGACCTGAGTCCCAGGCTTTTCACTGCTTTGGCAGGATGGGGCTTTGAGGTCTTCACGTAAGTAACAGCAGTGTTGGGGGAGAGAGAAAGATTCATGCTGTGCCTTACTGGGGAGAGCTGTATTTGGACTGTAGAAGTCCAGGGGAGTTCAGGTGGGAACGTGGAGGTTAAGGGCACATGCTGGTCATCAGTGTGGGATGTTTCACTAGTGATTTGTGACATGGGGTGTGGTGGGGGAGGGGCGGGGGAGACAAACATGGGCACAGATACAGAAAAAGAGAGAGGGAGGGAGAGAGACAGAGAGAGAGGCTCCAAGCAAATTCCAAAGAGATAGCCTTGCCCTATATAATAATAATCACTTCTCAATTGGTATATGAGTTTATGTGAATATTTTGGTTGTATAACTTGTCTGAAGATTCACTTTGATACAAAGTTGGGGCAAGAATTTATGTCTTCTGCTACTACAGGGCTCTTTCTAGGGAACCGTGCTATGTATGCTTCACCCATTCAGCATATCTCTACTGACCACTATCTGTGCTACGGTCACTGTGCTAGATAAGGAAATTTCCAAATCACCTAAGACACTAGCCTTCGGCAATATAATAAATGTTCTGGCAACTCCTAAAAGTAAGTGCTGAGGGAATGTAGATTAGTGAGTGACCAGGGGTGCGTGGGAGGCTCTGTCGGTTGAGCATCCAACTTCTGCTCAGGAGATGATCTCACAGCTTGGGAGTCTGAGCCCCATGTCAGGCTCTGTGCTGACAGCTGGGAGCCTGGAGCCTGCTTCCGATTCTGTGTCCTCTCTCACTCTGTTCTTCCCCTGCTCATGCTCTGTCTCTCTCTCAAGAATAAATAAAACATGTTTTAAAATTAAAAAAAAGAAGAGAGTGACTAACCAGCTATGCCTGGGGAAACTGGAAAAGGCATCACTGAAGAAGTGAGAGCTGAGCTGGGTCTTGAGTTATGAGTAGGAAGTTCATGGTATAACAGACATGAAAGAGAGCCTGTGTACAAGAAATGGTAAGACGCCATGCTTTCTACCTCAGAATGTGCTGAGGAAATATGCCAACTGTTAGGACCAGTCTTCTAGGACAAACTGTACCCATTTCTTCCTTCTCACTTTTGCCCCATAAAATCACAGTGGTCAGTCCCCTATTTATCATGTCTCTCTCTGAGGAAGGAACTCACTTTGGTTCATCAAGAAACAGGGCTCCAACACAGAGAAAGAGAGGCAGGACAGACACGTGTGAAGAAATGTTAGTTTGATATTTGCTGTGAGAGAAGACTTGAGTATTTCTAAATGCTGATCTGTACATATAGTCATGCACATGTGATGACTTAAGTGTCAGTTTGGGTTGTCTTCACCAGTGTGAAACACTAGCTTTTAAAATAACTGATACCAGTCAGATCATCACCATAGACAGGGCTGAAAGCTGCTAGAGTATAAGCATCCTGAGGACAGGGACCTGGCAGTTTCCTCGTTGCTGCACCTACAGTGACAAGACTAGGGCCTGGCATATACAGAGGTTCATAGAAGTTAATAAAAGTCTGAATGAAATAATGCATAAACACTATATTCCAGACATGTCCTAAGACATGAGGGATACGAAGAAAATCAAGCCACATCCCCTATCTTTAAGAAACCGTAATGCAGTGAATTTTCTAGAGCAGTGGCTCTCAACCAGAGGTGACTTTTTTCCAACCAGAAAATTCAGCAATGACTTCAACAATGCTTGGAGACATTTTTGGTTGTCACAACTGGGGAGGGTGGAGACGAAAGTCATAACTGACAACTAGTGAGTAGAGGCCAGAGATACTGGCACGCATCCTACAATACCCAAGACAGGTCCCCATGGCAAAGAATTATTCGGACAAAGTGTTAAGAGTACCACAGGTGAGGAGCCCTTGTTCCGGAATGATTGTCACTAGAGCATCCCCAACTAGGAAGGATCTTCCGTATTCTTCCAACATAAAATGAAAAACATGTCAGAAAGATTCCCAGAGCCCAGAATTAACCTATGAGTTTTGTTATTTCCACCTTCCTGAGCTTCATCCTAGGAGACCACTGCCCCCATGACCAGGTCACCTCAATTAGCTCCACACAGACCCTGGAACAAAGATGCCTCAAAGGCCTCCCTTTGAGCCCTGCTTGGTGATTCATCCAAAGCTCTAAGAGTAATGGTGGCTCTAAGATAAACACAGACGTTGCCTATTCTCTCTTGGCTTTATTAAGTGTGTGCAGATCACGTCAGTGGCAAAGTGCTAGAATCACCTAGTGCTAAACTGAGCTCATGTCTGTCTGTATCAGGATCCTTTCCCTTCATGCATTCATTTATCCATCCATGCAGCTACCTGAGCTCTTATTCAAGGAGCTGTGCTGAGATGATGAGGCCCCGTTACCGTCCTTCACCTTTATTTATGTTCTGTCTGAGGGGTTAGCATAGGGTCTTAACACAAGTTGAAGTTGTCAAATGCCATTAAAGAATTGGCTCATTAACACCAGGACCTGAGAGGTTTTAAGCTCTAAATTTAAGAATTACAGGGGTGGAAGTAGGGGCATTTTATAGTATTTGGACATCCTTAAACAGGGGACAGAGAGGCTATTTCATGCAGAGAGGCTGCTATATACAAAGACAGAATGTGAAAATAACACGTGATCTAGTCTAGCTGGAAGGGTGCGTGAAGAAGCCTGGAAAGGACAACTCTTGTTAGATCACAGAGGATCTAGTCTCCCAGAAGGAAAAAGTCAGGTTTTGGCTACTCCCTATTCTGTAGATTATGGGAAATAGCAAAAGATTTAGAGCAGAAGTTTGACATGTTTTGAGCTCCAATTTAGCAAAATTAGTCTGACATCACTACAAAAAATGGATAAATAAGGAGAGATTAGAGGATCAGAAATCGGAAAGAGCTGGGTGGCTGGTAATCTTCAAAAATTCCCAAGAAAACCTTTGAAGGATCACAGGTCTCCACAGTGCTCTGGACTCTCCCATCCTTTCAGGGTTCCCTATCCCTAATAAGCATCTCAGAAGATATCTCAGCTTGGATCTACACCCATGGTCTCAGATAAAACCAAGACTGCCTTATTCTCATGTCCTCACTTGTCACTGTAAGACAGTCAGTGGGGATGATAGCAGAGTGGGGCACCACAGGGTCCGATGAGGACAAGTCAACACACCTTAGCTGACTACTGCTTTTCTCTTAAATATTAAGATGTTTGCTATCTAAGCAATCTCCACTAATTCACATTAAGGAGTTAATGAATTCATGGGTGAAGGATCTTGGGAATATTGTTAATATTTTAATAGTTTAGCCAAAGGAATGAATCCCTGATGATGGTATGACCTCAAGCAAATAACACAGACGTTTCCCAATCACAGCATGCAAATGATACCGTGGGCTTGTAAGATGAGGCAGGCAGGATACTACAGGTGAGGACCTTGATTTACGACTTGGGACATCAGCACAACACATTCAGCCCTGACAGAAGGGAGAGCCCAGCCAGTCAAAGAGGACGTGTGTCCTGGCAGATATCTGGGACCCTAATCTGTTAAATGACAGTAAGATTCACTACTAAATCATGATGAATGAAAGGAAATGATACACAAATTAGATGGCTTATACTTGCTTCATGTGTTTACCAAAGAGAAGGCTCCTAGCGCTTTAAAGCCCATGTGCCTCTCCTAGGTAAGTCCTCCTTTATTTGGGGGCTTGTGAAGGGGCCCTGAAAGAGCAGGAAAGTGCAGCATTCTCTCTTCTGTGCAGTAAGAGTGACATCTGGTGGCCGCTGTGCTCACCCTCAGTGCTCTTCCCTCCAGCCTGCATTCATGATCTGATTTCAGAGTGCTTGGCTAGTCCAGGTGGAAGAGACCACCATGCAGATGGAAGAATGAAGCTCAAGGGCAGGGCTCATTTCCTTTACTATCCTTTCTAATCCAACTGTGATAGAAACAAAAGGCCACGTCGACATATATTTAGTTACTAAGCAGAATGATAAAAAGGACAGTCATGAACCTTTCCCAGCTAGGACACTGTGACGTCCTCAAGAATATGTGTTTGCTCTTGTTATTTCCCCTGCGTCCTCCACATCACCCTGAATATTAGTGTTTACCATTCTCCTGCTTTAAAAAAGGTTTATCTGAAATGTGAATATCCTTACACAGTATTGTATAGTTCTAAGGATCATTTTCCTTCCTATAGACCTATTTAAATCGATTTCTCATCTCTGAAAAAGATGATGACAATTTACAAAGGCACGTGTTTTCTCCTAGAGCTTTACTTTTAGTATAATGTACTGACATTGAAGACTTCTGTAGAAGACAGAATCATGGCACAAAAACCTTATCAGAGAGTAGCTTTAAGCTGCGACCTCAAAAAACCGGCATGCAATTAAATTATATTTAGTAGGTAATTCATTTTATCCATCTTTCATTTTCTTTATTCATTCACTCGTTGACAATCATTTCCTGATTGTTTATTTTGTGGTTGCTCTCATAGATGATTCCCAGAAAACCCTCCACACCTTTCCATTCATTATCCCCAGGACTCATCATTTCAGGATGCAAGAAAGGCAGTTCCTGTGTAATCAATCTGAACTATCCCTAGATGCCTTCAGTTTTGACAGTGGGTTCAGGGACTATACTATCTGAAAGGAAAAGAAATGCGACATATTCTCTTAAGAGTACTAATAGGAAAATGGAATAGATCATCTGAAATCAGATATATGGAAAATCTCGGATGATGGTTGCCAAGTTACAGTGAGTGTCCTTATGCCTAGTTCTTGCTGAGTTAAGAGGGAAACGTGAGCATGAGAAAGACTGGCTTGTTTAGTGTATACGTAGACAATCATACAGAAGAAAGAGCCAAGTGCAATATCACTAATTTCTCGTTTGGTTTCAGGGCTGGAAATAACTTCTGGTGGATTCCTGTAGTGGGCCCTTTGGTTGGCGCTGTCATTGGAGGCCTCATCTATGTTCTTGTCATTGAAATCCACCACCCAGATCTTGACCCAGACTTCGAGACAGAACAATCGGAGGACAAAACAGATAAATATGAACTTAGTGTGATAATGTAGTGGTGTGCTCAGTCCTGGGTTTGCAATGGGCTGAACTAGTATTCTCTTCAGAAGATGGCATCCAGGCAGCTTCATTTTCTCCACTAGCCATGTGAGGCACCTACCTGTAAAAGCATTCAAGTAAAAGTCTGCAAATGCTGACCTCTTCTCCACCAGTTTCCCCCAGAATAGCGTTGATTGTCCCCTGTTCTGTTTATTTCATCCTTTGATGGGAATCCTTATTACTAGGTGAGTGCCAATCACTTAAAACCTTGACCATGGACTTATTTGGATGATCTTAGCTGCATTACTTGTATGAAGTAGCATTATAAAAGCCTGGACAAATTCCACAAAGATTACATTTTGAATATCAACCAAAACTTAACTGAAAGACAAAATAGTGATTTTAGTTAATATATCCATGAATTAGGGCGAACTATGTAGTTATGTTGTGCCACTATATTTGTATAGATACAGCTGTTCTTCAAACCTAGGAATAAAGGAAGCAGTAGAACACGGCTGAAAAGCACAGGGGAAGGACGCTGTGGCATTCAGAAACCTCAGGAGACAAGATAAATTTGGGAAACCAAATGGAATTTTTTAATGGAAACCATTTATCAGATTAATCTCTTGCTCTTTGCATTTTAGAGGGCACCAATTAATTTCCCTGTCTTTAGTATAATAACCTAAAATACAACTGTAACCTCAGTCATGAAAAATACATCACTCTGCATTTTTAACTGATTGTCCATTTGAGGATAGACATTTGACAAGTGCAGTCAATGGCTGCACTCAACCATTATTCTTCACATGCCCCAGAAGTCAAAACTGAAAGCCATTGGATCCTGGACTAGAGGAATCTTCAGGATAGAAGGTCCCTGGAAAGATAGCATTACCTTACTGGGCTTTACAATTCACAAAACACTTTCATATTTATTATCTAATTTAATCCTCATGGTGACTGTTTGAGGTATATACCATGCTTCCCATTTTCTCGATAAAGAAACAAAAACCCAGGGAAGTGAAGTGAGTTGCTGAAGGTCAGATGGAAAGCTGAGCCTCATCTAATGCATCCTACACCTTTCTGAAGATCAATAACTGGCCAAGAATCTCGGCCAGCCCTTCTTGTCTGGCCAGAAGACGTGGATTGGCAGCTGCCAGAACGTGTACATCTTCTGGACATAATGTTCCTGGGATCCTAAAATACAAAGACCTTCATCATATAATTTTATTTATACTGTTACTGAAGCACTAACAAAGCAAAGAGGTAGCAATTTGATTGTACTTTTCATGTGCTGAATAACATTATTAAAAGGCCTCTCTTCCTTGGTCTTGCTAAATTTTGCTCCTTTCCCCCCTCCTTGCCTCCCTGCCAATCACAAACATTACATTTGGGTAATTTCCCCTTGGCCAGGCTCTTCCCTGTGAAATTCTCTAATTGATGTCACTTTGTCTCCATAAGCTTGTAACTCACAAGCACCAGAGAAATCGCCCTACACCAAGTGATGCATCCTCAGTCAAACTGTTAAAAAGCCCAGCCTTCCCAGAGGTATCCAGTTCCCCAATCGCTTTGTGATGATCACAGAAAAGTAAATGTGAAATGTCTCCCGTGGCCTCTCTACCAACCATCTACCAACATGGAATGTGTTTCTTGCTCTGAAACTACCTGGATATTTCCTATGTGAAATAAAATTGATATGGAGCGCCTGGGTGGCTCAGTGAGTTAAGCATCTGACTTGGGTTCAGGTCATGATCTCCCAGTCTGAAAGAAAATTGGTTGGTTTTTAAAAAGTTTTTAGGAGTATTATGACTTCTAACTACATATGTTTATCCTGTCTACAAATTGAGATCTCCTGAGGAGCTTTTAAAAATTACTAATGCCAAGTTATTCTTTTGTAAATATCACAGTGATTCAAATGTGCAGCCAGGGTGGAGAACTTGGTTAAATTACACACATCTAAGGTTTCTTTAAAAACCATGTCTGTTGGTGGCCAGGTGATTCTTAGTAGCATTCGCAGGCAGTGGTTCTCAATAGAGGGCAGTTTTGCCCCCTTCCTTTTCCCTTCCACCAGCCTGCAAGGGGATATTTGGCAATGTCTGGAGTAGTTTTCAGTTGTCATAATTGGGACAGGAGAGTTACTAGCAGATAGTGGGTAGAAGTAAGGATGGTGCTAAACATCCTACAAAGGACAAGACAGTCTCTACTCCCACTGCCATGCCCCCAATAAGGAATTATTCAGCCCCAAATGGCAATAATGCAGAAGTTGAGAGACCTTGGATTTGAAAAAAGGTGAGATGAGGAATAAGAGAAGACATGGAAGCCCTGTGCCCTGATTCAAGTTCTGCAAAAACAGAGATGCCAAACAAGTCAGGAATGCCCTGGTGTGGATTATCATTATTAGAGGAAGAGGCAACCTAAAGTTTGAGTTTTCAGGTTGGATTGTGGAATTTATGATCCATGCAGGTGCTCATTAAACACTACTTAGAGATTAATGACTGGAATTAAAAAGAAGAAATCACACTTATGGAAACCAACCCTAGGAAGGTTTTTTTTTTTTTTTAAATGGAAAAAAGTTCCTCTGTCCTAGGTGCTCACATTCAAATGCTCTCTCTGCCCTAGTTTACAAGAGAGTTTGCCTGCGGCAAGTTCTTACACAAGACAATGTCTTTGTAAGCAAAAGAATATACATTTTTCTCAAGGGCACATGGAATATTTTCCAGGTTAGATCATGTGGGAAGCCACAAAATAAGTCTCAATAAATTTAAGAGGATTGAAATTGTATCAGGCATCTTTCTGATCACAATGGTATGAAACTAGAAATGAATTACAAGAAGAATACTGGGAAATTCACTAATATGTGGAGATTAAACAATATGCTACTGAATAACCAGTGGGTCAAAGAATAAATCAAAACAGAAATGAAAATATACCATAAGGTAAATAAATATGGAAATACACCAAAATTTGCAGGATGCAGCAAAAGCACTTACAAGTGGGAAGTTCATAGTGAGTCTAAAATGCATATACAGGGGCGCCTGAGGCTCAGTCGGTTAAGCTCTGATTTGGGCTCAGGTCATGATCTCACATTCGTGGGTTCAAGCCCCGCGTCAGGCTCTGTGCTGATAGCTCAGAGCCTGGAGCCTGCTTCCGATTCTGTGTCTCTCTGACCTTCCCTCTCTAACCTTCCCCGCTCACGCTCTGTCTCTCTGTCTCAAAAATAAATAAAATATTAAAAAAAAAGTTAATTCATATACAAATGAAAAGGAACTAGAAGAGTCAAACCAAATGAGAAAAGGAACAAAATTGGAGGACTTATACTATCTCTAATTTCAGTACTTTCTACACAGCCATGGACAGTGTGCTATTAACAAAGCATGTCCCTAAGGAGGGACAAATAGATTAATGAAACAAAATAGAGAATACAGACTTTGATACACATTTATGTAGTAAATTGATTTTCAGTAAAGGAGTCCATGTAATCCTATAGAGAAAGGACACAGGTTTCAAAAATATTAACGAATAACTAGAAAAAAAGAAACCTTGACTCCTACTTCATAGTAACATAATACACAAAAATTAATTCAAGATGGATCATAGGCTAAAGCTGCTAGAGAAAAGAGTGAGAGGATATATTTACAAGTTTAGGATTAGAAAAGGTCTTATAAAAGAATATAAAACAATAAAAATAGGTCAATCAGACTTCTGCAAAATTTAAAACTTCTACCCATTAAAAGACACCATTAAGAAAATGAATACACAAGCCACAGACTGGGGAAAAGTATTTGTCATACCTATATTAACAAAGAATTTGTGCCCAGAGTATCTAAAGTACTCCTTCAACTCAATAAAAAAGACAAACAGATAAGTTTTTTAAATGAGCTCAGGACTTACATAGACACCTTATTAAGGAATATATGTGAATGGCCAAAAAGAATATGAATGAAGTTCAAGTTAAAATCACAATAATGTATTAAATTATAGACACTAAAATGGTTCATTCCAAAATAGACTTAATAACAGCTGAACTCATATTATCAGTGTAAAATGGTGTAAAATGGTACTACTCTGTAGGAGTGTTTTTTATAAAATTAAGCATACATATATCCCATGAGAGTGCATTTCAGTCCCAAGTATTTAACCAAGTAAAACAGAAAATATGTCTTCCAAAAAGCCTTATACAAGAATTTTCATAGCATCTTTATTCATCATAGCCCTAATCTGGAAAAAATCCAAATGCCCATCAATAGGAAAATGGATATATAATTTGTGGTATATTCTTACAATGAAATGGTCAACAATAAAAAATAGCATGCTAAAGGGGCACCTGGGTGGCTCAGTTAGTTAAGTGTTCAACTCTTGGTTTTGGCTCAGGTCATGTTCTTGTGGTCCCTGAGTTCAAGTCTTGTGTTGGGCTCTACACTGCCAGTGTGGAGCCTGCTTGGGATTCTCTCTCTCAACCTCTCTCTCTGCCCCTCTTCTCTCATACTCTCTCAAATAAATAAATAAACCTAAAAAATGAGATGCTATTAATACATGCCATAACAGGGATAAATCTTTAAAACATGCAGAGTAAAAGATATCAGACATTAAAAGTACATATTGTATGGTTCCATTTTTAATGAGTTCAAGGACAAGAAATCAGAGTAACGGTTGCTACAGAGGTGGGAAGAAATACTGGCCTTAAAAGAGCTAGAGAAAATTTTCTGGAAATAAAAGTTTTATATTTCTTGATTGGGTTAAAGATTATATAGATGTATACATATGTCAAAACTTATCAAATCTTACACTAAAAAATCTGTGCAGCTCACAGTGTATAAATAGTACAATAAATCTTTAAAAATATTAATACCTGATTTCTCATTTGAAACTATAAAGGCCACAAGTCAGTGGGATAGTAAATTCAAAGTAATAAAAGGAAAAGACAATCAATCAAGGGCTCTATGTCCAGCAGAACTATCCTTTAAAAAATAAAAGAAAGTTAAGACTTTGACAGACAAGCAAACACTGAGAGAGTTTGCCACTGGTAGATATGCACTACTTGAAATACTAAAGGAAATCTCTTCGGGCAAAATTAAAGGACATTAGACCATAACCAAATCCACATGAAGAAATAGACTGGTAAAAGTAACAACATCAGTAAGTATCAAAGGTAATTACATCTTTTTGTTTGCAACTTTTTCTCCCATGGTCTATTTTAAAATATAACTGTATAACACAATAATTACATGGCTCTGTTGATAGTTTTATAATGTATAAGTATATAATTTGTGTGACAATAACAGCATGAAGTGAGGAGAGAATGAAGTTATATAGGAGCTAAGTTTTTTACAATATCGGAATCAGGTGGGTATTTATCAGAACTAGATTGCCATAAATTAACAAATTTATTGTAATTTCCAGGACAGCCACTAAGAAAATAAGTCAAAAAATAGAAAAAGAAACAAGAGCATTAAAATAGTGAACTAGAAAATATGTTTAACACAAAAGAAGGCAGAAATGGAGGAATAAAAGAACAAAAATACATAAGACATATAGAAAATAACAAAATAGCAATAGTAAATTCTATCTTTTTAGTAATTACATTAAATGTAAATAGATTAAACACTTCAGTGAGAAGATGGAGATTAGCAGAATGAATATGAATTTATACTGTCTATAAAAGACACACTTTACACTGAAAGCCAAACATAGGTTGAAAGTAAAATGATGGAAACGGATACATACCATGAAAACAGTAATCAAAAGAGAAGTGTCTACTAATATCAGAAAAATAGGTTTAAGTGTTGGATTCTTGATTTTGGCTCAGGTCATGATCTCATGGTCCTGAGATCAAGCTCCATGTGAGGCTCTGCACTGAGTGTGTGGAGCCTGCTTGAGATTGTCTCTCTCCTCTCTCAGTCCCTCTCTTGCTTGTGCTCTCTCTCAAAATAAATAAATGAATGTTTAGAAAAGAGATTGAAGTCATAAAATATATGTGCTCTGACCACAGATAAATGAAAAATTAATAGCTTGGAATTTGGAAAATTCACTAATTGTGTAACTTAAACAACCACTATTAAATAATCTATGGGTCAAGGAAGAAATCTCAAAGAAAATTAGAAAATACTTTGAGATGAATGAAAATCAAATACAACATATGGAAATTTATGGGATGCAGTGAAAGCAATGCTCAAAGGAAGATTTATAGCTATAAATGCATATATTAAAAGAAAAAAATCTCCAATCATCCTAAACTTCTACGGTAAGACACTGAAAAAGAAGATCAAACTAAAAGAACAATTTTAACTACACTGGAATAAAAAAAAAACCTTTAGAGCAAGCAAAGGAATGAAATAATAGGGATTAGAGTAAAAATGAATGAAATAGGAAATAGAAAAACAGGGGCGCCTGTCTGGCTCAGTCAGAAAAACATGTGACTCTTGATCTCAGAGTCATGAGTTCAAACCCCACATTGGGTGCAGAGATTACTTAAATAAATAAAAGCTAAAACATGGGAATAGAAAAACAATAGAGAAAATTAACAAAATGAAAAATGGGCTCTTTGAAAAATCAGCAAAATGGACAGACAAGACTTCAGCTAGACTAACCAAGAAAAAAGGAATAAGATTCAAATTACTAAAATCAGGAATGAAAGAGAGAACATAATTACTGAACACACAGAAATAAGAGATTTATAAAGGAATACTATCAACTTCTATATACCAATAAGTTAGATAACTTTGAAAAAACAATTTCTTGAGAAGGACGCAAACTACACAAACTGACTCAAGAAGAAACAGAAAATCTGAACAGACCTGTAATGAAAAGATTAGATTGATAACAAAAGACCTCCCACAAAGAAAACCCCAAAACTAGATGGCTATGAATTCCACTACACATTTAAAGAAAAATGAATACAAATTCTTCACAAACTCTTCCAAAAAGTGGAAGAGGAGAAAACACTGTTTGACTCATTCTATGAGACCAGAATTATCCTGACACCAAAATTACAGATATTACAATAAAACTACAGACTAAAATCTTTTATAAATATTGATGCAAAAATACTCCAGAAAATACTAGCAAACTAAATCCAGCAACATATTAAAAAATTATATTCCATGACCACAGTGATTTATCCTAAGGATGTAGGATTAGTTCAATGTATGAAAAACAGTCAGTGTAATAAGCTATAATAGAATAAAAGGGAAAAATCACATGATCATTTTAGTAGAAGTAGAAAAATCACTTGACAAAAATCTAAAGCATTTTTATAATTAGAACACTCAATAAATTAGTGATATAAGGGAATTTCTTTAACCTGATAAAGGGTACCTACAACAAACACACACCAACGTCAAGACTGAAATCTTTCCCCTTAAGATCAGGAACAAGATACATTATATTTACTCAGATACTTCAACATTTTACTTGAGGTCCTAGCCAGTACATTTAGGCAAGAAAAAATAAATAAATAAAAGACATCCAGATTGGAAAAGAAGAGGTAAAACTGTGTTTATTTCCAGATGACAAAATCATGTATGTAGAAAATCCTAAGAATTACACACACAACACACACACACACACACACACACACACTATTGAATACTGGGTGCCTGGGTGGCTCAGTCAGTTAAGTCTCCAACTTCAGCTTAGGTCATGATCTCACATTTCATGAGTTCAAGCTCTGTGTTAGGCTCTATGCTGACAGTTCAGAGCCTGGAGCCTCCTTCAGATTCTATGTCTCCCTCTCTCTCTGCTCCTCCCTCCATTCATACTCTGTCTCTCTCCATCTCTCTCAAAAATAAATAAACATTTAAAACTTTTTCTTAATTTAAAAATACTATTAGATATAATAGATAAGTTCAGCAAAGTTGTAGGGTAAAAGAGCAAGAACCCCAAATCAGCTTTATGTCTGCCACTAGCAACAAATCATTTGAAAATGAAATTATAAAGCAATTCCATTTATAATAGTATCAAGGATAAAGTTTACAAATAAACTTAACAAAAAGTTTTCAAGCCTTGTACACTGAAAACTATAAAACACTGTGAGAAGGATATGTGACTACAGAAGAGAGAGAAGGTGAGAGAATATTTTGAGGATTTAGCCTAGCATTGTTGGCATTGAAGATGGAGAAGCATGTGATGAGCCAAGGAATGACAGTGGCCTCTGGTAGCTGAAAAAGAAAATAGATTCTTCCCTGGAGCACCCAGGAAGGAATGCAATCCATATTTGATTTTGGTGAATCCATTTGGGATTTCTGGCTATGGAACTGTGTTGTTTGAAGCCACTATGTGCCAATTTGTTACATTTTCCATAGAAAACTAATACTAATGGTAACACTCTCAAACACTCCCAAAACAATCTTGAAAAAATAAAGTTGAAGGACTTACACTACATGAGTTTACAACTTAGTACAAAGCTGATGTAATCAGGATAGTATGGATAAGGATAGACAAAGAACAATGGAACAGAATTGAAAACCCAGGAATACCCTCACATTTACAGTCCACTGATTTTCAACAAGGGTGTCAGGACAATTCAATGGAGAAATAAGTTTTCTTCAACAAATGATAGCAGAACAACTGTATATCCACATGCAAAAAAAAAAAAAGAATTTAGATCCATACCTTACAACATACCAATATATACAAAAATTAATTTATTATGAATCAAAGACTCTAAATGTAAAAACTATTGAACTCCTAAAGTAAAACATAGGTGTATATCTTTATGACTTTGGCTTACACCAAAAGCAGAAACAACAAAAGAAAAAAATAAATAAACTGGACTTCATCAAAATTAACTTCTGTGTTTCAAAGGACACCATCAAGAAAGTGAAAAGACAGAGCCAAGATGGCGGAGAGGAAGGGAGCTCTATAAACTTCATTCGCCCCATCTATCGAACGGAGAAGGACATTACTCTCATCTGCAAGAACGGAAGGAAAAAATACAGACTCCAGAAAGAAGACAACCTCAAAGATGCCTGAGTGAGTGTGTGCGAACTGGGGAATTGGAAAACGGGCCAGCCCGTGACAGGCAGGGGAGGTGGGAGCACCAGCCCAACAGAGGGAAAGTGCGAGGATCTCCTGAGAGACAAAGGGAAGAGAAAGAGAAACTGAACACGCTCATAGTACTGTCTCTAGAGAAGAGATAAAGAACGTTTAACCACGCTCGGAAAGAAAAACTCTCACTCCATATATAACTGCTGGGTAGCCCATATCCCAAACCCAGGTGGCACAGGGGAAAAAACAGCTTTCAGCCCTGCGCCATCCTGGCAGGGAGTCAGTGGCTGCGGCTGCAGCCCCAGGGGCACTCACTTTGACCTCGACCATGGGAGTGGGAGCACGCACCTCATTTCCACGGCGCATCTCACCTCCAGCATTGGCCGAGCAAATCCCCAATCCTGGGTGCCAACAGGGAAAAAATAGCCTCCACCCCTACGCCATCCTGTCAGGGAGTTGGCAGTGGCAGAGGCAGTGGTGCGCACTTTGCCTGCAGGAGGGCACAGCTCATTTCCGGCAGCACCTGTGCCTCAGGCAGCAGCAGCGCAAATCCCAGCTGGCGCCTAGAAAAACTGATCCCTTCCCCTACGCGATTGGGATCCCAGCTGGGGGCTGGGAGTTGTCGGCTGCGTCTGTGAGGGCACACACATCACTTCCTGCAGTGGCAACACAAATCCCTGCCAGCGCCAAGAGAAACTGTTCCCTCCTCCTATGAGATCGCTGCTAAGAAGCCAGCCGCCAAAGCAAGTACATCTCATCTGTGGTAGCATATAAGTGCATGTACTAAGATTTTGAAATGAGGCGGGCCTGGAAAATACAGCTTGGCTCAGCTGCAGCACAAAGAGATCAGACTCATTGGAGTGGCCTACAGTGCTTAGATCCAGCAAAGCTTGGCATGCCACCATTCTACTCTCTGCAACTACCACTGCGGGGCCTCCAAGAGCAGCCCCTGAGACCAAACCACACCTATCCACGAGGGGGAGCTGCTGTTTTTTGTTTTGTTTTTGGTTTTGTTTTTGTTTTCTTGTACTTATTTTTTATTATTATTACCTTTTTTACTTAAAATTTTTTAAAATTTTTATTCCTTATTTTCCACTTTCCTTTCTCCGTCTTTCTTTTTTTCTTTTCTTCCTCTTGCCATCCAGATATATTCTCCCATATCTCATCCTTATCTCTCCCCTCAACTAGTTGTACACTTTTAGACTGTCCACTGTCCTTTGTTGTCTCTGTCCCCCTTTATTTTTTTCTTCTTCTTCTCTTCTCTTTCCTCTCCATTTTCTTCCTTTCCCCCTTTTAATTTGTTTGTTTGTTTGATTTGTCTGTGCATTTGATGCTTCTGTTCCCTCTGTGTTTGTCTGTCTGTTTTCCTTCTCAGGGCTACCCCCAAGAAACAGGCCAAAGTGCACATGAGAGTGAGTCCCAAATATCGCCAAGTAAGGGAAATAAAATAATCAAAGGCACAACAGAGAAACTGAGACACACTATTAAAAAAATATTTCCTGAAACCACAGGCCCTGGACAGTCAATAAGCTTCCTTTAACAGAGCAATACTAACAGGTCCACAGTGCACGAGCTTTTTAAAACTGACAAGAGACAGAAAACTAGCCAAAATGACAAAACGAAGGAACTCTCCCCTGAAGAATCTCCAGGAGGAAGTCACAGCCACAGAACTGCTCAACACAGTCCTAAACAACATACCTGAATAAGAATTTTAAAAACTTGTCATAAAATTAATCACTAGGGTTGAAAAAAGCATCAGAGAAGCAACTGAGACAATGACTAGGAACTTTGAAACTAGGTGTGATGAGATTTAAAAGGCGATAAATGAGGTGAATAATAAAATGGAGGCAGCCACCTCAAGGATTAAAGAGGCAGAGAGAAGAATAGGTGAATTAGAAGATATAGTTATAGCAAAAGAGGGAGCTGGAAAAAAAAAGAGAGAGAGAGAAATTGATCCAGGAGCAGGAAAGGAGAATTCGAGACCTGAGTGATACAATCAAACAGAACAACATCTGTATCATAGGAATAGGAATTCATAGGAATTCCTGAAGAGGAAGAAAGAGAGAAAGGTCTTGAAGGGATATTAAACCAAATTATAACTGAGAATTTCCCAAATCTGGGGAAATAAATAGACATTCAAATTCAAAAGTCACAAAGAACCCCCTTAACACATAATTTGAATCGATCTTTGGCACAACATATCATAGTGAAACTGGCAAAATATAAAGATAAAGAGAGAATTATGAAAGCAGCTAGGGAGAAAAGGGCCCTCATGTACAAAGGGAAACCTATCAGAGTGGTTACAGACCTATCTAATGAAACTTGGCAGGCCAGGAAGGAATGGCAGAAAATCTTCAATGTGATGAAGAGAAAAAACATGCAGCCAAGAATCCTTTGTCCAGCAAGCCTATCATTCAAAATAGAAGGAGAGATAAAGGTGTTCCCATATAAACAAACATTGATAGAATTCATGACCACCAAACCAGCCCTACAGGAAATCCTAAGAGGGACTCTACTAGGGAAATGTCCCAAGGAATACAAGGTGCCAGAGACACCACTATAAACATGAATTCTATGGAGAACACAACGACTCTAAACCCACATTTTTCAATAATAACTCTGAATGTAAATGGACTGAATGCTCCAACCAAACGACACAGGGTAGCAGAATGGGAAAAAAAAACAAAACCCATCTATTTGCTGTCTACAAGAGACTCGTTTTAGACTTGAAGATACCTTCAGGTTGAAAGTAAAGGGATGGAGAAATATCTTTCATGTGACTGGAAGCCAAAAGAAAGCCAGAGTAGCCATACTTATATCAGACAAACTGGACTTTAAAGTAAAGGCAGTAACAAGAGATGAAGAAGGACATTATATAATAATTACAAGGTCTCTTTATCAGGAAGAACTAACAATTATAAACATCTATGCGCCAAATTCGAGAACGCCCAAATACATAAAACAATTAATCACAGACAGAAACAATCTTATTGATAAGAATGTGCTAATTGCAGGGGACTTTAATACTCCACTGACAGCAATGGATAGATCAACCAGACAGA
>NC_043708.1:96304095-96324834 GCF_006229205.1 Suricata suricatta
AGATAAAAAGCTTCTGCACTGCAAAGGAAACAATCAAGAAAACTAATAGGCAACCAACAGAATGGGAAAAGAAAGTTGCAAATGACATATCAGATAAAGGGCTAGTTTCCAAAATCTACAAGGAACTCACCAAACTCCACACCCACAAAACAAATAACCCAGTGAAGAAATGGGCAGAAGACATAAACAGACACTTCTCCAAAGAGGACATCCAGACGGCCTACAGGCACATGAAACAATGCTCAACATCACTCATCATCCGAGAAACACAGATCAAAACCACACTGAGATACCACCTCACGCCAGTCAGAGTGGCTAAAATGAACAAATCAAGAGACTAGAGATGCTGGTGAGGGTGTAGAGAGACGGCCACCCTCTTACACTGTTGGTGGGAATGTAAACTGGTACAGCCACTCTGGAAAACAGTGTGGAATTTCCTCAAAAAACTATCCATAGAACTCCCCTATGACCCAGTAATAGCACTGCTAGGGATTTACCCAAGGGATACAGAAGTGCTGACACATAGGGGCACATGTACCTCAATGTTCATAGCAGCACTGTCAACAATAGCCAAATCATGGAAAGAGCCTAAATGTCCATCACCTGATGAATGGATCAAGAAGATGTGGTGTATATATATTCAATGGAGTATTACATGGCTATGAGACAGAATGAAATATGGCCATTTGTAGCAAAGTGGATGGACCTCGAGGATGTTGTGCTAAGCGAAATAAGTCAGGCAGAGAAAGACAGATACCATATGTTTGCACTCATAGGTCTAACAAGAAAACAGGAGAAACCTAATGGAGGACCATGGGGAGGGGAAGAGGTAAAGAGAGTTGGGGAGAGAGAGGGATGCAAAACCTGAGAGACTATTGAATGCTGAAAATGAACTGAGGGTTTAAGGGAGAGGGGGAGTGGAAAAGAGGTGGTGGTAATGGAGGAGGGCACTTGTGGGGAAGAGCATTGGGTATTATATAGAAACCAATTTGACAATAAACTCTTAAAAAATAAATAAATAACATTTTAAAAAATGAATTGAAAAAAGGAAGTGAAAAGACAATCTGTAGAATAGGTGAAAATATTTGCACATCGTATATCTGATAAGGAACTTTATCCATAATATTTAAAAACATTAACAGAAATCAATAATAAAAGGACAAATAACCAATTTAAAAGTGGACAAAGGATTTAAAAATACATTTCTCCAAAGTAGATATATAAATGGCCAAAAAGCACATAGAACACATAGAAAGCCCAATAAATACGTAGCAAGATGCTCAAAATAATTAATCATTAGAGAGATTCAAATCAAAACTACAATGAGATACTGCATCCCACCTACTCTAATGACTAAACAACAAGTGTTGGTGAGGATGTATGGAAATTGGACCCTTCATATATTGCTGGTGGAAATATAAAATGATACAGTTGCTTTGGAAAAAGATCCTCAATAATTAAGGAGAGTTACCATATGACATAGGAAGTCCACTCCTATGTCCATATTTAAGAGAACTGAAAATATTTACACAAAAATCTACACAAAAACTTGCACATGAATGTTCATAGACACTTATTCATTATAGCCAAATAGGAGCACAAAGGTCCATCAACTGATTAGTGGAAAAATAAAATGTACTATGTCCATACAATTGAATATTATTCAGCCATAAAAGGAATGAAGTACTGATACATGCTACAATATGGATGACCCTTGAAAACAATTAGCTAAATGAGAGAATCCAGACACAAAAGACTACACATAATATAATTCTATGTATACGAAATGTTCAGAACAGGCAAATCTATAGAGTCAGACAGTAGGTTTTCAGGACCTGGTTGTCATGGTTCAGAGGAAGAGGAAATGGAGAATGACTGCTAATATTTACCAGATTTCTTTTGGAAGTGCTAAAAATGTTCTAGATTAGATGCACTGAATTATACCTTAAAAGAGCAAATTTTATAGTAAGCACATCATTCCTCAGTAAAAAAGAACATTATGACCATTTAGATTTGTTTTTTTCTTTTTTTCAGTAGGTTCTACACCCAATATGGGGCTTGAACCCACAACCCTGAGCTCAACATTCACATGCTCTACCGACTTGGCTGGCCAGGTACCACTGTCATGACAATTTAAGGAACAACCTAGAAGCAATTAGTTATAGTAGATACTGGTATCCCTACGATTCAGCACTCTCACTCCTGTCCATATACTTCTGATAACCAGATCCATAGGGACATATGCCTGGGAAGGTTGACTGTGCTGTTTTTGACAGCAGGATGTTAGAAATAATCTAAAAGTTCATCACTAGGGAAATGAAATGTGGTGGATGCATGTTATCAACCATCATGCAGCAGTTAGCAGCAATGGGCCAGATGGACATCTCGCACTTTAAATAGATCCTAGAAACAGTGTCAAGTTAAAAAATAAAAAAGTAAGAGAGAGAACAAGATCTATAGCAAGTATTATTTGCGTAAATTAAAAATACAGAAATATAATATACACTTCAGTGATATATGCAAATGCAAGAATATAGCATCTTGGAGTGGCTACCCATAGCAGGAGTGAGGGCTGAGAAATAATGACGTAGGGTGAAGGGGGGAAATAATAAAATAAAATAGGAGCAAAGCCAAGGACACATAAATGTTGATAATGTGCCATGACTGAGATGTATAAATAACTCAATTCTCTGCCCCTGAGGTCTGAGAGGCAGAGAAGGAGAAGGGTAAGAAGGCAGCTGGAAGGAAGAGAGGGCAGAGAGAAGCTAGCTCAAATACACTCGAAAACGTGAAGACGTGTTATCTCTAGAAGGTGGGGTTTATTTCTCCATCTCTTTTAAAAACAATGGGAAGGGAGTATTTTTTTGTTTTAAAGGGTTAAGAAATGGGGGCGCCTGTGTGGCTCAGTCAGTTGGGTGCCCAACTTCAGCTCAAGTCATGATCTCTCAGTTCATGGGTTGGAGCCCCGCATCCGGCTCTATGCTGACAGCTCAGAGCCTGGAGCCTGCTTCAGATTCCGTGTCTCCCTCTCTCTCTGTCACTCCCCAGTTCACACACTCACTCTCTCTCTTTCTCTCTCTCTCTTAAAAATAAACATTAAAAAAATTTAAAGGTTAAGAAATGGCAAACGTCTTACATGGCTTTTGAGTGACATTTAAGGGCACCTTGCTGCTACAGACAGCCGAAGGATTATAACCAGAACCATTCCCTTAGGTTGTTAAAGTGGATTACAAATGACTGCCCTGTGAAATGTAGCCCATCACTGCCTCTCTCCATTCTAATCAGATCTGTTCTAACATAAAATTGACATATTGAGTACTCAGAAAACCACCAGTGACCTGGACCCCACTCAGCTGTAGTCAAATATTATCATCCTGCTGAAAGAAAGGCATCTGATAGGTTTCTGTCTAGTCTTAAAATAAGACCATGTTTCAGAAGTCTCAGAAATTGGTAAAAGAAAGGCTCTCCAGGATTTAATTCAAAACCAGCTGGAAGAACTGGATAGGATAAGAAAGGGCAGGAATCTTGGAAATTCTCTTGGAGGACATCTCAGTGCCTCACTTGGCGCTTGTCTGGGCCAGCACAGTACCTGCCCCCCCCCCCCCCGCACTGGATCCACCTAATATTACTTACAGATTCAGCTCAGACCTAAGATCTGATACCACCCATTAAAATTTTTTTAATGTTTATTTATTTCTGAGAGAGAGAGAGAGAGACAGAGACAGAGCGTGAGCAAGGGAGGTGCAGAGAGAGCGAGAGAGAGAGAGAGTCTGAGACACAGAATCCAAAGTAGGCTTCAGGCTCTGAGCCCTGAGATCATGACCTGAGCCAAAGCCAGACACTTAACCAATGGAGCTACCCAGGTGCTCTGATATCACCAGTTTCAGAAGGGAGATGTAAGATTTGATACTTTTTAATATCTCACTATGTCAGCCTTGTGCCCATCCTATGACTTGGCACCCAGGTCCTTGTTACTATGATTATATTCCATTTTCCTTTCTGGTGCTCCAGTTCTCCCATGACTATAGAGTGTTTGCTTGCTTCTCCTAGTACTGCTCCCTAACCCTAGAGCTCATGACTTATTAGTGTTGACTGGCTTTCTATCCCATCCTGGCAGAGCTAAATAACTTCTAGGTCTGGCCCAACCTACTCTGGGTTGACAGAGCTATGACATGATGACATACCTATGAAAGAAGCGAAAGAGTAGGCCCCAATGGATCTGTCTGATGGAGGTTGGATTCCCAAATGAGCTGAACCACGTGAAATATGCTAGGAACACAACAGGTATGAGTTGGGTGCAGGAGTGGGGCACTCATTTTAATCACTGTTTTGAGTAGGAAGAAAAAAAAGCGATAGGCCTACAGCTTTGGGCAGATGGTTAATGTTAACAGATGGCAGATAGAAAGAAGTACTATTTTTATTTTAGCTATATTCTTCAACACAGTGCCATAAAACTAGGGATAGGCATATATTATTCAAATTTTTAGAAAAGTGAGAGGTCAATTTTAGAAACTGCAGATTGAATAACAACTTATTGTTATGATAATAAAACAGGAAATAATGAAATGCAACATGTATTGAGGTATTACAAGATGAGCATGGTGCTAAACGTTTGCTGTATATTATCTCATTTTAATCATCACATCAACCCCCTAAAGAAAGTATTATTATCCTCATTTGACAGATGAAACTGAGGCTCAGAGAAGCTGAATAACTTGGTGTAGCTCACAATAAAAACCCAGGATTTCAACCCAGGTGTGATTAACTACCAAACCTGTGTGATTCAGATTCTAAAACCAATTGTTCAGGATTGTGTAGAAAATAAAGTGGTATTTGTTAGGAGCCTACGCGAGTTGATTAACAGCCCATCATGCCAGACTATATTTAAACCACTTTACAGGAAAGTTATACCCACAAAGTTCAGGGAAGGCAGTGTTCTACAATGTCACTGTAAAGAAGAAAGAAGAGGAAAACCAACTTGGCCAACAACAGACTAAATAGACTCGTAGCTGGACTGATCATTTCCTAAAAGTGTTACTCAGTTAGTGGAGCAAACCTACTCATCAGGAGGCCTCCGCTACCCTGCTGAAAGACTCTGAATTTGCCTGGTCCCATTCAACAATTTTATCAGCGATTTGAATAAACTATGTATGACGTGTTTGTCAAATTGCAGAGGACACAAGAGATAATTATTATATTAGATAACAGAGCAAAAATTGTTTCTAAAAATCTCATCAAGTTGGAATGTTGAGTCACAGCAAACCAGATGAAAAATATGAAGGGAAAAGATGCAAAATCGTTTATTTAGGTCCATAGTACCTTTTAGGAAGACATTGGAGAGAGTAGGCGAACAGCATCCTGTGACAGATGCTAGAGATGTTTAGTTAACTACACATTCAATCTGATGATATGATTGTTAAATGTAAAATAAGTCTGGAACAGTGTTAATAGTGTCAGGATAAACGACACTATTCCTTCCATCCTTAGCATTAGACAACCAATTTAGGTTCTGGAAATATTTTTTGAGTGGGTTGTTTCAGTTTTCTATTGGTATAAAATGAAGCACTCAAACTCAGTAGCTTAATAAATGTTATTCTTATCTCCCATGATTCTGTGTGTTGATTGATCTCCGTTGTGTACCTCTTCTCTTGGTTTTGCTCGGAATCTCTCTTGCAGTTGCAGTCAGTTGGCAGCTGGGACCTGCTTTGAAGAACTCTGGAGGCTCTTGAGCAGGAACGTTCAAGATGGCTTCCTCGCTCCCAGAAGAAGTTCTCCACGCGCCATCCTATCCTCCCAGGCTTTTCCTCCGCAGCAGAGCAGCTAAACTTTTTACATGTTTCCAAGGAGCACAATGACTCTAAGCATCAGACTTTCTCAAGACTTATGACTAAAAATGGCACAGTCACTTCTGCCCACATGCAATGTAGGTCAAAGGACAGCCAAGATTCAGGACGGGAGGGACTACACAAGCACATAAATACCAGGAGGGATCATTCATCGGAGGCCATCTTCGGAGTCCACTGGAGGAAGACAATTAGGTTTATAATGAATTTTATTTTAAAATTGATATATAAGGTGAAAGACAAATACATTTGGGGATTTTAGCACCCACATGATGTTTTATAAGTTCACTAGAGTTTATTTCAAATTTTGGGAGGACTGTGTACAGAAGGCGGTTTAAATATATCCTATATAGCTCCGGGGCACAAAATTAGGACTAGAGGTAGGTTTCAACTCAACTGCTATGTCTCCAGTTGTCAAGGGTGTGGAGAGAAGCTTCTGTCTGAACAGGAAGTCATACTAGATAGCCTCCAAGGCCCCCTTCCACCTCAAAAATGAAACTTCTAATTACCTGCCTTCTCCGGTTAATTATTTCTTGATATATTCTATCTCCTCAGCCAGATTTTAAGTTGAAGAAGTTGACCAAAAAAAAAATTTTTTTTCTGGACTAGCTTCTAGCGTTAGGTCTACCAGCAGTCAGCTGCCATGTAACTTTGCGTAAATCACTTAATGTCCCTGGGCCTCAAGTTGTTCTGACAAAGGAAGGGGTTGAATTGTAATTTCCCTCCAGTAAAAAGTGAGGATAATCAACAGCAGCTTTGATGGAATTACTTTAAGAATAAAATGGAAATGAAAATAGGCAAAATACTTTAGATAGCAACCGGCCTATCGTGCTTAATAAATATTAGCTTTCATTGTTCCCATGAGGATGACAATGATGATGTTTTCTGATCCTAATGATTTCCAATGTATACAATAAAATCTTAAGTTACTTTAGACCTTCACTTCTTCTGCTCAATGGCAATCAGGAAGTAACTCATAATTATTACTGGTCTAAGTTTTCTCACCAGGTAACTAGGTGCCCACCATGACCTTGTAAAGGGCAAACCCTCGATAAACAACTGATTTAAATTTGAAAGGGTTTGGGCAACAAATGTGTTCTCCTGCTCCATGTCAGCAGAGGGCGCCAAATAAAAGGAACAAATCATTTCTCTGATTAGGTATCAAACAGAGTGAGACAGGTCGGGGGATTTTAGAGGTATACTTATTCACCCTTCCTACTCTCATTTTATAGATTACAAAACAGGCCAATGGAGGAAAGGAGATTTCCCAAGGTTACAAACTAATAAGTGGTAAGATTATCCAAAAAGCAAGCCTGACTCAATCCTGGTTCCTGGATCTTTGCCTCATGGTCTTTCATATGCTACCATAATTGCTTTCTTACTCTTCAAGGAAATTAGCTGCAGATTACTGCAACTTCAATGTTCTCTGTTGCCTCATTTATCTGATAGCATAGTCTTTGGGTTTAAATCCTGGCTCTGCCCCTTACTAATTGTATGACCATGGGCAAGTTACACAGCTTCTCCAAGATTCTGAATCATATTTTTTAAGTGGTTATAATAATTATACTTCTTTCAAAGGAGGAGCAAATGAGGTAATGTGATATAAAATGTCTTGTAAGGCATTTCATGCCTTGAATGCATGAGGTGCCTTAATAGATATAAATATCCATTTTTGTCAAAAGAAAATATTTTATCTAAATGAGTTGAAGATAGATAATGTAGGTCTCAAACTCAGATGCTTCCAGAAGCTAGACATTTAAATAAAGTTGTCTGGGTGATGCCTGGGTGGCTCAGTGGGTTAAGCGTCTGACTTCGGCTCAGGTCATGATCTCACCATTTGTGAGTTCGACCCCTGCATCAGGCTCTGTGCTGACAGCTCAGAACCTGGAGGCTGCCTCGGATTCTGTGTCTCCTTCTCTCTCTGCCCCTCCCCCACTCACATCTGTCTTTCAAAAATAAATAGATATTTAAACAAATTAAATAAAGTCACCTGGATATATAATAACAGAGACTTCTAGGGACCATGGCAAACCTCAGAGTACGTGACCAAGGGAAACAACCTTTACTGGAAAGAAATTCAAGCCCACTGTTGTCAGATCTTCCAACATGTTGCGAGAAGTTGGAAATCTGGGTTTTTATGTGCAAATTTTTGATTTTCAAAAATATTGTACAGACCAAATAAAATCCAGGCCAGCAGCTTGTTATTTTCAAGTTAATTTTAGAGTGCCATATGCAGCAGACACACAACACACTAGACTTGAGAAATTCTGCCCAATAAATGCAGGGGAAGATATTATGTCTCTCATTTGGAGTGCCAATAATATGAACCCACAGGAATGTTTTTCCAAGGACCTTACTCAGCAAACACACTGAACTCCCGAGGATTATTTTGCAATCTCTAGAATATCTTCCAGTTTTACTTGGTGACTTTAGATTTTCTGCCCACTCCATGGCTGATGCCATTTGAGTTACCACAGTCTTCCAGCTTGACTATAAATTATACATTCCACACTGGTATATTTTTTTCTTTACAAGGTAGAAAATAACATTTCACAATTTTATACATAGCATTCATTTTTATTTAACAGCTACCTTCATTAGATATTCATTGAAAAGAGGTTCATGGTAAGCCACAACTAGGTGGGGGAATTTTCTAGACCAAACTTCCAATACACATTAAGAATAACAATCACTTTGCTTCAGTCAATAACAAAAAAATAAACTGTAGGCACATCAGAATTGGAAAGAGAAAATGTAATGAAAATGAAAATAAAAAAGGGGGAAGGTGTCAACTAGCAGAGTGGTTCAATCCAAACTTAATAAAGATCCTTGAGTGTTCTCTACTCCTCCACCTTGGCAGTGTAAGCCCCAAGGTTTACGCTTCATTTCTAGAGAGTATCTCTACCACCATCTCCCTTTCTGTGGGAGAAGAAAGGCTGATTGGGAAACATTTCGTTTTCATGGTTTCACTAACTTGAAAATGTACTCAGCCTGGCAGTTGTATTTATAGGTAGATGTGCTGCAGGCTACTTTTCTGGAAATTGTAGGAAGGAAAACCTTTTGTTTAAAACTGAGGTGTCCCAGATGGCCAACAGGCACATGAAACGATGCTTAGCATCACTCATCATCAGGGAAACACAAATCAAAACCACACTGAGATACCACCTCACACCGGTCAGAGTCACTAAAATGAACAAATCAAGAGACTATAGATGCTGGCGAGGGTGTGGAGAGACGGGCACCCTCCTACACTGTTGGTGGGAATGTAAACTGGGGCAGCTGCTCTGGAAAACAGTGTGGAGGCTCCTCAAAAAACTATCGATAGAACTCCCCTATGGCCCAGCAATAGCACTGCTAGGGATTTACCCAAGGGATACAGAAGTGCTGATGCACAGGGGCACATGTACCACAATGTTCATAGCAGCACTGTCAACAATAGCCAACTCATGGAAAGAGCCTAAGTGTCCATCAATTGAAGATTGGATCAAGAAGATGTGGTATATATATACAATGGAGTACTACATGGAAATGAGAAAAAATGAAATATGGCCATTTGTAGCAAAGTGGATGGACCTCAAGGGTGTCATGCTAAGTGAAATAAGTCAGGCAGAGAAGGACAGATACCGTATGTTTGCACTCATAGGTCTAGCAGGAGAAACCTAACAGAGGGCCATAGAGAGAGGAAGGGGGAAAGAGAAGTGGGGAGAGTGAGGGACACAAATCATGAGAGACTATTGAATGCTGAAAATGAACCATGGACTGAAGAGGGAGGGGGAGGGAGGGAAGAGAGTGATAGTCATGGTGGGGGGCACTTGTGGGGAGAAGCACTGAGTGTTATATGGAATCCAATTTGAAAATAAACTATTAAAAAAAAAACAAACCCCACTGAGGTGTCCCATTAGCATGGCCAAATGTGATTATGTTGACTTGGTTATATTAGCATTTGTTTCAATACTTCAAAGGAGCTTTTTAAAAATAAGCCCAAGGATATTAAGAAATATGACTCAGCCAGGTCAGTGGGAGTGGACCAAGTTAATGAAAGCAGGAGACAGGGAAGCCCTGATAGCTGAGATGGGTGCTGAATGAGACCACCCAGGAGAGGACCAGGGTGTCCTGTGATCCAGAGGCTCAGGTCTAGTAAGCAGTGGAAACCAGAGCCCTAGGGAGAGAGAGAGAGAGAGAGAGAGATGGGGCACGGATTTCAATGTGCCCTCCCCTCCCCAACTCACTTTAATATGGAAAAGCTAGTGTAATATGAGAAGAGATTAAAAAGAATTTTACATTAAAAACTGAGTGTAATATTTATGAGACAGCAAACAGTAGTGGAAAATAACACAGGAGGCTGAGCTCTTGCCTGCTGACTCGGGGGCCTTGGGCAAGCTGCTGTACCTCCTTGGGTTTTAATTTTACAATTCACAAAATGAAAGATTCAGAAGATAAAAATCGAAGGGCTCTTCCAAGTCTTATGTTATACAGTCAGGCATTTCCCCCTGATGTTTTATCGGGAAAAAATTCAAGTCTATAAGAAAGAAATTGAACTAACATCCATATACTCTTCATCTAGTTTCACTGACTGTGAACATTTTGCTGACATTGCTCTAATTTTCTGTCTCTATCTATCTGTCTGTCTGTCTGTCTGTCTCCTACCATCTACCAATCATCTGTCTATCCATATAACCACAACATCATAATTACATCTAAGAAAATGACAATAATTCCATATCTCTAATATCCAGCTTGTATTCATATTTGTAATTGTACCAAATTCTCCCAAGCAATTTGGATTTTAGCCTTTAATATTTTAATATATTGAACAGCGGTTCTCTTTTTCTTTTTTAAAATTTATTTGCATTCACCTTCTGAGCAGTCCAGTTATTTTGTAGAACATTTCACATATTCTGGATATGGTTGTTTCTCTGTCATGAAATCTTGCATGTTCTTCTGTCCCTGCATTTTCTGTACACCGAAAGTTTAGGGGTGGTGACTTGTCACATTCAGGTTAAACACTTCGGGCAAGAATGCTTCATGGGAGGTTTTGTGTTCTTCATGTTGCCTCCCACCAGGAGCAGGTTCATGTCAGGCTGCCCCAGGAGTCATGAGGTTAAGTTTGATCCTTGGTTAAGGTGATGATGGCCAGACTTCTCCAAAGTAAAGGTGCTGTTTTCTCCTCCTTTGTCATTAGTAACCTTTGGGTTAACACTTTGATGTCATATGAACAAACCTTTCACCCAACTGTCTTGGCACCATTGAGATCCTTACCTGAATCCATCATTATGTTGGGTTTGTAGGGATTGCCTTGATTTACCTTGCCTCCTATGTTTATTAGCTAACATCCTTCTGTAAAGATGAAATTTCCTCTTTCATTTCTTCTCTCTCTTCCTCTTTCTCTCTTCCTCTATCTCTCTCCGTTTCTCTCTTCCCCTCTGTATGTGTGTATGTCTCTCTCTCCTCTTTCCTTCTTCCTCTCCTTTATATTACCATGGTCTCATGAATTTCCTTCAATATTTAATTTGTAATCAGTTACTCTCTTTATTATTTTTGGTGTCCAAATGGTCCCAAATTTGGCTAGAGCGAGTCCCATTAAGGTGGATCTTGTATCCCTTTCACAAGAACACATGAGTTTTTGAGTTCCTCCCTGCTATCTAGCAATATAAAATATTTCTGATTCACTTCATATTTGCTTACATGGATCTGAATTCAATCATTTCCCAAGGAGTCTTGTTTCCTTGTTTCCTTTTAATGGAGAATAATATTTACATCAAGATCTGGGCAATAAGTATGCTCACTGCTACTAACTGTTATTACTTATAAGTCTTTTCAAGTGGGCAAAACTAGGATGATATATATATCTCCAAAAATTCACATATTCAAATTTAATATAGGTTTTTAAAAATTCTTTTATTTTCTATTTTCATTTATTTTATAGTAAACTTTTGATTACTAATAATATTACTCTATCTAATTATTTGCTTTTTCCTACAATATTTATAGTTTCAAAATTTTAATACCAACATTCCTAATACCGAATAAACACACTAAAGGTTTAGATGCCACTGATTTCTTTTTATTCTTAGAATATATCCCACCAAGTGGTGGTCATATCATATCAAATATGATATGAGGGTCCTCATGTCAAAATTTACTTGAGTCAGTTCTCTTCTCTGTGTGGTTATTTTATTAAACTTTTTAATATTTTTTAGTTTATTTTTGAGAGACAGAGAGAGACAGAGCGAGCAGGGGAGGGTCAGAGAGAGAGGGAGACACAGAATCTGAAGCAGGCTCCAGGCTCTGAGGTAGCTGTTAGCACAGAGCCCGACGTGGGACTCGAACCCATGAACCGTGAGACCATGACCTGAACTGAAGCCGGACGCTTAACTGACTGAGCCACCCAGGCACCCCGTGGTTATTTTATTGATACAATATACAACTAGATTTATTTTTTAAGTTGTATTACAGTTTAGAGATTGCTTCTTTCTGTTTCCTTCAAATTATTTTTTCAAGTATCTAAGACATTCGCATGTTCCCATACCTAATCCCTCCATGTCAGTCCCACATTTCCCCCTTATAGGTTTTAATTTCTGGTTTATTCTTCCTGTGTTACTTTTTGCAAAACACACATGTACACACACACGCGCACACACTCACACTTTGCTATCTTTCTGGGCAAAGGATTTGCTTCTTTTACTGAACAATATGTCCTAAAAATTACTCCAAATCCATTTGTAAATATCTTCTTCATTCCTTTTCATGTATCTCCAGGTCTTTTCAGAGGCATATTTATGAAATGAGCCATCAGGAAGCAAGAGCCAATAAGTACCTGACACCATGATGAAATGTTTTAAAATTGAAAACAGTCTTTGACACCCAGTGAACCAATTTCCCCACTTTATAATGTGGACACTGAGGCAAGAGAGGGAAGTGACCCTCCCTCCATCCCATCCTTCAGTGTAGTATGTGACCCAAATCAGAGTGGCTACCTTAAAAAAATTTTTTTTGATGTTTTATTTATTTTTGAGAGAGAGAGATAGTCTGAGCAGGAGAGGTCAGAGAGAGAGGGAGACACAGAATCTAAACCAAGTTCCAGGCCCTGAGCTAGCTGTCAGCACAGAGCCTGACACGGGGCTTGAACCCACGAACGTGAGATCATGACCTGAGCAGAAGCCGAATGCTTAACCGACTGAACCACCCAGGCCCCCCAAGAGTGGCTATCTTTTAATGTGGCTATTTTAGCTGCATTGATTGGCCCAGGATGAACATGTGACCTTATCCAAGCCACTTAGAGTCCCGATCAGGGGCTGTAAAAGTTAGAAGTAGGGGAAAACAGTCTTTTCCTCTCTGGTAGCAAAGCTCTGAGTGTTAGAACCTACAGCTGCTGGTAGCCAGATCCCCTGCTGAGTGGAGAAATTCTATCTGTACTAGGAAGACATAAAGCCAACACGTAATGATCAAGAGAGGCGCCTGATGATACTTGAGTCCCTATGCACCGCAGGCCAGCTCTACCTTCACCTTTTCCACAGCGGGAACTGAAAAACGGCATGACTGTCAGTGAAGCAAACTTACTTCCCCAAAAGGTAGAGATGATGATAACTGGTAACAGTTGTAGTGCCAAAAGTACTTTACTTATCAGTAACTCGCATGATTCCAGAAAAGCCTTGGTCTCTCCCCAAGAAGGGCTATTTTTCCCACCAGTTTCCACCACTTTCTCCTGTCCAGCCTCCCAACTCTACTTCCTTTGCTAAATACTTACCAAGAAGGCTTCAAAATCCAGGGGGACTTCTATTGCCTCTGCCCTTCAGAACAGTGACCTTCAAATTAGTAGAACCCCCTTAACTAGGTTGTCTACACAGTTTCATCAAACAATCACAAATCTCCAACTGCCTGCCCCAGGACTGTAGGAAGTAAAGGGTTTACCAATGAATGATATTGCTTTTCTTTCTTTTTCCAGAAGGGGTAAATATATATATATATGGCCTAACCTTGAACACCAGAGGAAGAAGGGCTTTGTTTCAGTGGAATCCATTAAAATACTTACCCTCTCTCCCCCATTTAGTCACCCAGTGGTGCTGGTCAAAAAAGTTCCCACCAAAAGGCCCCACATTCTGGGATCTTTGTAGTTCTTACAGATTAAGGGTCTTCTGGTCATCAGACCCAGGTCCCTTCTGGACAAGGGACACAGCTCCACCTGGGTGGGTCATCGCTGGGGTCTTGCACATGGGCATTTTACTTGGGAGGAGACCTCAAAATTATCCAGGGTTTGAGGTGAAATGTTGACTCCTGCCTGCAGGCAGGTAATAAAGAAATGGAAAACACCACTTTAACTGCCAAACACTAGATTATAATATTAATTTTCAAAACAAATCTAAAGAGCTTCAATTTCTACATCCATCAGATGAAGAGAAATAATGCCTACATCACACATGAGTGTGTTGCTCAGGAAATGCTGATTGAGTAAGTGAATCACTGAACTACTTAATTTGCTGAAGAGAGGCATCAGAGTTCTTGGCTGCAAGCAATTGAGCCGCTACACCAGTTTGCATTCCCACCAACAGTGCAAGAGAGTTCACGTTTCTCCACATCCTCACCAACATCTGTTGTTTCCTGAGTTGTTAATTTTTAGCCACTCTGACCTGTGTGAGGTGGTATCTCAGTGTGATTTTGATTTGCATTTCCCTGATGATGAGTGATGTTGAGCATCTTTTCATGTGTCTCTTGGACATCTGGATGTCCTCTTTAGAAAAGTGTCTATTCATGTCTTCTGCCCATTCCTTCACTGGATTATTTGTTGTTTGGGTGTGGAGTTTCATAAATTAGTTATAGATTTTGGATACTAGCCCTTTATCTGATATGTCATTTGCAACTATCTTCTCCCATCCCATCAGTTTATTTCCTTTGCAGTGCAGAAGTTATTTTATCCTGATGAGGTCCCAAAAATTCCTTTTTGCTTTGCCTTTTGAGATGTGTCTAGTAAGAAGTTGCTTCAGCCGAGGCCAAAGAGGTTGTTGCCTGTTTTCTCCTCTAAGGTTTTGATGGTTTCCTGTCTCACATATGGGTCTCTCATCCATTTTGAGTTTATTTTTGTGTATGGTATAAGAAAGTGGTCCAGTTTCATTCTTTTGCATGTTGCTGTCCGGTTCTCCCAGTACCATTTGCCAAAGAGACTCTCTTTTTTCCATTGGATACTCTTTCTTGCTTTGTCAAAGATTAGTCGGCCATACATTTGTGGTTCCAATTCTGGGTTCTCTATTCTAATCCACTGGTCTATGTGTCTGTTTTTATGCCAACAGCATACTGTCTTGATGATTCCAGCTTTGTAGTAGAAAAGCCAGCTTTTCTAACACCAAGAGTGTGGGTTAGAACTATGGTAGGAAAAGACAGCCAAGGTCTCGCATACAGAAACAGCCCCTTAGAATGTGACTGCTGGCACCCTCACCCCCCAGTTAAGCCCCATGGCTGCTGGCACTGCAACACTGTGCCCTCTCATTCACCCAGTGCAACATTCCTTGGTAAAAAATCAAAATTGGTCCCATTCTACATTTCTGACTCTCCTAGCTTCGCCATGTAATGCTTGAAAAATGTATGAATATAACATGTGAAGAAATTATGCAATTCTGAATTGGTCATTTTTCCACATCCTGAGGAATTTGTTGCAAATTTAGTCGATACACTCATATCTGCTTCTGCCAGGGAACTGAGCATTTTTACAGATTAAAACTCAATTAAAAAAATAGGTGAATGGAAGGACAGATATTTGGGTAGACAGACAGACAAGTAGATCGTGTAATTTTAAAAACAGCTGAAGGAAAATATGTCTCCGGCACCTGACTCGAGCAAGTGAGGCCATGTGGACAATGACTTTCACCCTCAGCTTTCTGGCACCCAGGACTTGGAGGAAAATGTGATGGATTACATAGTTTTTAATTTTCCTTTTCACACCAGAATTCTATCTAGAGAGACAAAATGTTTTCTGGCAATAATATCCTGCAAAAGATTTTCTTTTGGGTTTTATATGAAAGTTGTTACATGAGCTAGTAGTCAGTATCCCAGTTATGGTTTCACAAACACAGAAAGGCTTTTGAAATGGGTATGCCTCACGTAAAATATTTTGTGAAGGCACGCTGCATCTCAGGAATGTGTCTGCCAGCTGCACTGGAGACCAGGCCCAGGTGCTGGGGCTCCTCCAATGTCGCCCCCCTCCCCCCCAGCCCGAAGAGTCTGGACGTACCCCTAGCTGTGGTGGGCCTCACCTCTCCGATGTCAGATGTGCTAAAGGAAGGTTCGGCCACAGGCTGTGCCTCCATAAGTGGATGAACCAGTCCCCCAGCAGGTCCTCCATAGGTGTAGGCCTCAGACTCCAGACAGCACAAGGCAGACTGCTACGTTATTCTGGAAGGTTTGAAACACAACACGTCCTCTTGCCCAGAGAGCATGAGCCTCAGCAGCAGGAGGAGGATCTGCAGACGGCAATGCTGCTACTTCTCCTGCTCCTCCTCATCCTCCCCTTTTTTCTTCTTCTTATCCTCCTCCTCCTGCTGCTTCTTTCTCCTTCTTCTTCTCTTTTCTTTCATTTTCTGGAGGAGCTCAGCAGTTTCTCCAACTCCCACACAGTAACAGAGCCTCCATTACCTGGAAAGCAGCCTGCCAGCAACATGTATGCTTGTTGGAAACCGCATTACCAAGGGTGGGAATGGCACGGAAGCCAAGAGGTAAGCCCGACATGGCTACATTGCACAGAGGAGAGTGGCCGAGAGCCTGCAAACTGCAGTGAGTTTAAATGCTTATAAAAATGACCCAAATGCCGGAAACCTCAACTTCATTTCAAAAAAAGGTTTGACAGAGATTTTTTTTTTTTTCTATTTTAGGAAGAAGTCAAGAGGAAGGCAAAAATAAAATCAGGTTAGTGAAATGAGGCGTGTCATCGAAGTGGTTTTCCAGAAATGCACGGCACGTGATCCCGCACAGGCCGGATGAGCGCTGCCAGAACACAAGCCAAATGTCTGCGCCTCCGTGCAAAGGGAGGTGGGTTAGGGTGACGCGTGGAGAAGGCGCCCAGACCCAGCTCAGCACAGGGAATGGTGGAGGCCTGGATGAGTAGGATGGCATTCTCCTTTCTTGGAAAGGACCCTGTTTTCTCATACTCCATTTTTCAACTGACTGAACTCTACTTCCTCAGGAGTGGGTGCAGACCTTACCATCTGGGACTCTTTCCCTATTACAGCACCCCAGACCCCCAAACCCCACTCGACCACCCCCAGCCTGGGCCTTCTGGGTTCCCAGAACACCTCTCACATCTTTTATTCAGCGAAGCCAGACGCCTGCCCCTTACTGAAGGAACATGAGTCACACAAGCAGGTAGAAGAGAAGATAAGAGTGTTCATGCACCCCTGTCCCATTTTTCGTGATGGGGAGAGAGGCGAGGAGACACAGGATTCTCCTGTCTCTGGAACAGACTGTTCCTAAAATTAGACCTAAAGTTGTCATTCTTTTACTCATGTCAGGGGACCTAGATGGAGGGCGGGGTGGGGAGGACAGCGCCTCTTCTCCCAGGCCACACACGGCCCCTATTTCCGTTCGCTCTAGCTCTTCCTTCTGTGGCAACAAGCGCTGGTGCCATCCACACCTGCCATGGCTGCCCCCCCCAACCCTCACCCAGTCCGGGTGCCCTGCCCTTCTCAGGAGCCAGTGACTTTCACCTGCTGTGGGGGACAGAGAGGCTGGGGATAAGAGCAAAGAGTGTGAGGTCCTGGCAGGGCAGGGGCCAGTGCACTGAGAAGGAATTAGAATTCCTGGGGATATTCCAGGGAGGCTGAGTCCCGAGATCTAAAGAGAAGGCAAAGGAAGGCGGGGGGTAGGAAGGAATATCTGGAAACTTTGTCTTCAATTTACAAGTGATAATGAAGCCCCTGAGACTAACATCTGGATAAAAGAGCACACGTGGTATGTGCACACACACATGAGTACTTGACTTTTACACCAACCTGATGACAAACATAATTATCATCTCAACCTTACACACCTGGAAACCTGGCCCTGGGGAATGCAATGACTATCCCCAAAGAACGAGGAACGTGCACAAGTGAGGACTGGGTTTTTCTGCTAACACAAGGTATCCTGATGATAAAAGAATCCATGAACTCTAGCAATTATTTCACATGCTGAAGAAGTAACAAAATAAGAAGACAAAAAAATAATGGTTATGACGAACCATGTTTGATCAATACGTTTCTAACAAGTATTATTTATTATAATTTAAGATCTATACACTTATGATAGTTTCACAAACTATGCACTTCCGGTGTCAGCTTATAATATTCTTATGTTCTCTAAGAGATTAAGGTAATCGATTATTGTATAAGGCTTCATGGGCTTATAGAACTTCACAGGATGAGGTAGAAAGCACATAGAAAAACATAGTCTTTGCTCCAGATTGACCCTGCATTCCAAGCAGGAAGGACCATTGTATCATATGAGACAAAGTGGTGTCTTTATAATTTGACAATTAAGAGTCAGTTACTGGGGCTCCTTGGGTGACTTAATCGGTTAAGTGTCCGACTTCAGCTCAGGTCATGATCTCATGGTTCATGGTTTGTGCCCCACATCGGGCTCGGTGCTGTGCTCAGAGCCTCCTGGATCCTGTCTTTAGATTCTGTGTCTCCCTCTCTCTCTGACCTTCCCCTGCTCACGCTGTCTCTCTCTCAAAAATAAATAAAAACATTAAAATTTTTTTTTAATTTTAATTAAAAAAAGATTCAATTACTGAAACGGAAGGCTCTTAGCACATACAAAAAAATGGAAGTTGAGCGGGGGTGGGGAGGGTAGGGGTGGGGGTGGCCAAGGTGAATTTACATACACCGCCACCAGGTGGAGCCAGAGTGCCATGGGCTGTAAAGTCTGCAAGGGTAGTTGGAGGAGTTGTGAAAATTGCAGATTATGGTTCTGGGTTCAAGCCCAAGAGATTTGAAATCACAAATTTTTCTATTCCTTATTTATTAGAAACATTTGCTAAAATAGAAAAATGCAAACAAGCTATTAACAAACATTTTAAATAGCTCTTTAGAGGAGTTTTACAAATGAGAAGTGCAATTACTTTTCCCCTTAATCTCATAAGGTTCCTTTTCTCACAAATACTTTCCAAAAAAATTATTGGCTCCTCCTTATGTTGCTTTTATGGGAAACTCCCTAATTCTCCGGGTTGTTTGACAAAACCTTCCAAAGCTCAGTTTCAGGCTATGACCTATCTCCCTACCTCGCCTTCTCTCAGCTAGTCAAAGAACGAATGGTGAAGGGCATTTGGAGGGTGGTGCTGAGGAAAGTGATGGAGAGTGACCAGCTATCCTGGTTTGTCCTAAACTGTCCCAGGAAAACCCCCTTAGTCCCAAGAAAACCAAAATTATGTATATCCAACTTCCATTTCAGACTGTCTGCTTGAAGACCTTCAATTCTTTCCATCCGGGGGAAAATGCAATATATCCCTACCATTTGATGAATCTTGGAATTCCTGTATAAAAAGCCCTCCTTTAGCATGATCTTTGCTGCCAGGTCAAGGGAAGGCTTTATATGTCACACCAAAGGCAGGTTACACAGAGAAGCATAAATGTGTGTGTGATGTGGTGCCAATCCAGAGCAAGCGAGGCAACCGTGTCATGTAAATAGAACCTTGAAGAAGTCTCTCAGTTCGGGCAACGGAGTGGTTCAGTTGTTTGAGTGTCTGACTTTGGCTCAGGACATGATCTCATGGCTCATGAGTTCAAGCCCCACAGTGGGCCATCTGCTATGAGCACAGAGCCCATTTTGGATCCTCCATCCCTCTCTCTGCCCCTCCCCTACTTGTGTTCTCTCAAAAAAATAAATTAAAAAAGAAAAGAAGTCTCTCAGTTCATCGTGCCAGAGGCTGACCCTTGAGACCTCTAATGAGGCACCCCTGCCGGTTGGGAGGGAAGCAGGAAGAAAATCCACCCCAGCTGACACAGGACATCAGCTCCAGAGTGACCACTGGAGGCTCCCAGAAGAGATATATTTAGCTCCGCTCGGTTAATAGCCGACCCCCTTGGATCTCCTCAGGAATGCACCAGGGAGAGTTCTTGACAGTGACTTGGGAGCGAAACAAGGCAGACAGGTTCATAAGTCGAAAAGAAGAGTATCTTTAAGGAAATGACCTAAAAAACGAAAAGGATGACTCGATAGGGATTAGAGGAAAATGTTAATGTTATTTTGCGAGTTGCTTTCCTTAGCAGTTTATATTCATTCTATTCATTTCCTGTGTTCCTTCGTGTAATTGGTTCAATCATCATTTAGCTTTTCTGTAGGACAAGTGTTCCATCAAGTTTGCATCCTTGGGGACATAGTACTAACAAATCCTTCTCCAGACACCTGTCACCTGCCAGCACCTGTTAATGATGAACCCCATGGGATGGGGTAGGAATGTTCTTAAAAACTGAGATTTGGTAAGAATTGCCTTCAAACTCTCCAAAGAATAACCCAGAGCTGCTGGCTGCAGAGGCCGTGTCACAGGAGGATGGCAGGGCCATCTCGCCCGAGGCCCTGAGTGTGTGCAGACAAATGAACAAAGACGACACAATGGCACAAGCACTGTTAGGACAACACATTTATTTATGAAATCTGAGGCTGGGAAGCTGAAGACAGCTGAGAAATATGGTTGAGTTCCTAACTCAACAATGAATAAGCAGGCTCTAATTTACAATTGCACAGAGCGTGAGACTGCCATATGTTATGTAAATAGCTGTAGGTCCCTTTAAGACAAGGAATGGTGTGAAGACAAAGCTCTTTTGTACTATTGACTGAGGCCTAACCTTGATGTTCAGAGAGTAAAAGGCCACCTGGATAGAGTCACCAGATAAAATGCAGGATGGCCAGTTACGTTTAAATATCAGATAAACAA
>NC_043708.1:96324934-96343224 GCF_006229205.1 Suricata suricatta
GAACCAGAAGGTGGACAAGGACCAGCATACCCAAAGGGAGGAGAAGCTCCAACAGTGAGCGAACCCAGGGGTATGGAGAAGAAGTGCTGGATTCCACAACAGAAGCTCCCGAGAGCCCTCCAAAAAGAGTCACTGGTTTTTTGGCTCGCCTTGTGTCTGCTGGAGTGAAGGATCAGGCACTGAAAACTATTCTATTGGTCACGGTGGAGCATACAGTGTTCCCTTTTAAATGGAGGAAGACTGGCCTTTCAAAAGAGGTGACAAAGTTCTTCTGATTAAGGACCCATTCAAATGAAAGAAAAGGGTGGGGGGAAGGAGGAAAGAATGGGAAGGAATAAAGGAAAGAGACTGCAGCTGATTTCTAGAAAGTGGGGAGCCAGTGGGTGGAAAGCTCTCGGAACTTGCGGGAGAGGTCAGTTCAGAGTGGCCAGGCATGCCAGAGGAATGGAAGCCCCGCCCCTCCTTGAAAATGACCAGTATAGACAGAAGGGGAAAAAAAGCCTATATGAATAGGTAATGGTGTGGGTTTGGGGTGGTGGGGGTCTGGAGCTGACAGCCAAGAAAGAGTTCTTGAGATGCCTTTGGTGCAAAAAGGCAATTTTATTAAAGCACAGGGACAGGACCAAAGGCAGAGAGAGCTGCACTGGGGTTGTGCCGGATGGTATATAACTGTTGTGTACCTTCGGGTTGGGGGGTGGTTAGGAATAGTCTAAATATGGAAGGAATTTTGGAAGCAAAGTTTCCAGGACTCTGAGGGGCTAGCTGCTGTTAGGAAAAGGTCATTTATTACTGTTTAGGGAAAAACTCAGTCCTGAGACCCTTCAGGTGTACATCAGGGGGCATAAGCTTGGAGTATGATTGCCATCATATATCTTGAGGGGGTTGATATAAAGGAACTTTCCAGAGGAATTTTTATATGTGAAAGTAGACTTACAGGATCCTGGAGGTTGGGACAATGTTAAGCTGAGGTTCTCTTTTGCCCCCAGCAAAGTGTCATCATCGAAGCAGCTGAGCTCCTGGAGGAATGTCAGTCTGCCTGTTTCAAGGACTTGTCAGTGGGCTGTAGGCAGTAAGGGAATTTAATTTTTCATTTGTCTTTGTTTCCCACAACAGTAATAATGTCAAATATGGGGGGAAACAAACTTCTAAACTTCTAAGTAGATCCTTAAATATATAGGAAAACATTACATATTCTTCCTCCTGTTAAAAAAAAAAAATCAGCCCCTAAATGTAATAATTTATGCTAGGCCATATCACCAAACCGGGGCTTAATAACTAACCTAATTACAATTTCAGCCTCCCCCAGAAATGCAGTCTTAGCAGGTCAGTCAGGAATTTTCTGGTCAGCAGCAATGAGGTAATCTGTCACATGGGCCTTGTCCATCCCCCAAAGGAAGATGAGGTAATCCACCTAATGAGACCCCTGTCCTTTCCCCTAAGGGAAGGTGACACACAGCCTGAAACAGTCCTTTCTTTTCTGTTACCAATAACTCCTGGTCCCGCCCTCTTTCCTGTGAAAGCCTTCCGGCCTGTACAGTTCCTGGGAGCGTCTAAAGGCTTGCTGGGGAGGGTGCCGACCCATTCATGAATCGCTTGAGAAAGCCAATTAGATCTTCGAATTTACTAGGGTTGAATTTTGTTGTTGAAGAAGAAAATATGATCAAAGTGAAACAATAGCAGAAGAAAATAATCTTGGAAATTTTAACCTGGTTTCCCAAATAAAAAATAGACAGCTTAAAATATAAAGAAAAGGGTATCACTCATAGAGTAGGACAAGAAGACAAAGACATGGGTGATACGACAGAAAATATAAAAGCCATAGAGAATTGACTCACGAAGACCACTAGTGACCTAAGAGATATTTTAGAAAACAGAGAACCTAGAAAAGAACTATCAAAAAGTGGTACTGAAAAATTCATATAACTGAACCCAAATGGCTAACATTTATTGGGTGTTTATTATGTGTTTTATAAGTATTAACTCATTTACTCCTTCCAATAACCCTGTGATATAGTTACTGTTACTATCCCATTATAGAGATGAGGAAACTGAAGCACAGAGAAGTTAAGTAACCATCCCATGCCCTGTGGCCAGCAGGGCCAGGACTAGGATTCAAACCCCAAGCCCGTGCTCTTGAACTCAATGTGTCTTAGTCTGGATTCCCTATGAAAGGCACCAGTTTACTTACTAACTCTTCATCAGGAAGTGCAATTGCAGGAAAGTAAGGAGAGGAAAAAAGGAGGAAGGTAGGAAAGGAGGGAGAACAAATATAAGAGAGGGGGCCCTCAGGCTGGTCACGGACAGGTGACCAATACAGAGGATTCAGCCTCTTACCTTCCAAACAGGATGCAGCAGTAGACCTCATCTCCTGCCTCCCATTTCCATTGGTCATATGGGATTTTCACCCTCCCTCCCCTGCACTTCTTGAGGCCTTGAGGCACCTTCCAGAGGCCAGCATGGCAGCCAGGTCCCACTGCAGCAGCAGGAGCAGCACAGTGGCTGGGCAGGTGGGCACAAGCCAGTGGCACACCCATAAGCTTGCGTGTCTGCTGCAGTGTCTCACCTGGGAGCCAGCGTACTAAGCAGACCCATAGCAGGCCTCAGTGGGAACAAGGAATTTTAGGGCAGGTGGAGAAAGACAGGTGGCATGAGGAATTAGGAGAACTCTGTTGAGTCATGCCTGACAGTGACAGGAAGGACCTGAGCAGCTGCCACTGAGGGCCTGGTATTGACAGAGACAGAAGTCAACCATGATGGACACTTCCACTTTGAGGCCTTGAAGACTGTGGGCTGGTGCCAGTGATCTTGCTGGACGCAGCCCTCAGTAAGTGGCAGCCAGACCAATTGGGGGAGATACATAATTGGATATGACACACTTCCCTGTGCAGAGTCTGGAGAACTGAATGCTGGCAGTGACTGTATCAATGCAGCAAAAACCTGTGCAGGGTTGCCACCTTGTCCCAGGACTATACTAAATATGACACTTACGTTATTTACTTTAATCCTCACAGAATGTCATGAAGCTCTTCATGATTGTACAAAGATACTAGCACAGAGAGGTTTGGCAACTAAACCAGCACCGTCGCTGGCATACGGGGGAGCCCGGTTTCGAATCTGGGCCACCTGACCCTGGTGTCAGTACACTTAACCTTCTGAATGATCAGTAAACAAATGAAGAAGAATTCACACAACGTGGAAATTTGGAACATCAAGGATAAAAAGATGATTCGAGAATCTTCCAAATTGGAACAGAATGAGAATAGAATGGGGTTAGTCTTCTCAGCAGCAATCATAAAAGCAAGGAAACAAGGAAGCAACAACTTCTAAATTTTAAAGAAAATAAATTTCCAACCTAGAGTTCTACATCCAGACTGTCAATCAAGTAGGACAACAGAATTCAACTCAGAAAATTGAATTTTCTTTCGTAGAAAGTGACTAGAGGATATGCACCAGCAAGACCAATAAGTAAGCCAAGAAAGAGGAATACGTGGTGTCCTGAAAACAGTAAATCCAACCTAGAAAAGCCATTAAGAGATGATGCCAGGTTGATGCCTGGGGGGCGAGACTAGAGGGGCACCATTCCACAGTTAGAGCAGGAAAAGCCAGGAATGTGTGAAGAAGCATCCAGAAAAAGAGTGGACCCAATCAAAGGGTGGTAATGGTAGATGAGATGATGCAGTATGTGGCAAGAAGATGCAATCTGGTGAATAAGACTTGCAGCTATAATGATGCAAACACTAACTACTGATATAATTAAATGTATGATAAAATTTGGGGGAGAAGATGGGGAAGGAAAGGGAGGTATTAAATCCTCATCTCTTGTAACATTTAAAAACTGTAATGTATGCACAGTCTTTAAACACGGGAAGGCAACTGCCAGGAAAAGCAGATAAAATTTCAAAGCAGTTCCCTTTGGCAAAAGACTGGCAGCTGATGTAGGGCTGGGCAGGGAACTAAAGTTTTATCTTATAAGCACGTTAGCACTATTTGATTTCTTAATTACATATATAATTACATAATTTAAAAAAAACCATAAAACGTATTTTTAAGAGAGGCAAGCCCATGAGAGGAATCCATGCAATTAAGGACACAGCTTGTTGACCCCCCAGGATCTTTTCACAATTCTGCTCCATGGCACTAGGCCAGTTCTTGGTGAATCCCCATCCTTGAGGCTCACCTCCATCTCCTGTTTGCACTCCATCTTTAGTTTTGAAGATCTGGCATGTTACAGCTCCCCATTCTGACATCCACCATTCACACAATGTTCCGGTTTGCTTTCTGTCATTGACTTTGATATATCAAACTTTCTCTTCCTCCCCACACTTTCCTCCAGCTTACCACACAAGTGGCTCCAAAGTGTGGCTCTAATCAATTACAGGTATCCCCGCTTTTCGAAAATTCACGTTGCGCCACTTAGCTTTTAAGAAAAACCAACACTGGTACCTGTTTTTGCTAACCAAAAGAAATCTAAAAGGGATATTTGTTTCTACAGAAAAGAGGGGAAGCGAAATTAGCGTTCGGTATTTGTTTTGCAGTGTTATTCCAGAGGCTGAAGTGCTGGATCAGATATAGAGCGGCGCCACCAAGCGCCTTCTCCGGGAACTACACCCAGCATGTCCGCGTCAGGCTGAGTATTTGTGCTTTATCTCTATTTTGTGTTTCCCTTAGCAAAATGTGTCCTAAAGTATCAAAAAAGCCTAAAGAAGGTTAATTTTTAAGGCGTGGGAATGCTCAATTTTTCCATATAAATTAATGAAAGGCTCTCTACTTTCATATAGCAGAGGAAACTTGTAAGGAAATTTAATCCGTTGTAATTTTGTAACTGACCAAATCACCTCACTTCTCACAGTTTTCTTGTCTGTAAAGTGAGAGATTAAATCTAGATGATCTTAAATCTCCTTCCACCTCAAACGTTCTATGGTTTGTACCTGATCATAAGGTTGAGTAGGCAGAGATGTATAAAAATAATTACAAAGGAAGTGATATCATCTATTCTATGATCACGGAAAATAATTCACTGAAAAGTCATATTGAGTTCCATTCACTTTAAAAAGAAATGTGAAACTCGACACTTGAAACTCAAAGAATCCATGGTCCAGATCTGTATCAAACTAAAAGTGAGCTTACATGGAGAGCAGAGAGTTCCAAAGTCATCAGAATGGACAGTTTTGATCAAACTTCTCTTACGAACCCTTTACGAGAGAAGTTTTCAAATTCATATCATAATGATCCAAGTGATCTCTTAACATGAAGGAAGGAGTTTGGTTTTAAATCCTCTAGCCCCTTGGGGAAGACAGAGGTTTGCTAGAAACAGACAAAGGCAGGGGCACCTGGGTGGCTCAGTCAGTTAAAGGATCGACCCTTGATATTGGCTCAGGTCACGATCTCACAGTTTGTGGGTCCGAGCCCCGTGCTGGGCTCTGCACTGACAGTGTGGAGCCTGCCTGTCTCCTTCTCTCTCTCTCTCAAAATAAATAAATGGACATTAAAAGAAAAAAAAAAGAAACAAAGACAGTGGCTTCCATTAAGAAAGATAGGCCCAGGGGGCCACCTGGCTGGCTCAGTTAGTAGACCACGCAACTCTTGATCTGGGGGTTGTAAATTTGAGCCCCATGCTGAGTGTAGAGATTACTCAACAAAAAAATCTTAAAAAAAGAAAGATGGGGCCATATGACAAAGAAATAAAATCAGAGCCCAACAATGCACAGATTTCCCTAGCAGAAAAAAGAAGGATTTCACTGTTACAGGTGAAGGCTTTTTCCTTTCTCTGATGGTATAAGATGCCCAACTATGAACTTGCTAAGTGGGTCTTAGCACCAAAAGATAAGTAATGGTGTGCATTTGTAATTACTAGTGGGGAAGATGTAAATGGAAGGCTTAGCACACCTACAAGAGTTAGGGAGAACATCTTGTCAGGCATGTGACATGCCAGAGCCCTCATCTCCCCGAGTAGATTAGACTCGATGGACCCCAGCAGGTCACACTGGGATCAAGAGGTCAGTCCCTTGAAGTACTAATAATTTATAAGTCTTTCAAAATACATGAAATTAAGCAAATATTATATATCTTGAAGTAGCGCGCATGCACACACACACACACACACACACACACACACACACATTAAGCAGAAAAGAAGCAGAATGTCAAAATAAAAGGAACAGGAATGAGCATTAAAAATTCTTAAGGGAAAAAGGGAAATCACTATAAATGGACTCGTTCTTTTGTTATGGCATTGGTCTCTAAACTGGGGCCGAGGAAGACAAAATAATAAAGGTATTCCTGGTGATGAAAAGGTTTCAACCACATGTATATGTTCAATACACTCTTCTTGAACTAACAGGAAAAATTTATTAAAACTTCCTAATGTGCCAGGTATGTTATTCAGTGCCTTGCATATTTTGTCCCATTTTATAACAACCCCACAATGTATGAGCTATGAGCGGCCACATTTGAAGATGAAGAAATTGGCATAGTGAAGTGAGGGAGCACGCCCAGGTTTTACAGCTAATCCGGCCATGTTCTGAACTATGGCACTGCTGGGTGGTCCAACAGCAGTGGTGGGACAGGTGACCCCAACCCTGGCTGTAATCAGACACGATTATCTGAGGGGTGCCTAGAAACATTCATAAGAAACAAGTTAAAAATAAAGACTACTTGGGGGCACCTGGGTGACTCAGTCGGTTAAGCAACCAACTCTTGATTTCGGCTCAAGTCATGATGTAATGGTTTGTGAGTCTGAGTCCCACTTTGGGCTCTGCATTGATAGCGCAAAACCTGCTTGGGATTCTCTCTTTCCCCTCTCTCTACCCCTCCTCTGCTCATGTTCTCCCCTTCTCTCTCAAAATAAATAAATAAACATTTTTAAAAAGGACTAAAGACTCCTTGATGTTAGATATGAATTTCAAAATATTTGAACACAGTCAAGTATGGCACTGACTGATTAGCAGGCAGATGCCAGCCACATTGGCAGGGGACCACCCCAGGGACACCCCAGCATAGCAGCTTCTCCGAGAAGTAACATCTCCTTTCACTTCTCCTGTCTGGGAAAGAGGGCCCAGCCCTGCGTGACCAAACAGATTTTGCACTCCAGGCCCAGGGAAGAAGATGTACCTCTCTGGTTTTCAGTTGAGGCTCAGAAGGTTCAATGGGTGACCTGGGCCCCTGGGTGGGAAATCGCTGTCAGAAGGACCGCGTGAACAAGATACTGTTCCCAACACTGGATTGTAGGTTTGTCTACAGGTTTTCCAAATTGAATAGTAAGAGAAGCAGAATCAAGAACTTCCTTCACCTCCCTGGACCTAGAGGCCCTGACGCTCATCAAAGAAGTCCTAACTGTTTGCCCGAAGCTGGTCTAGGTGTGTGTCTGAGAGCTGGGGCTAGGCAATGGGGGAGAGCGGAGTCAAAGAAGGTCCCCCAGAAAACCAAAAATGTGTTTGAAATCTCATGTATCATCTTTTAAAACTATGCTAATTTTTAATTTTCCCTATGATGAATCAGTCCCTGTTTAAGATAAAAATTCCCTCCTGAAATATTTAGCAAATCTGACCCTCCAGAGAGAAGCTCCAGGATTACCTAAAAGTTTTGTGAGGCCCAGCTTAGACCCATGTCTGAGACCCCCACGCACTTGTCCTTCAAACGAGAAGGCTGGTGGAGAGAGCACTGCCCACAGAGGGGCCGTGTCCCACACAGCCCAATGCCTGGTAAGCTGACAGTGCTCCGGACAAGCCAATGAAAAAACGAATGAATGAATGAATAAATGAATGAACAGAGAGGTACTGACTCCTCATGCCCATCCAAGGCCGCTATAACCTGGATGTGAGTGGTTTTCACTGATACCCAAGGCACAAGCCAAACGCATGCACTCAAGACGGACTCTCAGAACAGACCCCAGAGGTACCAAAGGACAAATCTAGCAGGAATAATTAATCACCTGGGAAAAGAGAACCTGAATCTGAGAGACAGAGCAGCTGACAAGAGGGGAATTCTATATGGGAAATGATTAGACAAGGGTGTTAAACATCCCCACCGTCCACGGCAAGAGAATAAATCATGTTGCCAACAGCAATTTGTAGGTAAGAGAAGGTTAAAGAGGATGGAACAGGAGAGCCTGGAAGGTCTCTCACACATGTGGAAAGGTCTCTCAGGTAGAAGAGGACCTCATACCTCCCCCAGGCCAGGCCCCTCCTCCAATCCCAGAGAGAGAGACACACTGCGTACAGTGACCCGGCTCAAACCCAAATGACAGAGGACACAGAGAGGTCTCATCTCTCAGAGCCACTGGGGGGTGCCTGGAAGACTTGTGTGGCAGAGTGGCAAGTGTCACCATTTACATTAATTTATACAACAGCTAAACAATTGCATGCCATTTTTTTACTCAGATATGGAAAAACATTTGCGTTGTTGTGGGCTTTGAATAAGAAGGATGTTCCATTTGAGCATTTTGTGTACTTTCAAAGTTAAAGAAGAAATAGTCTAGAAAATAATGGAAAGAATTCGTAATATCCCTTGATCCCTCGGCTAGCGTTTAGTGTATGTGGATTTTAGAGTCTAAAACCCAGGGTCTGTTGATCTGACATGTCCAGAAGAGGCAAGTCCATCCCCAGAGACAGAAAGTGAATGAGTGGCTGCTTGGGCCAGGAGGGAGAGAAGGTGGGGGAAACGATAAGGGACTGTTAGTAGGTACAGGGTTTCTTTATGGGGTCATGCAAAGTCTTCTAAAATGTATCGTGCTGATGATTACACAACTCTGTGAATATACTGAAAACCACTGGGTTGTGCACATTAAGTGGGTGAGTTGTATATAAATTATATATGAATAAAGTTTTTTAAAACAAAACAAGAAAAGGAGCACCTGGGTGGCTCAGTCGGTTAAGCGTCCAACTTTGGCTCAGGTCGTGATCTCACCGTTCGTGGGTTCAAGCCCCTCATTGGGCTCTGTGCTGACAGCTCAGAGCCTGGAGACTACTTCAGATTCTGTGTCACCCTCCCTCTCTCTGCCCCTCCCCCAATCACACTCTCGTTCCCTCTTTTTCTGTTTTTCTCTCTCAAAAAAAAATTAAAAAACAAAACAAAACAAGAAAATTCCAGGTCATTGTCCCTAATTCTGCCACTTACTAATTGTATACCTTACCCTTACCTCAGTTTCCTCATCTGTAAAATGTGATGATATGATAGCACTGCCCATTTCATAAAAGTGAGGTGAATTCTCAGTGAGGTCACACATGAGAGGGCCTAGCCCAATATCCTGTCCACAGTAGAAATGCAATAAATGTCAACTACCTGTCCATTTGTCCCAACATAATAAATACATGAATTTATGTGAAAAGTGAAGTTTGAGGTTAGATTGATGGTCCCCATTAGAGGGCCTTCAGACCTCCAGAGGGCCTACACCACAGTCATTGAGATGCCTCAGGCAATTTTTTACCAGAAAGCCAGCTTACCTAAAGGTGCATTTACTAGAAATCTGGCTGTCCCAGACTACGAAGAACATTAAATTTCTTTACTTTGGGCTGGAATTAGATGAATTCAGCGTGGTTATTTGTCAAGTGAAAGTTCAGTTGTCAATTAGATAAGTTTTTGGTTAATTATTGGTACTTGGTAAGTGCTGTTCATCTGGGAGATGAATACCTTTCAAAATACAGGGCCCGCAAGGTAAAGCGATAAAAGGAGCTTTGTTGGTGAAGGTGTTGAGGGCCACAGATCCAGTGCCTCTAAACTCCTTCAGCTCTGCTGTTCAGGTTGAGTTTTGGAGGATGGGTGCGCATCAGACACAGGAAAGAATGGCACTTTTTTGCCGTTGCATTGTGCTGAATGGCACCACAAGTGATGGCTTGGAGCATGAGAGGTCTGGAGGGTGTGGGGAAGACAAGAAAGTTCTCTGACTCCTTTTGCTCCTTCTCCACTGCTAAGACCACTTTGTGGCTGCAGGACCCAAAGCATTTTGAAAGTCACTCCAAGGTAGTCCAGCCTACATTCCTGTCACCTCTGACGTCTTTTATTTAGTGACACAGCTGAGGTCAAAGATATGGTCGTGGTCACTATCGTCCAGGACAATCGGAAGCTTGATGCGGGTTACTTCATTTTCTAAATCAGCTTTTACGAGGCCCTTTGAGTTTCACGCAGCATCTGCCGGCTCAGCAGCAGAGCTCACAGTGAGAAGGAAGAGTCACCTGGGGACTTTGGTTCCTGGTGGGTCTGATCTCATTCAAGGGTGTTCAGTGTTTGTCCCCGTCAGCAACCGCTTTGTCTCCATGTCAGCTGTCAGAGAAAGGCCTCTATCAACGGAAATTCAAGAAAAGGGCTGACAGTTGTCTCCTGAGAGGCTACCCAGTGTGGCAGCTATTCACTTAATGACCTGACTGTGGTCTGTGGTCTGACCTTGGGTCTTGACTAGATATAGAGCAACTGATCACGGTCGTGGTCACATGGCCATGATGCCACTCTCTTCTTGAAGGTGACTCTGGGAGGAAAGCCCACTGGGTCGGGACAGAAAGGAGTCAGGCAGGTGAAAGGTGGCAATTGTTAAGACAGCCTCGGGTGACCATCTCCACTTCAGAGACTGACTTAACAGCAGGTTGGGAACCCTTAAAAGATAGGGCTTAATTCTCCAGGCACCACCACCAAGACAGCTCAGATAGACACTACCCACCTTTGTCTTGGGGCCTTTCCTTTTTTTCAGTTTCCATGGCGACTATGCCCTTGTGATTGATTGACACCATCTATCTTCAAGGGCATTAAAATATCACATCAGTCAACTCTCAGAGTCTTGGAAGCCACACCACCTCTCTCAAATTTTGACCAAAACTGCTGGGATCTAGTTGCACACCAAAAAAGATGATTTATCTCCCTATTCTTTTTTTTTTTTTTTTTAAGTAGGCTCCACACCCAGCATGAGCCAAATGGGAGGCTTGAACTGATGACCCTAAGATCAAGACCTAACTAAGACCAAGAGTCAGACACTTAACCAAGAGAGCCACCCAGGTGCCTTTTTATCTCCCTATTCTTTGAGGGAATCTCACTGAGCATTAATAATAGCAAACTAACATTTACTGAGTGTCTGCACCATGCCAGGCATAATGCTAAGAATTTGGTGTGTACTAACTCATCTCATCCTCATATATTATTACCATTTATAAACCAGGAGCCTGAAGCACAGAGAGATTAAGAAATTGGCCAAAGAGTGTGCAACTCCTAAGTGAGCAAAGCGGTGTTTGAACCCAGGCAGTCCAGCTCCAAACTCAATACCCTAACCCAGTGTGTCGCAATATTAAGAACAGTCACAACTTGAATGGTCTTCTCGGAGGAAAAGAAAATTAACTAGATTTCCAGCTGGAGTTTGTTGGAGTTTTAAGAGTCCTGTTCGGTGTTGAATCTGGTCTTTCGGAATAAGTAGAATAATGCACCTGGAAAGGCAAAGGAGGGGTTGCTAAGCCCCTTGTCCTCAGAGTGCCCTCCCCTCCGGTCTTGTCTAGACTCCCTGCTCTTGCAGCCACTCCTTTGACCTCTGAGCTGTCGTATATTATTCATTCAGTAGACTTATATTGAGCACCTTCTATGCAACTGACGCTAGGAACACCAAAGAAAGACACCCCGTCACTGGTCCCTAAGGCCCCCTCAAATATGGTAAGAGATTGCCATTTGCTTCTACCTAAATTGTCTAGTTAAGCCTCAGAATCACTCCATGAAGTAAGTGAGGTGGAAATCGGTATACCCATTTTATAATTGGGAATACGGAGGCACTGAGTAGCGTCCCTCTGCCCCCATGTCTGCAGTCATCATACCTGCTTGAATTCCAAATGAAGCTCTATTTCAGTTGTTCTGTCTTCTTGCCTCCATATTATATAAAGTACATTTACATGGCCAATGAATCTGTTAGAAGGCTTTCACTAGTCCTCAGTGAAATAGAAATAAAGATGATGGAGAGTTTTTTCATTAACTAAATTTCTTCTATTTCAAGAACCATCCCCTATTCTGAAATTATGTTCTTCCTACCTTTTGGTATTAAAATACCCTTTCATAAATAGCAGGGTTTTTTTTTTTCTGTTTACTGCACTAATGCAAAACAAAACACTTGTGATTCTGTTCTTTTCCAAACCTGTTTGCTGGGTTTTGAACCATTGCCCTTTAAAATGCTCATGACCCCTGAGAGGCACTAAGTCCCGCCCACCATCCAGGGCCATTGATGAGCCTCTCACCACTTGCACTACCTCAGGTGCCTGAGAGCATGACCTTGACTGGGAGGGCAGGAATGCTGGGAGGAGGCTTGGATGGCGAAACACAAAGAGCAGGGATACGCTGCCATCCCTCTACTCTGATTTATACCAGCCGCGTGACTTTCCACAGCCATGGCAACTAGCCAAAAATGATCAGGCTGATTAATTCCACAAATGCATTATTCCCATGTCACCAAATATTGACTCTTACCCACACCCTCCCCCGCAGCCATCTGCCCTGGTGTGTCAAATCAAAATAAATCAGCAAACAAAAAGTGGCAGGCAGAGGACACCCCAGGGATGCCACAGCCAATTGTGGGAGTCCCAGGGCAAGCCTGAGTGCTGAGTCGTTGCCCCGTTTCTCCATCTTCCTTCTTCCCCAGCAGCCAGGAGAGCACATGTCTGTACGCACACACCCATGCACTCACACAGGCAACGGTACAGGCATGTGGGAAGGAATAGGGTTGGGAGCAGCTGGAGTGAAAAAGACTTAAAAGATCCCAGGAAGTAATGCTAATAGGAGACCATTTGGTGATAAATTTATGTCCCAGGCGTATGAATGCCGGAATGATGTTTGATCCTCACCACAACTCTTGAGACAGAGGAACTGTCATTAGTCCTATTTTAAAGACAAAAAACTAAAACTCATTTATGTTAATTAAGTTGGCCCAAGTCAAACATGGAACACTTCAAAATTAATGCTTTTAATCCCTACATGGGCCAACTCTCCTTCCCTGCCACCTGGACATGTCTGTCAAGCTCTCTGTGCCTGCACTTCTGCATCTTGATCATGGGACAGTTATGGTGCCCAGTTTACAGGGCTGTTGGGAAAAATCAAAGACCTGACACATGCAGTGTACTTACAATAGTCTCAGCACGCATGAGTACCTAATGTGTGTTAGCTATTATTGTTGATACTGTTGTTATTTTTATTACACGCTATTGCCGTCCTCGGCTGGATGAAAGGAGTGTGGAGGACACAGACTCTACAAGTAGAACACTTGGGTGTGTGAGCATTCCTGGGGGCCTAGTCCCAACAGAGCCACACTGCTATTCCCAGCAGAGGATAAGCCATTTCCTCCTTACCTGCTTGCCCTGGGTTATGCATTTCTATGCCCTGTGGACTACCTAAGCAGCTTATTCTTCTCATTTCATTCTGTCTTCCCTCTTCTGACTGCTCTCCGGAAAGGCCATTCACTCCCTCTTCCATAGCCCTCTCTCCCAGAGTCAAAAGCTGCTAGACTCTCTGGTGAGCAATAATTAAAATGAATCTCCACATGGACGGCCTGGTGGTGGTATGTGTAGTGCACCCCCAGAAACTACCCACAAAACACAGAGAAAAAGCAGGTCAGTGCTCCAGCCTACTCATTTTTAAAAGCAATTTCCAGGGGGCACCTGTATGGCTCAGTCAGTTAAGCATCCAACTCTTGATTTTGGCCCAGGTCGTGATCTCACTGGTTGGTGAGTTCAAGCCCTGCATCAGGCTCTGCGCTGCCTGGTTGGGATTCTCAGTCTCCCTTTCTCTCTGCCCCTGCCCTGCTTATGTGCTTTCTGTCTCTCTCTTTCTAAACTGAATAAACCTTAAAAATTCTTTTAATAATAAAAAAATAAATAAAAGCAATTTCCAGCATTTCCCCTTCACCATTGCTTTTCACCAAACTACAGGGAACACAAAAATTAATCCACTAAGACATTCCGAACAGCTGCTGCCCATCTTCATGCGGGGCAGTTACAATCAGTCTTAAATTTTGTAACATGGCAAATACAACAAACAGCCCCCGTGAATGAGAGTTATTTCCATGAGTTTTCTTTTCCAGCATCTGAAACTGATGACTAAAACCAGTCACCAGCTTGAATGTGTCACAAGCATGCTCCTTCTCCACACGACCTTTCACTGACTACATTTTCCAAAGTAGCCCAAGGCCAGAGAACAGCTGTTTGCTGGTTTCCCCAAGAGCCAGTTGCAAATGGCGCATCATCATTGGCTTATGCTTTTTGCTTCTTTGAGGAACACACGTGAAGATGCTGAACGGAAGGGTGGAATCATAGAATGGATAATAGCATGTTAAAATTGGAAGTTTCTGCTAGTCACTAAGATATACCAGATGTGAGTCAAAAGCAAAGTATGGGCTTAAAAAAGAAGAGAGTGCCAGCATTATCACTCCTTGCGCCGGATCGTTCCAGTGTTGAATCGTTTTTACTGGGTACTACATTTCCCAGAGTCACCTTTAAAGAATGTTCCAGGTTTGAGTCTACCAATTTTTATTTGTGTGGGATTTAGGAGGAGAAAGTGAGGCAGCGGCTCTTCCCCGCTGGCGGCTGCCGTAGATTAAAGGAGGTGAGAGAAATGCAGCAGTGCGGGTCTGCTCTGGCTCCCCTCCCCGCCCGCAGTGCACCCGGTGCCGCTTCCCAGCTGCTGACCCTCCAACCGGCCGTGACCCCAGGCCACCGCAGACACCTTGCCGTGAACCCCACGGGAGCAGCGGTGATGAGGACAACCTTGTGCAGCCTTGTGCCTGCCCCTTCGCAGTCCTACCCCAGCGGCTGGGAGACGGGCCGTCCCTGAGAGCTCTGAGCATCGGCCTCTGCCCGCGCTGTTGTGACCTTTCTCTGACCTTCCTCTCTTTTCTCCCCCTTACTTCCCCAGTGCCTCCCATGGCGGTATGGTCTCCGTGCTGGAATATACTCCTAGTCATAATGCTTGAATCTGCCTCCCAGACTGGACCTGGACTGATGTACTCCTGGACCCCTGAGCCAGATCAAAGATAAGCAGTGTGAAGGAAAGAGAATGGTCAACAAATTTCCTTGAGTGGGGCATCAGTCTGTAGAGCACGTGACTCTTGATCTCAGGTTGTGAGTTCAAACCCCACCCTGGGTGTGGAGCCTACTTAAAAGAAAATTTAAAAATGTCCTTGAGAGATGCAACTGTGCCATGTGTGTCTCCACCTCCCCCTGTACCCCAGGTCTCATGATGGGCCAGCATGGGCCCCCTCAGAGAGCTCTGGTATATGCTCCCCATGGCTAGATACAATGGCTGCCATCTAACCTGTGCCTCAGAAAGAGAGAACCAAGCAGAGACCCAAGATGGCTGCCCTGGGTTCCTCTCTCTGGTCAGGTTTGGAGATGGGTAGGTTGGGCACTGGGATTGTCCTGGGTCCTGACAAATAGACTAGTGAGAGGAGCGGAGCAGACTCCATAGCAAAAAGCAGGAAGTGGACTCAGGACTCCTGGGGAGGAAATGTCACCAACAACCCTGGGAATGGAGATGTATGGTGAGACCAAGGGGCCTGCAGGAGAGCGCAGTGACGAGAAACTCAAAGGCACCCTGGAACCACTTTCACTGGAGAAGTAATGTTCAATACCTACTAACGCAGAGAGCATGCGGCCAGCGTCTGGCCCTGGTCAGCACCTCATTTGCCATTCCTTCCTCCTTTAGGACTTTCTGACCCTGGAGAGAACATAAATTGCCTAACAAGCTGAAGTGGGAGGGGGACAAGGAAAGGGCAAAGATTTGTCATAAAATTAAATTTAGGGGCACCTGGCACTCAGTCTTCAACTCTTGATTTCAGCTCAGGTTGTGATCTTACGATTCGTGGGTTCGAGCCCTGTGCTGGCCAGCATGGAGCCTGCTTGGGATTCTCTCTCTCTCCCTCTCTCTCTCTCTGCCATTTCCCTGCTCTCCTTCTCTCAAAATAAACATATAAAAATAAAGAAATAAAATTAAGTTCAGAATTTTGGTTAATCTCTTAGATTGGACACAATTGCATCGAGATAGTGTTTTGTGACTCACGGTGACCAGGTAACTGAGGGTGAGCTGGAAATTACACACCCGCTGTGGTTTTGACCCAGGAATGGAAGAGCATTTCCGTTTCATTTACTTTAAGGCAGCAAAGAAAAATAAAGTTTCAATTAGTCACGCCCAGAGGCTGGGTATTGTGCATGCCAGTTATAAACGTCAAGGCAGGGCCCAGGCCCTGTGGGCCTTACCCTGTGCATCGGGGGTGCTGGGTTCCTCTCATGAAGTCTCGGGACATGAGGGGGCACAGGGAAGCCTGAAAGTGTGGGATATGGAGGGCTTCATACAGAGTTTTTACACCTTTTTATACAGGAGTTCCAAATAGGTTTTCATTTGAAGGCAGGGTAGAATCCCGCCACTTTAAAAAGATCTTGAGGGACACTTCAGTGGCTCAGTCAGTTGCGCATCCAACTCTTGATTTTGGCTCAGGTCATGAGCCCAGGGTCATGGGATTGAGCCCCTCATGAGGCTCTGTGCTGAGCTTGGAGCCTGCTTGGGACTCTCTCTCTCCCTCTCTCCCTGCCCCTCTCCCCTGCTCACACGCTCTCTCTCTCAAATAAAAGTAAAAATGAAGAACTAAAAATAAAATAAAAAGATCTTGAAACCTGTTTTCCGTCTAACCCCATTTAACCAAACAAGAAACAGGGCCATTTAGAAGGGAAATGAGCCACCATGTCAGGACCTGAACCAGCATTCTGACTCCTAACTCTGGACCCTCTCCCCATCACCCATGGCTTCCAACCCCAATGTTCACAGAAACATCTGCTGGTTGATTTTAGATTTCTCAACTCAGAAATAAAGGTAAGAACAAGAACGGTGAAACAAAAGATTAAAAACTAGATCGACAAGTGCAGGGTTGAGGAGGAAGAAAGCCTTGAAGACACAGACTGAGCTGCTCAGGGGCTAAGCTCAGCTCTGGGTCTTTCCTGATCTCAGCTGTGCTCTGTCCGCTGGGCACCTGTGAGAAAGCATATTCCCAGTCGCCAGGCCATCCTGGGGCACAACCCTGAACCTGGATTTTAACAAGTATTCCAGACAGTTTAATTGCCAAGGCAGATTCGGCTCCACCACGTGGCTACACACGTCAGGTGAAGAATGCCAGTGCACAGTGGCAGTGGGGTCCTGGACACCAGCCCGGGTGCCCCCTCCCCACTGAAGCTCACTCAGAGGAGTAGGACAGGGCTGCCTGCCTGCTGGGTGGTGACACAGGCCTGGGGGAGCTAAGCAGGGCCATTTCTGGGCTGAGGAAGGTGCTGCTGTGGAGCAGCACCTGAGGGAACCCATGGGTAATCCACAGAGACCCGTTCTAGAGGCTTAGCCCTGATGTGATCATCTGACTCCTGGAAGGATAGAACATGAAGTGGAGCCAGAAGCAGGAGCTGGCCCACGAGGCCCTGGGAGGTGGCTGTAAAGCCTGGGAGAGAGGAAAGGTCAAGGTTCTAGGCGGCAGGGGCCATCCTAGGCAGCTAAGCCCCAAGTGTGAAGGAGGCCGTGCTAAATTGGCAATAACGGGGTAACTCTTTGGCCACAGAGCCTTGTGGAAAGGTTTTGTGCTTTCATAACCAGTCGGAGCCCCAGAGCATCTGAAAATATGTTACTCTTGCTCATTTATGACAGTGGTTCTCAACCAGAGGTGATTTTGACCCCCCACCCCCACCCCCACGCCGGGAACATTTGACAATGTCTGGAGACATTTTGTTTGCCACGCCAGTGGGTGGAGGCCAGAGAAGCTTCTGGCCATCCTCTAAAACCCGAGATGTGCCCCACGACAAAGAACTACCCAGCCCTGAAGGTCAATAGAGCCAGGGTGGAGAAGCCCTGCTCTGTGTGGCATCACTACAGGAAACCATCCTCCTTTAGGGAAATCCATATCTGAGATGCCCATGACATGCCCTGGTTTCACTCCATCTACAAACGGGCACACACGCAAGCCAGGCCTAGAACTGGGCACCAAGCGTGTGAGCGTATGCCCACCACTGTGTACCATCGCAAGCTTCATTGAAAGAGAAGATAAACAGCAACACATTTTGTAACAGGCAACAAGAGAGAGGCATTAAAGTCTGCTGGCTTCACACCCCTGCGTCCCAGCTGCGCCCCAGCCTGTACGGTCGCTGCCCACAGTGATGGTTCTGGAGTGTCACAGGCATGGAACAGACACCTTTACCACCTTCACCTCCCACGTCAGACACCAGGACTCCACTCACTCGGTTTCCAGCAGGCAAATCTGACGTCCTTTGCAAGCCAAGTACCTCAAAGTGGAGCGGGGGGGGGGGGGGGGGGGC
>NC_043708.1:96343324-96478371 GCF_006229205.1 Suricata suricatta
TCAAAAGCATCCCTCCTAACATGTCAGGGAACATGAGTCCTTTAAAGGGTCTCTCAAAGTGTCCTTTAAAGGGCATGGCGGGAGCAGACAGGTGAAAGTTCAGAACCTTCACTTTCCCCAAGCAGGGTGCTGCCAGCTTTCTTTCCTCACTGGGAACAACCCTATTTGTTATTTTGAGCCATGCCTGGGATGACACTTATGACATATAGCAAAGCGGGAATTATCTTTAGGAGCAGAAAGACGAAGACATACTGTGAGTCTGATAAGATAAAAGCGGCTGCAGATAAAACCATTTATAAAGGAAGATGATGGCTATCTGCCAAACAGAAGCGGGCAAACTCACCCACCAAATGCAAAGAAATGAAAAGAAGTCAAGCCAAATTCTGTGACGGGCTGCATGCTAGCATCCTTTCCTGTAAGACGACTCAGCAACAGGAGAGAAAATGGAAGGGGATGTTGGGTGATGGGGTTTGGGGACACTGTTGTGACCTTGGACAGCAGCTTCCTGTGTAGAGAAAGGAAGGGAACCCACTGCTTTACCTCTCAAGAGTCATGGTGCTGTTTAAGCGAGTGGATGCAGGTCACAAGGCTGTGTGTGCGGGCAAGCATCAGATACGGAAGGCATAGGTTCACAGACGGTCACATGCAGAAATTGCTTGGGAGAGCTGCTAAAAATATAGATTCTGGGCCTCAATTCCAGAGATGCCAATTTAGGAGGTTTGAGCTGAGGCCCAGGAATCTGGATTTTGGACAAATGCTTCAGGAGATTCTGAAATAGGATGCCTCTAACAACCCTATAGATAGATATTGTTATGATCCCAATTTTACATGTGAGGAAACTCAGGTACAGCTAGTTTGTGGTAGGGCCAGCTCCCAAGAAATCTTGGACTCAAGAAATGAGAAAAGAGCTTTTCCAGACCTGGGCTGGGACTCCTGTCCCTGCCCCCTCATCTGAGGCAGTCAACAGAGTGAAAGCCTATTCCCAGAAATGTCCAGCAAGATTGGACATGCTGTTTCTCTGAATCCTTTGAGTTTCAAGCAAGCAAATATGCCCAAGTCAGGTGTAAACAAACACTCATGAATGATAGAGACAAAGGAAGAGAGGAGGAGGGAGGAGCCACATCAAAAATTATAACCTACATCAAGTTTGTGCTTCTTTGTATCACTCTGAAGATTCACTGGGATAAAATATGCTCTAAAATATGTCATTGTCAAGGTGATTAAAATGTCATTCTGTACCCAACAGTGTACAGAGAGGAAAGGGAATGGCATCCAGGATGTCAAGTTTTCAGAAAATAATACAAAATGATTAAGTAGGGGCACCTGGGTGGCTTAGTCAGTTAAGTGTCTGGCTTCGGCTCAGGTCATGATTTCACGGTTCGTAGGTTCAAGCCCCACATCAGGCTCTGTGCTGACAGCTAGCTCAGAGCCTGAAGCCTGCTTCAGATTCTGTGTCTCCCTCTCTCTCTGACCCTCCCCTGCTCACACTGTCTGTCTCTCAAAAAAAAAAAAAACTTTAAAAAAATTTTAAAAAAAGCATAAGTAGAGTTACAAAACCCAGAATCAGTGAATGTTAGAATTGCATGTACCTCTGGGAGTTATCATGATTCCCCCCTTTTATTTCACCAATGAGAAAAACTGAGCCTTGGTGAGGGCAGGCACTGAGGCTGGGCGGCAGAGACCAGCCCCAAAGCCCAAGTTCTGGCCCCCTGTCTGCTTCTCATTTTGCTCCACATGCTGCCCTCGTGAAACTTGAAAGGAAAGGATGTCCTTAATGTAGCGCTCCTTCCAAACTCCTTGAATGGCTCCACGGCTGGGGTTGGTGCAGTGGCCCAGGACAGACAGAGGGAGGAAAGAAGAGGCAGCCAGCTGCAGACTCAGTAAGAGTCTCAGACATAATCACCATGTAGAGAAATCCCAGCTCCCCAGCTGCCTCAGAGAGTCAGACACAGAGGACAAGACTGAACAGAAGGGACCCTGACGAATGCTCTCCAGGATGGGTTAGGCTCTCCAGGAAGGCTCTTGCCTCTCACTGCCCTGCTGCCTTGGATACCCAGGGACGCTACCTGAAGACCAACTTCTCCGAGGCACAGGCCGTAGTGGCTGGAAGTAGAGGTGGAATCTCAGGCAGGATTCAGGTGTGATTTTCACACCAGCTCAAAACCCTCCCGGGCCCCTTGGCCAAGCATCCCAGATCCACCATGGTCTGCCTGTACTCTGCCCATCAATTTTATTTGCTACCACTGCCCTCATGTCGGCACCCATCCTATACCTTGGATTATTCTGCCCAACCGATAGACACCCTGGGAAAAGTGCCAGGGTCAGCCCAAGGGGCCAGCCCAGGCAGCGTCCTTGGCAGTGGAGGGAGAAGAATTTCCAGGCTATAGGGAGCAAGCCTGAGGGAGGAGGGCCATTGGACTCTGAAGACAGGCCTGAGCAAGGCGGCATACCACAGGACTTCCACATACCCCCAGCAGCACCCCTCACCTCTACACATGCCGTCACCATGGCAGTGACATCAACAGTGGAGGGGCGTGGCCCAGCCCCCAGCTCTGATTCTAATCCTCCTGTGATCAGAGCAGTCAAGGCCAGCTCGGGAGCAGGCCTTCCTCCCAGCAGAGGACAAGATGGAAGAACCCGAATTTCTAGTGTTCTTTTCACAAAGAGATTGGAACCAAGATTACTATCATAGAATGAGCAAACCCTGAGGCTTATCGTCACAATGAGGGATCCTGGGAACAAAACCAGACATAATCTCACTAGTAGAAGATAAAAGAAATGTGAGCTTATCTTCTACTCAAACCTGTAAGGCAGGGTGACCCTGCCAATGAAGTTACAGCCACCCACTGGCTCTGGCTTTAACTTTGCTTAAACCAACTTGCAGTAAAGTGGAGATGATCAAGGTGATTACCAGGAAAATCATCCATTGGGTAACTACTATGCATCAGGCTTTCAAAATTGTCTTTATTTCCTGAACAGAACAGGATATGTGAAGATACCAGAAAGAATGACTGCCCTGCTCCAGTAAGTCCGGAAGAGCCTTTCAAAGTTCCTCTTTTTTTCCTATTTGTCTTGGTAATGAATTCTGAGTCTTCAGCTATCTTTCCCCATCTCTGATAAAAGCCTAACTGTGGGGAAAGATAATATTTTCTTAATCAGATGAGTATCAGCGAGATCTATGCAGCAGCTTCTAACATTTTTTAAAGGACTTGACTCTTTTAGAAGCTTCTCTTAGAAGAAAGCCTTTGGGTATGATATGAATATGAAAGAATATTCTAGATTTATTTAACTCATAATCGTTTTTAAACTTTCAGGGTTGGCTGCAGGAACGCTGGAACTTTCTGGCTTTTTCCACACGGTGGAAAGGAGAACTGTGAGCAGTTATTTAGAAGATTTGAAAGATTCAACTGCTAATCGGGACCTTTAGGCATAAATGCTTAAGGTTTTGAAAGGCCTAGGTTAGAATGTTTTCTGAGTAGCTTTACCTCTTTCTGCTGCAGTTTCCAAGCCTATGAAAAAGAGATTATTATAGTCCATCCTTATAGAGATGATAGGAAGATTACGTAAAATAATGACTGTAAAACATTTAACACAGAGTTTGGCTCAGTAAGTGTTTGGTTTTATTACCAAAGGATTACAGTGCCTCCCTCCCAGCCCCCTTATCTGTATTTCATTTCCTCAGTTTAATTACCCTTGGTCAACCTGTGTCTGGAAGCAGATGATTCTCATAAAATATTGTCAGAAGGCCAGTGGTAGACTAATGCTATGTCACAATGCCTATGTCATTTCCCTCACTTTGTATCATCACGTAGGCAGTTTACCATCTCATATTATCACAAGGAGGAAGAGCATAGTATAGTAAGATATTTTGAGAGACAAACACCACACTTACATAACTTCTTTTACAGTATGTAGTTATAACTGTTCTATTTTATTATTGTTGTTAGTTTCTTACTGTGCCTAATTTATAAGTTAAGCTTTCTGGTAGGTATGTACACACAGGGGGAAACACAGTGTATATGGGGTTCGGTATTACCCACAGTTTCCGACACCCACTGGGGGTTTTGGAATGTATCCCCCACGGATAAGGCGGGGGGGGGGGCACTGTAATTTCTATCTTCGCTTGATTGTGCCTTTATAGACACAGCCTGTAAACATTCTGAATGTCACAGGGACTGTTCTAACAGGGAACAAATAGGCTCTCCAGGCAAAATGGAGTTAATGCAACCTGTGACTTCACTACTTGGAAAACAATTGGTGAAAGCTTTACCGTATTTGTTTTCTAGGGCTGGCACCACAAAGTGCGTGGCTTAAACACAAACAAACAAACAAACAAACAAAAATGAAAACCCAGAAACTCATTCTCTCAGTAAAGGCCAGCAGTCCAAAATCAAGTTAGCAGGAGGCAGATTCCTTGTGGAGTCTCTGAGAGACAATATATTCCACGTCTCCCAGCTCCTGGCAGCGGCAGGCAATCCTGCCATTCCCTGGCCTGTGGTTGTCCTCCAGTCTCTGGCGCCATCTTTATATGGCCTTTCCCCCTGTATTTCAAATTCCCCCCTTCTTTTTCTTCAAGGACACCAGTCACTAGATTTCCCTAAATCCAGGATGATCTCATCTTAATATCTTTAACTTAATTATATCTGTCAAGACCCCATGTCCAACTAAGTTCACATTTATAAGGACTGGGGACTAGGATTCAGACATGTCTTTTGGGGAAACACTATTCAAACCCACTGCCATTTTAAGTTCTTCAGACAAAAGCTTTTCTACTACCTTGTTGCCAGAATGAAATGACATCAGAGCAAATATTGCTCATTTTCTATACATCTTTGGAAACTCATACAAAACCTTAAGACATCTGGATTGCATGAGAAGAGTAAGCTTCTTTGAAATCAGGAGTCCTGTTAAGTCTTTTTTTAAATTTATTTTTATTTTATTTTAGAGAGGGAGAGTACACAAGCAGGGGAGGGGCAGAGGGAGAGAGCGAATCATAAGCAGGCTCCATGTTCAGCTCAGAGCTTGATGCAGGACTTGATCCCATGACCCTGGGATCATGACTTGAACTGAAATCAAGAGTTGGACACTCAATTGACCGAGCCTCCTAAATATATATATATTTATATGTACATATATATATACACACACACACATATATATACCTTTTTTTTTAAGGAGTCATGTTAATTAAGTCTTGATAGAACATGGTGGCAAACTCAATTTTGAAATTCTAAGTTCTAGTTAATGATGCTGCCATAGGCAGAATAATTCTCCCTGCCCCACCAAATGCCCCTGCCCTAATCTCTGGTACCTGTGAATATGTCACCTTACAATTACAGAGGGAATTGCTAATCTGCTAACTTTCAATTAGGAAAATTATTCTGGATTATCCAGGTGGGCTCAATGTAATGACAAGAGTCCTTAAGGGTGGAAGAGGGAGACAGAAGAGGGTGCATTCAAGATGCCACGTGGAAAAGCTTGACCCGTTGTTACTGACTTTGAAGGTGGAGGCAGGGGCCACAATCCAAGGAATGCAGGCAGCTTCAAGAAGTTGGAAAAGGCAGGGGCGCCTGGGTGGCTGAGTTGGTTAAGTGCCCAACTTAGGCTCAGGTCATGATCTCACAGTTCACAAGTTTGAGCCCTACATTGGGATCTGTGCCGCCAGCTCAGATCCTGGAGCCTACTCTGGATTCTGTGTCTCTTTCTCTCACTGCTCCTCCCCCACTCATATTCTCTTTCTCTCTCTCTCTCTCAAAAGTAAATAAAACATTTAAAAATTTAAAAAAAAAGGCAAAGACAACACCGTCTTTCATTCAAAACTCCCAGAATGAAATGCAGCCCAGCCAACAACACCTCAGCCTACTGAGACTCATGTTGGACTTCTACCCCAAGAATGATAGTAAATTTGTTTTAAGTCCCCAAATTTGTGACAATTTGTCATGAAGCAATAAGAAACTAATACAGATATGTTTTAAACAAATACAGTCATCTTTCCTACTTATACTGCACTAAAAGGATGGGAGCAGAATTGGGCATGAACTTGCAAGAACTAAGTACAGAGAAGAGGAGAAAAGAGCAACAGCTTTTTTGAAGCTAGAAAGCAAATGCACAGTGGTGCCTGACCTAGCCCCCCTCAGAAAGCTGAGTCATAAGCCATTACTGTGAAGATAAGAAGCAGCCCACTGGGTTGTGCAGAACCCTCCAAAGGCCCCAGAATTAATGGTACCAGGTATATCTAGAAGCAGGGGGGAAGCAGAGATTTAGAAAACAAAAGGATTGGTGGGGGGGGGCCCTGGGTGGTTCATTCAATTGAGTGTCTGACTCTTGGTTTCAGCTCAGGTCATGATCTTACGGTTTATGGGTTTGAGCCCTGCATTGGGTTCTGCATTGGCAGTGCAGAGCCTGCTTCAGATTCTCTCCCTCTCTCCCTCTCTCTCTCTGCCCCTTCCCCACTTGTGCTCTCTCTCTCAAAAATAAACTTAAAAAAACAAAACAAAAGGCTTGGTAAAACTCTTCTCAAGGAGCAGTTAGAGTCCCAGATCTTGTTTCCCTCCCTGATCGGCCTTGCAACTTCTCCTCTCCAGCCCAGCAGAAGACCAGAGGCTCTGTCCCCATAGAGGAAATGACACAGGATCTCTAGAATGATAGACACGGCATCAAGCAAATGTTCATTGAATTTAATTGAGTTTAACTGAAACTGAGTTGAATTGGATAGTACTAGTGATATAAAATGTATGTCATATCACTTATTCATTCAACAGTCAATGTATAAAAATTAATAACGAAGACATAGTACCTTTGCATAAAGAGTTCTGGTATGGGACCTGGATAATTATGCGGATCGTTACAATAGAGTGTGGTGAGGGCAATGCCAGAGGTGAACCAGTGGCATTCTCAAAGTACTGAGGAAGCGGACCCTTCCCATAGTGGATTGGACAGACTTGCCTTCCCAGATATCTAGATGCCTGACCTTGATCACTGATCGACCTTTTTTATTAACCAATAGCACAGTGTACAAAGAACAGCGTTTTACCATGGGAAAACCATGACATGAAGTACTTAGGGTTATTTGTGGCATTCTGTGCCCCCCAACCAATAGTATCACCATAAAGCCAAGGATCTGAAAGTCTGATGCAATGAAGGGTCACTTGGGTATAGAACAGAGTAACATGAACTTTATTTCGCTATGTTATTTCTACCCTCAGAATAATCCTGCCAGATAGGAATTGCAATCCTTTATTTAGCAGATTAGGAAAGCTGAGACTCAGATAGTTTAGGTAACTTGCCCAAGACAATCTATCTGGGGCTTCCAGGTCAGTCTGTGCTCAAAGTCCACACTTGGTTCATGCAGCCACACTGCCTTAGATAGACAGGTACCTGGGGAAGTAGCTCTGGAGATGTGTCAGCTTAACTGAACCCAGAGCTCAGGTGTGGCCTGAGGTGAAGCCATCCACCCTGCTGTGTTCCCTTAGGACTAGAAAAATTGTCCTTGGGACAACACAACAGCAGAGTGTACTTCTTAGCTTATGACACACCTTCCCCAGGGGTCTACGAAAGCACCTCTCTTTTTTATATTTTTTCCCCTTTGCTCATTCATTCAACAACTATTGAGAGTATCTACGATGTTTTTCCACGTCTGGGAATAAAACAAAGTGTTTGCTCTTACAGAGCTTATTCTAGTCATGGAAAGAGACAAGTAAACAATAGATATATGTATCACTGGGTGAATGAGTGTTATGAAGAGAAAATAAAGCAGAGTAAGAAAATTAGAAGCAGAAGAGTAACAGGATCTGACTAAGGTTTTAAGAAAGATACTCTGGCCACTGTGTAGACAGTGCATTGTAGAGAAATAAGGAGGTAAGCCAAGGGACCCACAAGGAGCACTGGTGGCTTCATCGAGGCTGGCTGGGAGCCACAGACGTGGTAGAAGTAGACCATTCCAGATACTTTGAAAGTTGAATCAACATGATTTTCTAGAGACTGGGTGAGAGGTGTGAAAGAAAATTAAAGAGTAAAAGACCCTATCATAAGCTGGAAAATGGCTTCCCAGAAGATACCCACCTCCCAATCCTTGAAACCTGTGAATGTTACTTTACATGGCAAAAGGAGGGTAGTCTTTGCAGATGAGATTGAGGAGTTTAAAGCGTCTTTACTCAGAGAGAGAGGGAGAGGGAGAGAATCCCAAGCAGGTTCCATGCTGTCAGCACAGACCCAGACGCGGGGCTTGACCTCACAAACTGTGAGATTATGACGTGAGCTGAGGTCAAGAGTTGGACATTCAACCGACTGAGCCACCCAGGCACCAGAGACTGAGGAGTTTAAAATAGGGAGATTGTATCCTCGTCATGTGGCTGGGCCTTAAATGTGATTACACACATTATGAGAGGGCGGCAGAGGGAGGCCTGATGCACAGAGAAGGTGCTGGGACCGTGAAGAGACCTGGAGATGCTGGCCTTCAAGACTGGAGTGATGTGGCCACCAGCCAACAGTGCCAGCAGCTGCCAGATGCTGGAGGGGACTAAGTGGATTCTCCTCTGGCATCTCCAGAGCAGCCAGCACCTTGCCTTTGGCATGGGGATACTGATTTTGGACCCCTGGCCTCCAGAACAGGGAGAGAATACAAGTGTGTTGCTCTAAGTGGCCCGGTTTGTGAGAATTGGTTACAGCAGCCTTGGGAAATGAATACAACCCCCACCCCACTCTAATTCCCCTCCCCACGCTAGACATCTGCTCTTATGTGTGTAATACATGGCCTGATAGAAGCAGCATGTACACTCGGAAAACATGGATTGTCGTTTGGAAGAGTGCATGTGTTTTTGAACAGTATTTATGCTGTAGATCTTTTTTGTAATGTTTATTTTTGAGACAGAAACAGAGCATGAGTGGAGGAGGGGCAGAGAGAGAGGGAGACACAGTTCTGGAAGCAGGCTCCAGGCTCTGAGCTGTCAGCACCAGAGCCACAAACCCACAAACCATGAGATCATGACCTGACCCGAAGTCAGTGAACTGAGCCACCCAGGTGCCCCTGTACTGTAGATCTTACTCTTCTTTTCTGTATTCAACTGTATATATTTAAGATCTTTTCCCACTCTTGGGTATATGCACAGATCTGCTGCAGAACATTCTGTATATATTCACCAGATACCCCTTTTACATTCTTGTACAGAGGGACATCTACATTGCTCCCAGCCCACCAGTCAAACTATGACGGTTTAAAAATTTGCTTTATCAAGACGCAGGTACTTGCTGATATGATCTTTCACTACCAAGTGAAAAGAACAGATACTGTAGTTGGATGCAAACTATAAGAGGATAAACTGTCAGCTTTGTGTTTGAGTGACAGGTATGATTCTTGAGTTCCCTTGGCCCAACCTTTCCTCATGGGTCCTACTGCCCTGGCCTTCCCCCTCCCCAAGAGATCTCCAGAAATTGAAAGGCTGAACAATTCCAGCTGTCTTGCTTGACAAATTGGAATGGAAGTTGGCAGCTGTTTTCCCTCCAGCATCCTATGGGAAATCCACCCAACTACATATTCCCAGCCTGCCCTTGCTTTCAGAGCTGTAAGGTTCAATACCAAGTGGCAAGTGCCACATACAGGACATTAGTGTGGAGAAGCAGTGCAAGGCCTGGGAGGGGCAGAAACAGCCCCTGGGAGGAAGAGAAGCCAAAGCTATTTAGCTGGAAGAAATGTGGATGGGATGAGAGCTGGCTCCAAGTATATAAACAATGACGCTAAACAATTGTGCTGCTACTGAGTTGAGAAACAGACACAGTGGACCAAAGCTGATAAGAAATACCTGGCTCAGACATTAAGAAGTCCTGTTTAACAAGTGAGGTTAGAGGCAACAATCACGCAGCCTCAAAGCTGGAGGATGTAGACTCGAATGAGCCTCTGTGAGAGCACTTTGTCTGGAAGGGACCCTACCAATCTATTTAGCTCTGTCATCCTTTGCTTCAGAAGCTGAGCTAAGCCCCTTTGCTTTGGTCTCCTCATCTGTCAAGAGAAGGGTCCAAAAGTTGTGGCTGCGCAAAATTAACCCGAAATGTGCCACAGAACTAAGTGTAAGCACTAAAATAAAAAAATCCCAAGAAGAAAACATAGATGGAAATCTTTATGACCTTGAATTAGGCAAAGACTTCTCACATATGACACCAAAAGCATGATCCATAAAAGAAAACAATGGATATATTGGACTTCTCCAAAATTAAAAAAACTTTTGCTCTCCAAAAGATACTATTAAGAAAGCTAAAATATAAGTCAAAGACTGAAAGATAATATTTGCAATTTAGATACTTAGAAATTGCCTAAGAACAATGATCCAGAAGGTAGTAGATTTGTGAAACTTTACACAAAATCAAGTGGCCTGGGTTAAGAGCTAACTTCGTTAAGTAGGTGGCTTTGTTTCTTTTCTGCTAAACATCCTCTCCTCTAGATTAGCACTTTTGGCCACCACATTTTATCCTTTCTGTTACCCCTTGTCCTCAAGTGGATAAGAGACAGACTTGTGTTCAAATGGGCAAGTGCCATTGACTCTAAAGAGATGGGTCCTTCTTCTGTAGAGTGGGGATAATCAAACCAAGCTTGTGAGGAGCTGTCTGCTGTTAGCTTCTCTCTTCTCTCCATCCCCAAACGTGCTTCCAGGAAAAAAAGGTGCTATTAGTCATTAGCACCTCACTGAAGAATGCATTGCATTTAATTCCATTTTTGCATCGGGAATTATCATTTTCAAAGTGGAAGAAAGGCTTTTTCTGCACAGAGGGAAAAACAGCCCTATCCAGCCTGCAGCCCTTCCTAAACTCTGGAAATCTCACTCTCTCATCTCCTTGCTTGGTTTTCCTTCCCAGAACTCTGGGAAGAAGTCAGTTATTGACATCTGAAAACCCTGTGCTTCCCCATCTTGAAGTGCTGTGCAGTTGCACGGTCCCAAGGAATGTAGTGCATTTCAGATTAGGTCAGCAGACACACCCAGAATGCCAAGGACACTGCTACAGTTACCTGAATGCTGAGTGCTTGCTAAGTCCTTCCTGAGAACACTGGTGTAGAGCACAGCTGGGACCAGGGTTCAATGAGGAGGAATGTAGGGTCTAACACTTAAGGAAGCACTCACGTCTAGGTGTCCACCCTACACTTGCATGATCCTCCTTAAGGAGTGCCTCCTTAAGAGTAGGCTTCTTAGGGCACAACCTTTCCAAGGCCAGCATTTTCAGGACTCCCCAGAGAGTGGTCTCCTCCAGTGTCACACCCTAGACACCTCACTTGCCTCACTTAGCAGCAGCTCTCCTGGAGAGGGTATGGACCCGCATCCACAGGTTGAAGTTAGAGTACCAGTGAGCCATGGAACCCTAGGCATGTCTGCATCCTGACTGTTCTGGCTCTGATTCTAGGGCTACTTTTCTTTTCTCTGCAATAAAGCAAAAAACAATTATGGAAATCCACATTACTTTGATCTAATAGATGCCAGCTTAAATTTCCTATCTTCACAGAAGCGTTCCCTGACCCTGTAGGCTACTCTCTGTTACGTTACATTAGCAACTTGTTCATTTTATTCACAGCAGCTATCACAACTGATAATATTTTATTTTATTGTTTTGCATGAATCAGGATAGTCTAGATAGATTACAGTTCAGTAACAAACCGCCCCCAATCTCAGGAGTTTGCAATGGTGTATTGTTTTCTCAGTCCACATTATGTTAGGGGGCAGCTGGGAGGCTCAGCTCAGGCCTGCCTAATGGGGCAGCCACCATATGGACACTTCTCTAGTCATTGTGTCAGAGGGCAGAGAGCTCCAGGGAGCATTACATCACCTGTTTAGCCCAGAAGGGACTCACGGTCACTTCTAGTCACCACTCATTGGCCAGAACTGGTCAATGTCCCCACCCACTCACAAGGGGCCCTACCACCGCACTTGTTCCCTAAAGGCAGAAAGCCACAAAGGTTTGATGAGCAGCTCTAATGACTCCTGCATTATTTATTTGATTTTGTCTGAATCCTCTAACCAGAACAGTCCATAAGGGCAGGGCGGTCTGTCTTGTTCATTCATTTTATCCCCAGTTGCTGGCATCTTGTTGGTGCTTAATAACCATCTGTTGACTAAGTGAATGGTTCTGGTAGTTCAGGATTGGTGACCAAGACTGTCGGGTGTCACTCCTCGCAAACTACTTGGAATCTGGAGGACCTTGTTGAATACTGCCTCCTCAGAGGAGAAGAGGACTGTAACTGCTGCTTTCATTAATTTTCTCCTTGAGTGTCTAACTGGCCAATGAACACGAATGTCTGGGAGTCTGAAAGCATAGTCCAAACTGGGTGAGCTATAATCTGACATCTCTTTGTAATTTTATTCTTTATCTTCAAAGCTCATGTGAATTTTATATTTTGCTCCATACTATACCCATGGTCATTAAAATACGTTTTAAAACATTTTACAGGGGAAATGAGTGCTTTGCAAATATGTGTCAAGCTCATTTCACAGTTTCGAGGCCCTGCTAACAGCTCACCCACCCCTGCATTCCCAGGTTGGTATGCCCCAAGCCAGGCAACATGGCTCTAAGCCTCCTTAGGTGGTGGATGGGGCCTTAAGGCTTGAGTTTAAAACATTAAAAACATCCTCTGTGTTTGATTCATTTCTGTGGTGCCTTTTTCTCCGAGGGCGAATTTGTAATGAATATTGCATATGGGAATTTGCCTTTGTTTAGTGAACTACACAAAAGGGTGATAGAGGACTCATTTTCTTGCCCACAGATCAATGGACATAATTGTTCTAAAACCAGTGCTTTTCAAACTCCTTTTTTTCCCCTGAAGCACACTAAGAAATACATTTTATAAAACTACCTGAAATGGACCCTGTTGGGAACCCTCTGCAGGCTGGCGCCCCATTCCCCAGCTGTCGGGAGCACTGCTTCCTTCCTGGAGAATCACTCAGAGGTGAGCGGGAGCTGGCTTCCCGAGGTTACGTACCCCAGCTCCTCAGAGCAGCCCGCAGCCAAGGCTGACATGGGGATTCAAGAGGCGCCACCGGCTTGTCTCCGGCAGCACCAGCTCTGTGCAATTCAAACCACTGGACTAGGCTTAAGAGCACACCCTTGCTCAGTGCATCCCCTGCCCTCTTGAGCCCCTTTCTCATTTTTCTGGAAGCATTTCCTAAACACATCACGGACACCCAAATTCTTTTCTTAAGCTCTGCTTCCAAGGAATCTGAGTTAAGACAATACCCAACACACACACACACACACACACACACACACACACACCCTTGAAATAAAATTGCAACATTTACACTTCACATGACATGCGCTGATACTTGCAATACTATTGGGTTCGATTTTTTTAAATTGCTCATTTGTGATCTTTTCATTTGATTTCATAAACCACTAACAGGTCACAGCCCTGCAGTTTGAAAATCACAGCACTAATCCTTTCCAAGTTAACCTTCCAAGTTAAGCCTCCAGAGGCTGATGCTGAGTACCAGGGTAGGTTAAGGAGAAGGTGAAGCGAAGGGCATCTATTCCAGTGTGCACGGCACTGAGAGTTCAGATGTTCAAGAAGTTGATTCTAATAGGACTGAGCACTCAAGGGAGCACCACGTGTCCACTGCCTTCTAGCCACTGACTGCTCCACACTCTCCAGGCCAGTTTTCCTTCCTGACCTTTCCTTCCTACTTGTGGTAGGAAATGTGGGTTCCAAGGAAATAAGGCAGATTTTGATCTCACACAAATGCACAAAGATGGACATGTGAGAACATTTATTTTGGTGTTGTCTATGATGGCCATGATGAAAACATTACAAATAGCCATCCCTAAGTGAACTGCAGCACAATGTGTCCAGTAATCATAATGTAGGTATCTAACTATAGAAAGTTTTCCATGACACATGAAGTGTAAAACTCAACAGCCCAATAAAATTCCATTTTTACTTTTAAAAATTAGTATGTGTATAAATGTATAAAAATATGTAAAACTATACTCAAAACTATCTGTAGGGAAATGATTATTGGAGACTCATTTTCAAAATCATTTCCACAGCATTGGAACTTTTCCCCACGAGTACAATTTACTTTTGAAATGCGAAAAAGCAATAATTTTTCACTTTAAAACAGTAAAACACAAAAGGAAGCTATACTGTGGCAGCCTGTGTTCCTTTGAAGTCACAACAGCGGCCCTCCAGCAGGCGACGTGTGCTTTCAAGAGTCTGAGATAGAAACCATTTCTAGAAGTTTGTGCTCTGAGGCAACATCTCAACGTATAGAACATATAGAAACGATGAAATACAAGTCAAGAAAATGTATAAACCATAGGAAGTCTCGGAAACTAGATAAATGTCCCTGTGCCCCAGAGACAGAAGAGAAACCGCTCATCAGGGAAGAAGGCTGAGGCCAGGGCCCAGGGGTTCAGTTCTGGAAACAGGTACAGGCGTCCGAATTTGGCTCCTGCAAGGCCCACAGAACTAAAAAGAGATGGGAGGAGGCTAGAGTAACCTCAACCACCAGACATGGTGGCTGGAAGCCAGCTCTCCAGCTGGTGAAAAAAACCTGGAAAAAGCTAGCTGTCTGGAGGTGTTTGTTTGTTCTTATTTTTCAAATCAGGTTTGTTATTCTGGCTACATTTTAAAATCACCTGAGGACTTAAGATAATAAATAAATAAAAAGAATTTAATTTTTAAATTTTTTTCTCTTAAAAAAATTTTTTAATGTTTATTTTTGAGAGAGAGAGAGAGAGAGACAGAGCATGAACAGGGGAGGGGCAGAGAGAGGGAGACACAGAATCGGAAGCAGGCTCCAGGCTCTGAGCTGTGATCACAGAGCCCGATGCTGGCCTTGAACTTATGAATGATTAGATTATAACCTGAGCCAAAGTGGGATGCTCAACCAACTGAGCCACCCAGGTGCCCCTCTCTTCCTTTTTAAAAAGGCTTTCTTGGAAATTCTAATACATGTCTAAGATTGACACCTCATTGAAACTTTGGGCTTAGGTAGGGCTCAAAGGATCAGACACAACCTCTGTCCAGGTTCACAGCCAAGCAAGCAGCTAGCTTGGAGATGAGATATGGGATTCCCCCATTTTGACTTCAGAGTGGGTATTTCTGACCATCTGAGACCTGCGTTGAGACTGGCGGCCCTGGGCAGGAGGCCTAACACAGACGGTCGGGATGGAGTAAAGAGAGACACACAGGAATAAATGTCTATTTATGGGTAAATGGATGAATCTATGATCTACATGATATATTCATAGAAAAGAATATAACAGTGAAATGTAGCAACCCAGCACTAACATGGCATCAACAGAGCAGTGAATTATAAAAGCAACTTGCAGCATGGTATGTACATTATGATATTTATTTAAATTTTAAATTGTGGAAAACAGGAAGTATATATTTTTATGGCTAAATCTGTATACACTAAAACTATAAATTTCATGTTGTGCTGAATTCATAAGAATTCAACACTATTTAAGGGCTGTGGTCACCTTTGGAAAGGATTTGGAGAGGGGCGTACAGGAGCAATAGACACAAACTTGGATGAGCCTCAAAGGCATCACACTGCACGTACGAAGCCAGTATTGAGAGGTCACATCCTTGGGGCAGCCGGGTGGCTGAGTGGGTTGAGCATCTGACTTCAGCTCAGGCCATGATCTCACGGTCTGTGGTCCATGGGTTCTAGCTCCATGGGTTCAAGCTCTGTGTCCGACAGCTCAGAGCCTGGAGTTTGCTTCAGACTGTGTATCTCCCTCCCTGCCCCTCTCCCACTCATGCTCTGTCTCTCTCTCAAAATTAATAAGTAAACATTAAAAAAATTTTTTAAATAAGTCACATCCTTATAATTGCATTTATTATATTGGAGAAAAGAATAGTAGAGAACAGATCAGTGGTTTCCAGGGGCAAAGGACACTGTGGTTATAAAGGGAGGTTTGGGGGGAAATGTGTCCTTAGTGTGGTGACAGTGATGTCAATCTACAATGTACTAAAACTCATGGGGATGGAATTCACAAAGATAGTAGAATGGTGGCTTCCAGGGGCTAGGGAGAGGAGGGAAAGGCAGTCATTCTTTAATGAGGAGGGAATTTCCTTTTGGGAAGATAAAAAAAGTTCTGGAGATGGATGGTAGTGATGATTGTAGAACACTGTGAATGCATTTAATGCCCTGGAACTATACACTTCAAATGGTTAGAATGGCAAATATTTGTTATGTATACTCTACTACAAATTTTTAATGAAAAAATTAATATGATTATATACCAGAAGAAGGAAAAAATGCCATTGCATGGTCATTTAAAAAAAAAACTAAAAGAAAAAATATGAAGCAAATATTACAAAAGTGTTAAGATTTATTAAAGCTACATGATAAATACATTCATGCCCATTAAATAAATTTTCTTCACCTTTCTGCATGTTTAAAATATCGTAATAAGTTTGTAATAATTTCAGGTCAAATCAGATTTTTAGGGCTGCAGGAAGCTTTTGAGATCATTCTTTCCATATTTCTTCTCTGAACAGAGAAAAGAAACAGTTTTCACAGCTGAAACTCCTGTTTTATCTATGCTGATTATTTGGAATTGAAGTTTCTAACTGATAATAGAATTAGGCTTCTGGAATTTTGAAGAGCTTAAGAAATGCAAAAACATAAAGAGTGTGCTCAACTTCTCCTATTCCACAGGAAACAATCCCTGTATTATCAGAACATCCAACTGAGGACTCTCAAAAACAGATTAAAATGTAATCAGCGGCTTTCTTCCAAAGAATTGTGAAAATAATTTTAAAACAAAAAAAGTTGCAAAAAAAAAAGTGTCTATTTTACACTGAGATATTCAGATTGATCTCATGAGGCATTTTAACTCGTTTCAACTCATCTTTGCTTCTTCCTGTCTTTATTCTCACCCCACTCTCCCCCTCTCTAAATGCAACATCATACTGGATAGTTTGTGACCACCTCTCACCCACGTCTAGAGTCAGAGTGGCTCAAATTAGAACAGACTGTCTTTAGAAAGTAGTACTCTGCAAAATTTTTGGCCAAAAACCAGTCTTATGTGCACGGTTCTTGGTTGCAAGCATTGAACCTGACTCGGGAAGCCAGGAAAACCAGGCCTGCACAGGGCAGGAGGTGAGGGAGGAGGCCCAGTCAGGGACCCCTTGACCGTGCCCGAGACATTGCCTTTGGTATCACTGCCACCAGCAAGAGTCTCACCCCGCGGCAGGCATCATGAAGACTTTCTCAGGTGGTGGGATGTCTTCTATGAATCAAAATTAAAGGCTTCAGGTGTGGGCATCCCATTGGCCAAGCCTAGGTCCCCAGCCCATTCTCTAGGTGCCAGAGCTTCTTTAAAGGGAGGCCCTTTTAAGGGAGTCTGCATTTCAGCAACCCTCACACAGTGAAGGGCTTTTCCAAGTAGAGAGGGAATTCTATGCTGGGAAGCAAAATAAGCAAGATCTGTCTCTTGGGTTTCCATAGGTTTTCCAGCATCCACAAGATGCATTTCTTCCCTTACTTAAATCCCCCTCATGGCTCCCCACTCCCTGTTTCCACTAAAGTCTCCACAAGTCTCCTTTGTACAACTAAAAATAGCTCCTCCGGAGGGCAAGCACAGTTCTGGCATCTCTGGCTCCTGCTCCTACTCTCACCCTACAGCCGCTTCTCATCCCAGCATCCAGTGTGAGCCCCTTAAAGCCTAAGACACAACCTCTCACTGCTCTGCCCAAAGCCTTCCAATGGCTCCCGGTCACTCCGAGAAAAAGCTAAATCTTCACAGTGCCTCCTGGACTCTCAAGTCATTCCCTCCTCCCCACCCACCTGAGCCTCCTTTTCTTCCTCTGCTCCAGCCATCCCTGGCCACCTCCCTATTTTTCTCACTTACCTAGCTTGTGTTCGCCATGGAGGCTCTACTTTTCCTTCCATCAGACTGACACACAACTTGCTCCCCATGCAAATGTTATCTTCGCAGCTACCTCCCCATGGCTTCTTCTGTATCCTACCTGTATCCTACTTTACTTTTCTTTATATTATCATAGTCAATGACATTCCACGCAGTTATCTATTTGTTCATCATCCATCTCTTTCCATTAGAACATAAAACTTATGAGTCACAGAATTGTTTTCCCATCATGGCATACCCAGAGTCTCGATCAGGGCCTGGTTGAGAGTAGGTGCTCACTAAACATGAATGGTTGCTGAAGTAGCAAGTGAAGTCCTCTGCTGAGAATAAAGGGCAGGGAGAAGAAAGGGGTGTCTTCCACTGAGGAGTGTAGATGTGGCTTGAGAAGGCTTCCTTGGTGAAGCAGAGAGAGCTGACCAGAAAAGGAAGATGTTTGTGCTAACAGTGACAGAGACACGGGTAAGGATGGGAACTCTGTAATAGGACCAAGGATCTGTGGTTGAGTAACTGCTTTCTTTTCGGCCTCCACTCAGCAGCCTTAAGATAGATGTAGAGAAGCACAATTGAATTTATTCAGCAACAGGGTTGACCATTTGGGTAGGGCAAAGGGCATGGGGAGAAAGGACATTGAGGTTCATTGGCAAAAAGCACTTGTGGGAATGGGCTTTGGGCTCTAAGCTGAATGCATGGTGAGGGAAGTTAAGAAAGGCAAGGAAGTGGGATAGAATACTCAAGCGAGGGATAGCATGCTGTCAGAAGGAGGCTAACGGATGGAACTATCCAGGAGGATTGCTTCTGAAGAGGCTGGGAAGGGATGAGAGTCAATGGACCGGAAGTGTGGGAGGGAAGGTAGGTGGAGTCTGAGATCTTTGAGCAAATCACTGTCAGCTGATGTGTGCGGCCAGACTAACAGATGCACACATACAATAGAATTTGATCTTTGTGAATTTTTAGGATCATAATGTCTTTTTTATTGTTGTTATAGATCTCCCAGGGATACCTAAAGATAAAGATCCTTTTTGTTATTGAACTACTCAGGAATTAATATATGAAAGGATCTGATATAAAACATGATGACTGTAGTTGACAATACCACATTGTATAATTGATATTTGCTGAGTTGAACTTAAATATTCTCGCCAAAAAGAAAAGAAAAGAAATATATGAGGTGATGGATGTGTTAATTAACTAGAGGCGGGGGTGGAGGTTTTTTCACCATGTGTACATATATCAAATCACCACGACATAGACTTTAAATATCTTACATACCATTTTATCAGTTATACCTCAATAAAGCTGAATTTTTTAAAAATATGAGGGCTATTTTAACAAAAAGATTTACAGTAATCTTTACTCTAACTATGCTTTTTTTCCCAGGACAGAGACTAAATCTGACTCCCTTGAGTAGAACAGCTGTCAGGATATTGGGTAGCTTTCTTGCATTCATAGAAGGCAGGCCAGAGAGGCAGAGCAGCAGGGAATGCAGAGAGAATGCCAAATAACATCCACTGGGGTCACTTTAGAAGCTGTCACTAAGCTGGTAAAGATGGTCAGATCCATCCACAGTGGCTACAGTGACCTCACACTACCCGCTAAATCTCTGGTGGCAGCCCACTTCTCCAGCCTCATCCCCTGTGGTGCAGCCCTCACTGATCACCGGAACACACTGACCCTCACGCCTCAGCCTTCCACATGGCCTACAATGCCCTCCCCACACTGAGCCTTATCAGCTTGATGAGCTCCTATGCGCCCTTCAAGACCCTATTAAACATCACCGGGGTGAAGCCTTTCCCTGTGCCCCAGGTACACAGTATTCCCACTGCACCCAGATAATATCTCTAGTATAGCCCTGGTTGTGTTATTTTTAAATCACCTGTTTTCCTGTCTGTCTGCTTCAGTGGACTGTTATTTTGCACCGGTCAAGGTCTGTGTCTAATTAATCTTAATTAATTAACTGGGTTATTCTAATTAACCTAAAGGGCAGGGTCTGGTTATTTGCCTCAATGCAAAATACAACGCCTGGTGCATCTGCATGTTTAATAAATGCTGAATAAATAACTGAAGTAATTAATGATGACCCAGAAAGCTGGAAAGTATCTCATGGTGCCAGTTAATGCATTCTTCTCCTTCTACACAGGGTCTGCTGAAAGCTAATCAATATTTTCCCTAAACCTGAGAAGCCTGGGGTGCCCAGGTGGCTCAGCCAATTAAGCTTCTTAATCCAACACAGGTCCTGATCTCTCAGTTTGTGAGTTTGAGCCCCATATCTGACCCTGCATCGGGCTCTCTGCTGTCAGGGCAGAGCCCACTTCAGATCCTCTATCTCCTTCTCTCTGCCTTTCTTCCACCTCCCATGTGCGTTCTCGCTCTCTCTCTCTCTCTCTCTCTCTCTCTCTCTCTCTCTGTCTCAAATAAGTAAACATTAAAAAAGCAACAACCCTGAGAAGCCTTTGGGCTGACAGTCTAATACTACGTCTCCTACCTATGGGGATATGTTTTAATGACTATTGTAAAATCCTCCCTAGTGCATTTTATCAATTCTCTTGAGTCTTCCAAACAGTGAAAAGAGAAGAGCTCATTACCATCACTCATACAACAACCTTAATATATACAAAAGCAGGTGGAGACGGCCACACCGGGCCAGCCTATAAAGCCTTCTCTATTATCTGCTAGGGCTGCCATAACAAAATTCTACAGACTGGGTGGCTTAAGCAACAGAAATTTATTTTCTCACAGTTCTAGAGGCTGAAAGTTCAAGATCAAGGTGTTATAAGGGTTGGTTTCCTCAGAAGCTTCTCTCCTAGGCTTGATATGGCACTTTCTTGCTGCCTCTTTACATGGTCATTCTTCTGTGCACATGTGCCCTTGGTGTCTCTCGTGTGTTCTAATCTCCTCCTCTTGTAATGACACAGGTCAGATTGGATTAGAGACCACTCCGATGCTTTTACTTTAACTTAATTACCTCTTTAAAAAAAACTGTCTTCAAATACAGTCACAGTCTGAGATTCCAGATATGAGGGCTTCAACATACGAAATGAGGGAGGAGAGGAGACACGATTCACCCCAGAAGATTCTCAGCAAGCACTTCATCAGACAGTAAAACTAGAGAGAGCTGGCTTGCAGGAAGCTGTGGTGCCCCTCCCTAATTCTTTCTTGCATTTATTCCCATTCCACCAATATTTAATGAGAGCCATTTATATAATGACATCATCTACATAACACCAACATTGATTTTTCCAAAATGCATGTCTGATTATGTCTCCCTTCAGACAGAAACTCCTGAATGGTTCCCTTGCCCTTAGGAAAATCCCCAAATCCTAGGATGGTATACTAGACATTTCAAAATCTGAATTCTGCTTAACCCCACAGCTACAATTCCATGCTATCCCTTTTGTTCCAAAGTTCAGAGGCTGTTTCCCAAACAAGTTATGCTGAGTTATTCCTCACTACATGAACCCAGGAGAAGATGTATTTATTCAACAAATATTTATCGTCTCCTTTCTGGAGTTGTGCTAGGCCCTGGGGCAGTTAACAAAATCCCATCCTCAAAGATCTCCTAATATGAGGGAAAGGTCAGACAAGTAAACAAAAATCATAATACAATGGATAGGCGATTTAGTCTAGGTAAAAATGGGTCAAGAGTTCAGAGAATAAATGTAAATTTATAGAGCAATAATTTCTCCAGTAAAATAACATACCAACCTCCGAAATTAGACTTAGGAGAAGGCTACTTCATAGCACAATGGTCTATGGTGTGCTAATACATTGCTGAAATTCTTCAGAAATGTGGTTTGTTATTAAGAATAAGTAACATCTTACATGACTAGTGAAATGGAAATTAGTTACACACTCACCAGAGTGTGCATGGCTCTCAGGTAGAAACTGAAATCCCTCCTTGCTGCCACAGATTCATCCCTTGGGTGTTTTTCACACGCACACATGAAAATAAGATTGGACAACCACTGTACAACCCACTGCACCAAGCCTGAGGTGGTCTGGTTCAATCATGCAACTTGTAGTGAGGGTTATTTATGTTTGAAACCCTCCAGCATGATTCTCAAGAAGTTACCTAGTCTAGAAAATTGCAAAAGAAAATGGAAGAGAGAACAAGAACAGGTATTAAGCTGTCAATGTGATACAACAGAAAACCTTCCCTCTAAGATCATTTAGAGTCGCTGGGGTCAACAGAGTGCCTCTTCCATTGTAAGGCATAACTGAGTTCACAACCACAAAGGAAATTCCCCAGCGGTTACAACAAAGAGAGGACACAAAAGAAAACTAGTCAGCGATAAGCTGACAGAGCAGCTACTCAGTTGGATGAGGTGGTATTGATATCAGTTTCCATGGAGGTCTGGTTTCAATGCCCACATGGGAGCAAGGAGTCCTTGAGTCCACCTGCAGTGGGGGGTGAGAAGACCCCCCCACTTTCACAAAGCCAGAACTCTCAAAGGGCAACACCTTCAGAGAAAGGGAGACAAACAGTAATGTGCTTACTGGCACACAGATCAAGGAAGTGTGTCTCCACTCATGTTCTGAGTAAGGAGAAATGTCAATTCTGATAGGGTGTTAGTCAATTCATTGCCTTTCGGTTACAAATTCACTTTTCAGTACATGGTCCATGATCATGAATTGAATGCTTTAAGCAGTTCTCCTTTGCAATTAAGCATGGTACTATTAGGTTTGTCGTCAGAGGGTGATGGAGGGACATTGCAGGAGGAAGGGGTTTCTCTTCCTGGCTCCTGTGTGCTAGGTTTGGCTTTTTCTCACTCTTGCTGCATGTTTGATGTGGAACATCCAGTCGTATACTATACTGTACAGTCCCTCAGTGACCTCTGTGCCCCATCCCAGGCCTGGTGACTACTTTTCCTGGCTCTCCTAATACAGACACCAAGTGCTCCAGACTTCATGCCCACAATGACATCGCACATTTCTGTATGCATGCACATAACAACTGTGGCATGCCTGCACCCTCAAAGTTGTTTCCTGCCTGCCCAGTAAGTGTGAACCTGCTCAAGTCGGGGCAGCTGAGTAAGCTTCTTTGCCTTCCTGTGAGCTCAATCTCAATCAGTCAGACCTGACCCCTAGCCTTGGGGAGACCCCTCCATCCAAGTTTGGCCTTCCTTTTAGCATTCCTTTTATATATTTTTATAGCCTTTTATCATAGCTTTACAATCCCTTATATTAAACTTTAAATTATCGTGTGGCTTCTGTCTCCTGATTATCAGTAATATAATATAGAAATCAAAACCTCTGAACTATGTCTTCAAATTTATGTTACAGAAACACGGGGAACAAATAGTTCCTCAATCTAGTTTGCACAGCATTCACACAGATAAAGCATGCTGAATATGAATTCACAATCCAAAATTTTTTAAATCACAAAAAATGTAATCCCTTCTTGAGGAAATGTTATCAAATATAATAACTGTGGGGCTTAGAACTACAATAACTTTTGATACTAAGATGATCTAAAAAGATTATTTAAGTATGCTTTAAAAATTGGCAATGTAGAAGAATTACTAAATGTAAATGGACTAAATAATTCAATTACATGACAAAGATTATGAAATCTTTGTTTTATTTCCTGATATGGATGTGTCACATGGATTTGTTTATGCTTTGAACATTTTATATAGCCACCTTTTAATGGTTATATACTTTTCTGAGTGTATCATCTATTTCCTATGTATGTTTATAAAAATATATACTTATACATAATTTTTAGGTCAAGGTAATAAATCACTAAATAAAACAAAATTTGAGAGAGAGAGATAAAGCAGTATTTATAGAAAAATTCATGACTTTAAGTAGGCTTACTAATTTTAAAAAAAGTAAACTAAGAAATTAGACAAAATAGAGTAAATTCAAAGAACACGGAAGGAACGAAATCAAAAGGTTAGGAAAAACATGCCTGAAAAATTGCAATTATTAATTGCTTTTCCAGTTTTAGTCTGTCCTTGCCTTCATGGAAAGCCCATCTGTGCAAGGAGGACAGCTGAGCACAACAACTACTTCTGTTGATCTAGGGAAACTTGGACTTCAGTTTTGGTTTTCTGATGGAGCAAGAAAAAAAGAAGTAATGCCTCAGGTGTACTCTGATACTAGCAATCTAATAGGACACCCCCTTCCATATCAAGCTTGTCCCCGAAGACCACATCCTCGAAATAAGGCAAACCAGAAGTATATCTGCCCCTAACCCAACCCCAGGACACTACAGTAAAGGTTACCTGTGTGCTAAGTGCCAGTGGTGTTGAACTTGCCTGTCTGGTTCCTTCTTTCCCTTAAATTCTGGCCTGATAGTTGTTTTGTTTTGTTTTGTTTTGTTTTATAATTGTGTCAGTTCTTTAACACTTCTACTAGATTTTAAAACACAGCCTAGGAAAAAAATCTCTATATATACACGTTAGACAGCATTTAGGTATATTTATCATGAGGAAGGCTTGAATTATCTAGCCCAGCATTATCAGAAACCAAGCTTCTATATGTGGTAAAAGTATAAAAATCCATGTAGGAGTTACATACATCAACTTAAGGATAATGGTTACTTTTGGAATGGAAAGGAGGGTAAAGAGATGGAGATAGCCTTTTAGCTTTTAGCTTTAGTTGTCATATTTTACATCTTTAAAAGAAAAAGATCTGGGGCAAATTTGCAAAATATTAACATCTCTTAAATCCTAGTAGTAGGTAACAGTAAACACTGGTGGGTTGTCTGCCCAGTATCTGTTATCACTCTTTCTTATTAATGGAACCCCAATTTTGATGAGATTGGTTATGTTACTTTTCCAAAGCCCCTTGTGGCCTTGGGATGCCCATATGAACATAGTCTGGCCAAAGCAAGGTATGCAGAAGTCCCAGAGAAGGACTCCCTGACACAATAAAAAAAACAACAAAGTTCTATGTATGGAGAAGCCACTCTTCTGTGTTCTTGCTGCTAAGATAAAAAAGATGGTGGTGGCGACAGCCATCTTCACATCATGAGGATGGAAGCCACCCCAGATGGTGCTAAAGGTGGAGACGCAGCGAGAAAAAAGGATGGTCTTTGCAGGCATCTCTAAGATACCGTATTAGCTCTGGACTGCCTACATTCAAACTTCTGGTCATGGTAGAAAAATAAACATTTTTAAGCCAGTATTTTTCTTTTTTTGTTGTTATAAGCTCCTGAACCTAGCCCTACATAACATACTAGGACGTGGATTTTATTATTTTCTTTGTGTGGAAACGTCTCATAACTTAAATTATTTAAAAACTTTAAAATGATAACAGAAAATATAGGAAAATAGAAACCATTTTACCACATGAATGTAGCTTCTCTGCTTCATATAGACTAGCTGAAGGGAACAAATGGCTGTCCAATGTCATTCCTGCTATTTATAAAGAGTTGCCTTTGCAGAATCTTTTTCCATTTCCAAGTTTGTAAAAGAAATCACAGTGAAGTAGTGTTCAGTTTTGCTATGTCAAATAACTTCCTCTATGGTTCTGAACACTAGTGGAGATAAAGACTGTCTTCTTGTCTGCTTGACACTACAATCCCAGCTTGATGAGTAAGTCACTGACATCACTTAACTGTGATGTGCTCAGTGGCCTGTGACCCTCAATCATATTGTATCACAAGGGGAATCACATTTGGGTGGTTTGTTAGCAAACAGCAGAAGAAAACTGTAGTCTTGGCAGAAAGAGACTGTCTGAGAAAGAAGTTTCCACAACTCGAGCTGACCAAGGAAACCAAGTGAGGAAGAGGCAGAAATAGAGATATTTTCAAAGATGTTTGTGGCAGGACAACTCAGAGGCCTTATCATTTATCTCTTCTTTGTGACAATTTCAAAGGTGTGTGTGCTTGGGGAGGGGGGGAGGGAGAGAGAAGACAAGGAGAAATAGAGACAGGGAAAGAGAGTAACTAAGCATAGTCTTAGGCCTTCTTATCTGCTACAGAGATTTGGACTTGAAGACTCTCCTTTAGATTCTGAAAGGATGAGCGTGCCACTAGTGGACCATCTGCCTGCACATATTTAAGAAAGCTGCTGCTCTGAACGTTGTTTGGGCCACCGTAAGGAAGGGGTGTGGGTGCCAGGAGGCTAAAGCAGGGCTGACTACCTGCTGCCCAGGTACAAGTCCAGAAGAAAGGAGCATAATCCCAGAGACTCTTAACCACGGTCTCCCTATAGCATTGAACTACAACAAATGCTGCTAGTTGAGAATCCCATTTTTGCAGACACTGTTGAAAGTATATTTCTAAATGTTTCTGTCAAGTGAATATGAGTATTATGATCACCTAAAAAGGCTGCCGCTCAAAGCAAATGGACTTGCTAGACATTAAAATCAGAAAAGAGCAACTTTTAAACTCATTTTTAAAAAAGCTTTTAAACTATTGCTATGTAAGTAACCCACCATCTCAATGAATAGAGTGGTTAATATTCCAAAAACTTAAATATTATTTCAACATAGGAGGTTGTTACCTTATGGCATCATTTATTCAAATAAGTAAAATATTTTAAACAAGTATGTAGACAATGACCCCTTCCATACAATAAGCTAGGCTTACTTTTGTAAAAAGCTTTGAAAATCTTTGGAAGTTACTTTCTGAGAGTGTTAAATTTTTTTCTCATCATTTTGAAGTTTATTAACTAAATGGCAGTTTTGTTTTCTTTAGAACTTATCTTGACATTTCTATTTTCTTTTCATCTCCTTTTTTACTGTGCAGTTAAAACCACCGATGAGCAAAGCAGAGCATATTTAAATCTTAAGGTTGAAAAATCTGTTTTGCTTTGCAGTTCAGAATAATGCACGAACACACACACATTTATCTCCTTTTTCTCCAGAGACTATATGAAGATGAAATTAAAGGAATAGGAAGGGACAAAGTCAACAACAATGTAGACGACAAGAAGAGCCAGTGGGTGGAGGTGAGTTGTTAACACACATACGCAGCCTGCCAGCAGATAGACTTCCACTCAGGGAGCATAGTGGGTGAATATTCCGAAGGGTCCAGCTGCTGAAAACTAAGTCTCATGTAAGTTGCAACAAACATGATTTCAAATGCATTGCTCAGATCACAAGAAAGTGAAGGAAGTCTCTAAAAGCCAAAAGTCCAAAAGAAAAGAATAAAAGGGATAGAGGGAAAGGAGAGAAAAAGAGACAGAGAAGCAGACAAAGAAAAATGGTAAGTGAGCCAGACCCAAGGGAGGGAGTAGCGACCAGTATAATGTAAATTCATCCTTCATGCCCCGTGTATGCCTGTGAAACTACCAAGCTGTGGAACTTTGCATAATAAAAGGAATAGGACACACAGGAAATCTAGGATTGGGGAAAACACTCCAAAGCTGTACATAAAAATTCACAGAAATTGAATGATAAAAGTAAATAAATACATATATAAACACTACTGCCACTTTTGTTTTCTAATAAATAAATATTATCATAATCCTAGGCAAAACGTATCAGTTTGCTTGCTGTGGTGAAATGCAGCTTCCAAGTCATGGAGAAGAGGTAGAAGGAAGAACGTTCCTAGGCTGAAATGTTGCGACAGCAGAGATAGAGGGTTCATTGTCTGTTTTTCTTTCTTGTGCTCTGGCTTAAAATAGAAACCCTACCTTTGTTGTTTCCCAGTTTTCTTCTTTCATAAAGAAGCCCACACAGCTCAGTGCGGCCAGACACAGAGTGCCATCCTGCTGCTCTGAGCACTGTACCGTCAGCTCCAATCCTCACAAACGCGTCCCAGTCCCAATTAGCGCAGAGGATAACTGGGAGGTGTCTATCTCTCCTTTCCTTTATTTTTGTCACAGTGCTGTCTCTGATAGAATGCAATGTGGACTTCTTAACTTCTTGAATACCACATGTGCACGCATTTCTTTTAAAATTATAATTCCAAGCTTCCTCTCAGTACTTTAAGTCTGTTTTGTTGTTGTTGTTCACGACTTGGATTCATATAACCAGAATGTTTACTTGTGTTTGAAATGCTGTCTTAAATATTTATATTAAAAAGAATACACAAGCTTTGGAGAACAGTGCAATATATACTTGCAGATTATATTAATAAATCAAGAAAAGAGAAATTGAAGGGTCTGTGCGTGCATATTTGTGTGTGTGTGTACGTGCGTGTTGACTAGCCTCACATGAGACTCTATGTTCAGCAGGGTGGCTTTTTTTTTTGAATCTGATGTTTGGCTAAAGCACAAGCATAGTCAAAATTGAAAAATTGTGAAAAAGCTAACACAATTTCTAGCTTCGGTGATTTTATTCCTTGCTTATTTATCTTGAATATATATATGTACCCACTACAAACAAAACAAAAGAGACCTTAACGATGCAAAAGACAAGATTGCCCCAGAGGCAACTGTTGATAACACTTCTGCAATCTGAAGACTAACTCTTTGGCCCATAGCAAAGTGTATGAGCTTAATCTGAAAATCACCCATTAATATAGGACTCTTAAAGGGGGCTGAAGTATTCTTGGTAGCACCCCTAAGTCTTGGGTGCTACCAGGACCAGAAATAAATGCCCAGACTCTCTGGATGAAAGTAACCAAATTTAGGCTCTCAGGATTCCCACAAGCTAATCTTCTTCATGAACACAAAAGCATAAATTTCAAACAACCTACTAACAAATCAAATCCAGTGCTATATAAAGGAACTGTACATCACAATCCAGTAGGGGTATTCTAACAATTCAAGGGTAATTTAATATTTGTGAATCAGTTCATGTAACTCACCACATTAACAGCGAAAATGGTGGAGGATAGAACATACAGTCATCTCAATAGGTACAGTTAAACCTTCTGATAGTTTACTCTTAGCAAATTAGGAAGAGAAGTAAATTTCCTTATTCTGATAAAGATGTCCATACAGAAATCTACTGCAAATACTTTTATGATGAAATATTGAAGGCATTTCCCTAGAGATGAGAAATGAAACAAGGATGCTTTTTTTTTTTTTTTTTAACAAGGATGCCTTCTATATTCACTTTCATTCATCATTGTACTGGTTCTAGCCAATGCAATAAAACAAGAAAATAAATCACAAGAACTGGGAAGAAAGAAATAATACTGCTTTACTCACAAATGATATGGTTATGTAGATGAAAACCTAAAAACATCAAAAGGTAACTTTAGAACTAGCAAGGCCATTGGATCCATGGTTAACACAGATAAACACTGTTGTTTTTATACTTCAGAGTAAGCAAATAGAATATGAAAAATATTTTACATGTAGCTCCATTATAGTGGCATCAAAAAATTCAAACCACCAGGGAAATGCAAATTATTAAACTTCTTTGGACAACTGTTTGATGCTATCAGGTACACATATATATGTACATATATACACATATATACACTATAACTTAGTGCTTCAACTTCTAGGTATATATCCAACAGAAATATATGCATAAATTCATTTGAAAACCTGCATAATGTGTATTGCATTACTATTCTAAATATCCAAATATCAGATAAACCATAAGTGCCTATCAACCTCAGACTGGATAAAGTGTGGTGTTTTCATACAATAAAATACCATTATAGAAACAAGAAGGAATGAAATATTAGTACATGAACGACAGATGGAGATAAGTCTCACAAACATAATGTTGAACAAAAAAACCCAGACATAATAGAAGACAGATTGAATAGCCACATTTATATAAAATTAAAAAGCAGGCTGAATTTCTCTATAATGTTGGAAGTCAAGATCATGACTAATTTGGTAGAAAGTAGGAAGTGGGAGGGAGAATGAGGGATTCTCATATGCAATAAAGTTCTATTTCTAGATCTAGGTGCTATTTACAGAGGTATGTTCACCTACCAAACTTTACACTTATGATTTCTGCACTTTTTTAGTATAATTATGCTTTAATTAAACATTTCTTAAAAATGAAAGGAAAGAAAAGACAGAGCCTAAAGAAACTGGGTGGTGAAAGGGGCTGATACAGGTGTATAGAGGGGAGGGAGCAATAATGTTTTTATCTTAAGAAGTGGGGATTCAATGGGCTGACTGGGTAGCTCAGTCAGTTGAGTGTTGAACTCTTAATTTCAGCTCAAATCATGGTCCCAGGGTCATTGGATTGAGCCCCACATTGGAATGCCTGCTGAGTGTGGAGCCTGCTTGAGATTCTCTCTTTCCCTCTCTCTCTCCGTCTCTGCCCCTCTCCCTGCTCACATCTCTCTCTCAAAAATAAAAAGTAAATTTAAAAAGGTGGGGCATCAGTAGATATTATTACTCATGGAACAAGTAATTTAAGCTTAACTCTTGAGGTTGCAAAGGTGATAAACAGAAAAACAAGGTCTAGTGATAAAATTATAAAAAGTGTGTGATGGAAGGGGAGGAAGTAATGAACTAAACCCTAGTTTGTCAAGGCAGGAAATTGGTGGACAATGCCAAAACTAGATAAAGAAACTTTAATATTTTTTAAGGTTTTCTTTTTAATGCTTATTTTTGAGAGAGAGAGAGAGAGAGAGAGAGAGAGAGAGAGAGAGAAAGAAAAAGTACACATGGAGGAGGGGCAGAGAGAGAGGGAGACCCAGAATCTGAAGCAGGCTCCAGGCTCCGAGCTGTCAGCACAGAGCCCAAGGTGGGGCTCAAACTCACAAACTGTGATATCATGACCTGAGCCAGACACTTAACCAACTGAGCCACCCAGGCACCCCAGAAACTTCCATATTTTAAAACAGCAATCATTTGTTATATCTCATGATTCTGTGGATTGGCTGGGAAGCTCCTCCACTGATTTTTCTTGGGCTCACCATAGGCTATATTCTCCTCAAAATATGGCTGGGCTGGTCAGTGCAAGGTGGCCCTACCTGCACATCTGGCTGTTAATGCCAGCTGTCTACTGGGATGCATCAGTTCGTGTCTACATGACGTATCACTCTTCTGTAGGCTAAATCAACGTCCTTAAATGACAGTCTCAGGACGGCATTCCAAAAGGCCAAAACAAGAAGCTGAAAGGTCCACTGAGGCCTAGACTTAAATTTTGTAAAATGTCATTTCTGCCTTATGCTACTGGACAAAGGAAGTCCCAGGGCCAACCCAGATTCAAGGGGTGGGAAAACAGACTCTGCCTCTGGATGGAACGGGCTGCAAAGTCACCTTGCAAAGGGATGAACATAACAGGATAGGAGGAATTTGTGACCATTATTTGCAAACTGCTACCGTCTGCCCTCTGCCCACAACTATTTACATGACCCTCATGTGCAGAAGAAATGAAAACAAAACATCAAAATTGATTGTCTCTGGGAAGGAGAACAGGGGGTAAGGAAGAGTGTGGACAAAGGTTTTTTTCATTCTAGGCCCTCCCATACTATTCTTTTTAAACACATGCATGTTCTATAAAAATAAACGTTTCTAATGTTCCAGAAGGTTAGGTGCATATAAATCCCTTGCTTTGAACAAAAAAACTGGAAGGATACCTCCTCCTACCCTCATCAAATGATTAACAATATTGACTGAATAGGTTTTCTAAGAACTGCAAGGCTCTTAAACTACTCAGATCCAACCTTGTTCAGTTTTGTTCTGCCTCCTAAGAATTCAATTAAAAAATGTGATTGTGTATATGAAAAATGCTTCCTAAGTTGTAAATGTTTTATAACTCACTATACATTATCCATTGCAACTGTTCCTATGTTGTGCCGAGCACTGTATTAAGCTGTGTGGAGGCCACAAAGGACCAGAAAATAAGGTTCCTGCCAGCAAGAAATTAACAGTCCAGGTGAGGAGACAAGATGACACTCACAAACCAATTATAGTACATTACGCTAGACTGTAGGGGCCCGTGCAGACAGGGACAATTACTCTTTGCTCATTGCAGCCTCAAGACCCCACATATAATAAGACCTTGATAAATATGCGTTAATGGAGGGATTGATCAATTCCCTGGCAGCCCATAATTCAGAGCCTGGTCACAGTACTGACTGTGAGTATTGGAGGCGTCTGAGTAGCAGCGATCAGAGGGGCTGGTTGTACTCAGCCAAGGCAGCCAGGCTGGGCTTTATTTCCAAGCAGGATATGACAAAAAGGAAAGACTCAGAGATGGGAAGGAGGTCAAACCAGGGAAGTGATAAGAGGGCTATCATCTCCTAGAGCACCCACCTTCTGCCCTTGAGGCCTCTGGGCAGACAGGATGCAGGGCTGGGGAGGAGAGGACAGGATGGGCCGGCAGGGGATAGGAAGCACCTGGAGCACCTATAAGGGAGGGAGCAAACCCCACCGCCCAGCAGACCACAAGAGAGCCCCGATCACAGGCACTGCGGGCCTTCCCCACAGAAGAATCCTGCCTCTTCTTCCATACTGAAATTGGCAGGGGGAACAAAGGTGAATTGGACATTCTCCCGCTCATCAGGATATTAATGCCTCTTACAGGGGATCACACACCAGTGCCATAAATAACCAAAGGCCCTGAAGCATACTGGGATGATTCGAAGCCAGGACCCTGGTTCAGGCACACGAGGTTCCTATCCTGATTCCAGGTCCATAGCTCAAGACTTTTAGGCAAGTTAACCTTTGTGCACCTCAGTTTTGTGACCTGGGGCCTGTCCCTGCCTTGCAGATTATGAGGATGAAATAAGGTCCCCCATGCAAAGCTCTTAAAGGACTGCATGAGCCTTAGTACTGTTAGAGAGAGTCACAGCTGTGGGAACGGCGAGGCTCAGTGGAGGTCCCGGGGACTTGAAAATGAGACGAATTTAGGCCTGCAGAGATGGGCAAGCCAGCGCCTCCCAGGTGAGGGCAAGAATCAAGCCCCAATACAGGAAACCAGGGTGTGGGGGAGGCCATGACTTTCCCTCTGACTAGCTGTAGGGGGACCAAGGGGGCTACCTCTGGAAGGGCACATGGGGTATCCTGGGGATACTGGTGTGTCCAGAGCAAGAAACCAGATCTCGTTCTGGCGTCAACTGGGAGCTGGGGCCAGGAAGGGTTTGAACAGGGTGACCAGGTAAGCAGTGGGAAGTGGTACAGGAGGCTGACAAGGTAGACTAGTGCAGGGAGCATACGGAGCCCAAGCACAGCTCCCAGAGAGGGGTGGGAATGTGGGTGCCTTCCAAATTGATCAACTCTGACACATTCTGGGAAAGACCTAGGGTGGAAACATAATTCTAATTCTTAGGACTTTATCTCTTTCACAACTAGCTTCAAAGGGGAGAAGGCTGGGTGACAAGGGAGGAGATAAAGGGCCATGTTAATGATTGGAGAGGCCATATGGTTCAGAAAAACATCGATACACCTCGTCTAATCATTCACAGAGAAAGCGGCTGCAAGAGAGGCGTGGAAGATGAACAGCTCTGCAACCTGACCAGCGAGCTGTAGTCCAGATGTGGTTTGGCCTTGGGCGGCATGAAAAATGGATTGCTTCTTCAATCTTCCTGAAATCTCTTTCCACTCCCATTGCCCTATTAGCACTGCCTTTTCTCTCAACTGCCGAGACCCCATGGCCAAATCCAAATACGCTATGTTTCCATGTAAGGGTGCTGTGTAGACATATGAATTCCCATAGTGCTACTCCCCACCTATGGCACTTCAGGCAGGTGACTTATCTTGGTCCCTTGAGGCCTCTGCAGAATATTGAGATACAGATGAATCCTTCAGCAGTGGGCTGAGCTACTTGGAGCCTCAGTCTCAGAAATCTGTGGAAACTCTGACCTCAAATGACTGCTGAGTGTACCTTGAGAGAGTTCATGTGCTTCCCTTTCAAGTTGACCCTAAATCCACAGATGCTGTTTGCTCTTAAAACGAAGATATGTCCCAATCTGTGAGAACATCTGAATCTGCGATAAACTTAGAGTCAGCTGCTAGGGTACATGTTCCAGAGACTTGTAGGTGTTCTCAGCCCAAATTGGTTTTTTTATTTTTCTGAAGAAATTACTTGAAGTGTTGACACTGGTGAAGCATTTCCTGAATGCAACCTGATTCAGTACATCTTCCTGATGAGAAATGTCAGGAAGACCAAAGGCTATGCAAGAAGGCAGTAATCCAAATACAAAACAAAGTAAAATGTGATATGATTTTAAGCAACATCAGATTGAAAGAAAAGGAAAACCATTTGACCTTGACTTCATTGTGCCTCTTTCCCCTGTGAGTAGCCCACAGGTCCTGATATTGAATCTGTAGAGAGCACCATGTGATCCCAACATATCGCCCCTCCCTGTGGTGGGCACTAATGAACTGACCGTAATAACACAAGTGCGTTTTTTATGGGTTATAACTTTTTAAATCAACCATAGAGAAAGCCTTTATTACAAATGCAGAACTGAATGGAGAGCTTATGAATGTTGACAACATTAAAAATGAAGGTATAACTGAAAAAGGGGCTTCAGATTAATTCAGGGGGTTGGCTTGCATCCTCCGGAAAAGTGAAATTACTGAGGAGGAATCCAAAGCAATCACATCAGCATGAAATGCCGAAATCCTACATTTGGTAAATTTGGCAGACTTGTCATTCACCAAATTGCATTTTAGAGAATTGGGTTGCTTCTTACAGAAGGTAAGAGATGAAAGAGGAAGAGTGACCTTGCCTTTAAGAGAGGGAAGTAAATTACTGACTGAAGGTGAATAGAATAAGAAATAGAGGTTTGAGCATAGCATTTAAAGTTAAAAATATCAGCAATTGAGGAATTTTTAGGAAATAATAATTATCAAACCTTAGGAAAAGAAGAGGAAGTACGGAGCCATGTGACCTAAATCCTCACCATATTTTCATAACAAGGAGTCAAAAGACTGTTCTAAAGCTGAGGAAATTAAGTAATACTGATATAAGTTTATTGTTTGGGGGCACCTTGATTTTGGCTCAGGTCAAGATCTCACGGTTTGTGGGATGGAGCCCCATGCACTGAGAGTTCAGAGCCTGCTTGGGATTCTCTCTCTTCCTCTCTCTCTCTGCCTCTCCTGTACTTGTGGTCTCTCTCAAAATAAATAAATAAACTTAAAAAAATAAGCTTATTGTTTGGATTATGGAATAAACCACAGAAGAATCAAAAAGAGAAACAAGAGAGAACAGGACTCGGGTTTAGGGCACGTAAGTCAGGAGAGCGTTGCTTTGCATTGTAAGCTTCCATTTCCTATTTTGTTTTTTACCAGGTACATCAATGTGTCAATAATATGTTTAGGGTGTGTGCGTTTGTGTGTGTCCATCCCTTATAGGCAAGGACCATGCCACAGCCACCCTTGTTTTTCCTAGGTCTACCCTTGTAGTTGGCACAATAGCAATAAATTAACAACAATAATAGGAAAAACCATCTGTTTGTTAAGTGCCTACCATGCCCCAGAGGCTGAGCCAAGAGCTTTACAAACATATTGTTATTCCTTATGCAGCCCTGCAAGATAAACATTCTGTTCCTCCAATGAGGAAGTGGATGTAAAGGAGTTCCAAAAGAAAAAAGAAAAAAAAAAAAAAAAGAAACAGAATTGTCCAAGGACACACAACTGGTTAATGGCAGGATTTAAACCCAGGTACTGAAATCCAGCAGGATTTAAATCTAAGTCAGACTATTTCTAAACCTGGTGATTTTGTTTGTTTGTTCAAAAGTCTTAAAAAAAACTAAACCAGCATTTGAGTGAATGATTGTGAATAAATGATGGTGAATAAGTCAATGCATACAAAACTTAAAACGATGTCAGTTATGTAGTTCCCTGCCCCAAGAATATTCTATCAAGTATCGCTAGTCAGGTCCAAAAGCTTTAGACTCATAAACTTACTATGCCTGAAATAACTGCAAAAGAGTACTGTAAAGTCATAAATAAGGCCTGGTAGAAGCCAGAAGGAAAATTTAGATTCTTTAAAGTAAGTGGTGAGATTTTTGTCCAGTAATGGAACAAATTGAAGCAATCCAGGCTGAAAGAACACTGGGTAGTAAATATATATTGAATCAACCTCAACACTTTCAGCTTTCTGGACTAAAATATTATTTTCATGCAGATTTAAATGGCTTAGGCCTTATGGCTTACTGCAAAATTAGCTTAAGTGGCCGTGTCTTTGAGCCCAAGGAAGGTCATATGGAAGCAAGAGCGTGCTCTAACTTAGGAGAAAGAGACAGAATGTCCTCATATGGGTATCTACAAATTATATTCTGATAAACTGGATTAAGATACACATTACAGCACATGCACAAAAACAGGAAACATAAAAGGATGAACTGAATACTGTGTATAAACAGAAGTTCTACTTTCTCTTCTTACTCCCCAGCAGGTCGTCTTTGTACCTCCCCAGCCACGGCCCACTCAAAATAATACTGTTCTATGAGGTGGATTATCACATACTGAGCAAGCAGTGATGGAGAATAAATGGTCTGTAGGAGAAAATAGAAGTATTATAATTAGAGCCAACATTTATCAAGAACTTACCCTGCACTAGGCACGTTGTAAGCAGTTTGTATTAACTCATGGAATCCTTGGAACAAGCCTATGAGCAGGTTAAATGGTTTATCTCCATTTCACAAGAGATGAGACTGAAGTACCAAAGATTAATTAATTTACCTGAGGTCACACATCTAGTGAATGTTGGAGCTGAATGGCCTTTTTAAAATAAAACATTTAATGCTGGAATCATGTTTGATTTACAGAAAAATTGCGAAGATAGCACAGAGAACTCCCATATGTGTGTCACACAGCCTCCCCACTGTTAACATCTCATCTCACCATGGTCTATTGGCACAACTAAGAAACCAACATTGGTATATTACTATTAACCAAACTCCAGATTTATTTGGATTTCACCAGTGTTCTCATTAATGTCCTCTTTCTGTTCCGGGATCAAATACAGGGTATCTCATTGTATCTAACTGTTCTGTCTCCGTAGTCTCCTCTGGCCTCTGATAGTTTCTTAGTCTTTCTTTGTTGTCATTGTTGTTGTTGTTTTTAATGACATTAACATCTGTGAGAATACCAGACAGGTATTTTGTAGAATGCCTCTCAATTTGTGTTTCCATAATGTTTTTCTTATGATTGGCGAGGAGTTACAAGTGTTTGGAAAGAAGACCACAAAGATTAAGTGTCCTCATTACTCTGTGTCAGGGGACGCAGGATATCAAGATGACATCACCATTGATGCTGCCCTTCATCACTTGAGGAAGGTGGTGTTTGCCAGGTTTCTCCACTGTATAAAGTTATCATTTTTCCCATTCTATACTCTGTACTTTGGAAGCAAATCAATAAGCCTAGCCCACCTGGGGAGTGGAGAAGGTTAAGTTCCACATTCTAGAGTGAGGAGTATCTACATCTACATATATTATTTGGAATTCTTCTGTAAAGAAATTTTGTCTCTTCTCCCTTATTTATTTAATCATTTATTAATAATATAGACTCCTATATCTCTATATTATAGTTGGGGTTATACTGCAGTACTATGTTTATTTTGTTGTTTAAATTGTTTCAGTGTTGGCCATCAGGTACTCTTTCTTTCAGATTGACTCCTGTGTCTCTTTGACATTCCCCCCCCCCCCATCAATGTGGTTGGGTTTATTATTTGTTTTGCTCTAGCTCTTTCTTATTCTCTGGCGCTTCAAACTCATCTTATATATTTCTTGCCCTAATCCTAGAATTAGTTATTTCTCTGAGGAGCTGTGGTTTCTTTCACTGGAAAATAGTATTAGAAATCAAGATCTGGGTGCTAGGTGTGCTCATTGCTACCAGGGTGTCATTGTTTCTAGGTCCTCTCAGTGAACAGAGTAAGGAAAAGCATGTATATAAACTAACTCATGTCTACACACATCTCGACAATTGTTCCTGTGTCTATCTGTCTGTCTGTCTATCTAAACATGGTTCCTATTGATGGCTATCAAATCTAATCCAGTAACACAGAGTTTGTTTTATCTTTTTTCCTGCTTACCTGTAACTTCCCTCCCTGACAATGAGAAACCAGGCTCCCACCATCTGCCATCCATTACTTATTTGTTCAACCCTGGTCTACAAATAAAGCAGTTTCAGAATTGTTAGCCTGTACCCTGTGAGAAACAACTTTACTAAGTGGAGTACAGTGTTTTTGTGCACTTTCTTTGCCTTGAGCCTCACAGTTTCTAGTTAAAATAACTTTTTCCAGAATTACTTAGTTCATAGTACAGCTTCTTCTGTCCCCACTCACTTAAATGCTATTATATCATCATTTTGCATCAGTCAGGGTTTTGTTGGAGAAATAGAGTCACAGTAGGATAAGGAGACGGCCACACATATGGTGCTCCTTTGCTTGTAGGTGACTATCTTCTCCCTAAGTCTGCACATCATCATCCCTCTATATGTGTCCATGTGTCTAAATTTCCCTTTTTATAAAGACACAGTCATATTGGATTAGGACCTACCCTAGAGACCTCATCTTAACTTGATCATTGGCAAAGATCCAATTTCCAAGAAAGATCACCTTAACAGGTACAGGTGGCGACTCCAACGTCTTTTGGAGGGGCACAATTCAACCCGTAACTCTAGGCATATCTGAAATCCATAGGGCAGACCATCAGGAAGGACAGGCTGGAAACTGAGGCAAAGCCTGAGCTGCTATCCACACGCAGAATTTCTTCTATTCCAGGGAAGCGTCACCTCAGCTCTGAGATCCTTCAGCTGATTGAATCAGGCTTATCCAGATTATCTAGGATAATTTCCTCATTTAAAGTAAACTTATTGTGGACTTTAATCACATCTACAGAATACCTCTACAACTACATCCAGCTTAGGTGTTTGATGGGCTCTAGCCTAGCAGAACTGACCATCCCACATTGTGATGTGTTTCTATTCATTTGCCATAGTCTGCATTCCACAAGATGCTTTCTGAGGAGAGAATATCCAAACCAAACCCAGAAACAGCTGCAACTATGAGAAGTGGGACTGCAGTTTATACCTCTCACTACTTTATACATGTTTGAACAGAAAGGGACCATAAAAAAAATTTTTTTTAATGTTTTTGTTTTAGAGAAAGAGAGAGAGAGTAGGGAAGAGGGGCAGAGGGAGTGAGAAAGAATCCCAAGCAGGCTCCACACCCAGCTCAGAGCCGGGCATGGGGCTCAATCCAGTGACTCTGGGATCATGACCTGAATAGAATTCAAGAGTCAGACACTCAACCAACTGAGACACCCAGGCGTCCCGAGAGGTTTTTTTTTTTTTTTTTTTTTTTTTTTTTTTTAAGAAAGGGTTACAAGATCCTCTCCTTAAAATAGCAACCAAGACAGGAGGAGAGAGTCTGGGCAGCAGCAGGAATCTCCAAACGCACACCTGCCCACCTGCAGCCCTCACCTACTCACGTGCAGCTCTGATGTGCAGGTCGGAGGCTGGCATCAAGAGGCAGAGAACATTTTCAGGAGAGAAAGAGCAATTTCACAACCCTAGATATCTGTCCAGTCTACTCTGAGCTGTCCACACAACCTACCCCATCCCCCCAACAGATGAGACCTAATGCCTTACCCCCTGCACGAGTTCCAGGGTCACTGCTCAAAGAGCACTGTGAACAATAGTGACCCAGATGGATCCCAGGCACCCGTGGACATCTTTGGGAAGTACTCTTGCTTTCTAGCCAGAATCTCAGACCTGTCTGAGAAGGGCAAATTAAACTTTCCCCTCCCCTGTTGAAGGAGGTAGCCCAGAGTCAAGGGTGTTGCAATGTGAGGCTAATTACTGTAGCCTTTTAATATTCTCTTCTCTGAGTCCCTCCCGGGAAGGATAAAATGAAACTCTGCATAATAATAGGTGAAATGAACGGTGGACTGGGAACCTTCAGTAGCTGTGTGACCTTGGACAAAGCAGTTGACCCAGACCGGCAATCTCATTAACACAAAGGGAAAGAGAGTGAGAGAAAAGGCCCCTTTCTTCTCCTTGCCAGGAGCGAGGAGGATCAGGGTGGAGCCAGGGCATGTCAGAGAGAACACTCCTCTGTAAACTAGACCCAGGAAGGCAGTGCTGCCTTGTGGGAGACACGGTGCCAGGTCCCTCAGCCTGGGGTCCTCTGTTACACAGCCCCCCAATTTTTGTTCAGCTGACAGTCTCAGTTTTATTTGTCCAACAGCTTTTGTTTTGTTTTGTTTTCATCGCACACTGTATCATACACACGGAAAGATATAAAAAGATTCTGTACAGTTTGGAAACTAATAATAACATAACATCAGCATATTTGCCATTGAGGAAGAGAAATAGAATCTTAGCAAACCTGAAAATCCCCGAAAATTTCCTCCTTTCTCCCACCCCAGCCAGCTAACCTTACTGGCCTGATTTTTGTGCTAACCGCCTCCTCCTGCCTTATCACCTAGGAATATAACCTCTAAAAATTAACTTTGTTTTTACATTTATATCAAGAGAACCATATTGTTATGAGTTTAGTTGTGGTTTGCTCCTTGTGCTGTTATGCCCAGATTTTAATATCGCCCCCAAAAAACCAGAGACCGCCAGGGAGGCCGAAGCACGCATGCAAAAGCAAAGGGCTTTATTACGGGCTTAGGCTCGCCGGGGCCTAAACTCGGGCTCACAGACCTTACAGGCGTGGTGGATCCGTGCTGAGAGCCCCGAACAAAGGCGGGGCAGGGCTTTTATGAGTTTGGGAAGGGGGAGTTACAGGAAATTGTGACATAGGTACAGTGATCCAATTATTATTACACAATATTATTGACAGCAGGTTTATCCAATTACAACATTTAGAGTGTTAACCAATCACAGAGTAGGCCCAGGACCCTCACATAGAGTGTAGCTAGCCTTAGCAATAACTGATTACCTATAGCTTCTATTTCTAGGCCTGCCCTTAGGAATGTTAAGAGTCTTACAAGGGTGGTCTCTCTTGCCTCAGGCAATGTGTAACCGCCTAATAGTTCTGGAGACTGACCTTTAGACCTAGTTTAGAGGGGAAACTTAAAGCCTGTCATGGCGTCTGCTAGGTTCAGACTCGTGTTCTTACAGTGCTCGGTTTCATGTTTTAAAGACTCCTTCAAGGGTGCCTGGGTGGCTCAGTCGGTTAAGCGTCCAGCTTCGGCTAAGGTCATGATCTCATGGTTCGTGGGTTCGAGCTCCGTGTTAGGCTTTGTGCTGACAGCTAGCTCAGAGCCTGGAGCCTGCTTCGGATTCTGTATCTCCCTTTCTCTCTGGCCCTCCCCTGCTCACACTGTCTGTCTCTCTCTGTCTCTCAAAAATAAAAAAAACATTAAAAAAAAAAAGACTCCTTCATGTTGGGGGGCCTGGGTGGCTCAGTCAGTTAAGGGTCCAACTCTTGATTTCAGCTCAGGTTGTAATACCCAAGATTTCTTTATCGTCCCCAAAAACCAGAAACTGCCAGGGAAGCCGAATCACGCATGCAAAAGCAAAGGGCTTTATTACGGGTTTAGGCTCGCCGGGGCCTAAACTCGGGCTCACAGACCTTACAGGCGTGGAGGATCCATGCTGAGAGCCCCGAACAAAGGTGGGGTAGGGCTTTTATGAGTTTGGGAAGGGGGAGTTACAGGAATCCAATTATTATTGACAGGTTTATCCAATTACAACATTTAGAGTGTTAACCAATCACAGAGTAGACCCAGGACCCTCACATAGGGTGTAACTAGCCTTAGGCCTGCCCTTAGGAATGTTAAGGGTATTACAAGGGTGGTCCCTCTTGCCTTGGGCAATGTGTGCCCTTCTATTGTCTCAAACCTTCATCCTTACAAGGTCATGATCTCATGTGAGATTGAGCCCCACATCCAGCTCCATGCTGACAGAGGGGAGCCTGCTTGGGATTCTTTCTCTGCTCCCCTCTCTCGCTCTCACTCTCAAAATAAATAAACTTAAAAAAAAAAAGACTCCTTTGTGTTACTGAAGGCAGCTGTGTGAGGTTTAATGAAGTTTTGGGGTGATGGTGGAGTGGTCTGAGCCAATGGCCATGAATGAATTCTTGAAGACATCTTTGGTGCAAAACGGTGATTTTTTGAGAGCATGGGGACACTACCCATGGGGCAGGAAGAGTTGCACTGGGGTTGTGACAGGTGATGCATTACATACCCTAAGGTTGGGAGGGGCTCAGGGATAAAGTAAGTCTCCAAGGTATATTGGAAGCAAGGTTTCCAGGACCTTGAGGGGCTAGCTGTTGCTAGGGAAATGCCACTTACTACTGTTTAATAAAACCTCAGTCATGAAACCCTTCAGATATGTATCAGAGGACCGTAAGCTTGGAGCATGATGATTGCCAGCATATATCTTGGGGCAGTTGAGATAAAGGAAGTAGACTTACAGGATCCTGGACGTTAGGGTAATGTTAAGCTAAGATTCCCTTTTGCCCCTAGCAGAGTGTTATCATCAAGAAGGCCGAGCTTCTAGAGGGAGGTCACTCTGCCTGTTTCAAGGACTTGTCAATGGGCTGTGGGCAGTAAGGGAAGTTAATTTTTCATTTGCCTTAATTTCCCACATTACCATGGCAAGACGTAAACCCTTTCTCTTGGGTAGCCAGGAATGTTCAAGGGATATCACACATATTCCACCTGGGGTGAAGGAGAGGGGTGCCAGCCTGTATTTCACCCTCAGCTTGCCCCACACTCCCCCATCAGGGTTCATTCATTCTCATGCCTGTGTGGATTTCTTCATGCACTGAATCACATATACTGCAGTTCATGTGTTCCACTGTGGATGAGCATTCACGTTGTTTACAGTTTGGAGCCACTAAGATCAATGCAGCTGCACATGCACATGACAGTTTCTTCAGGCAGGAGTCAGCCTTACTGGTTTATATTCCATAATGTGACACTGTTTTTCAAAGTGGTTGTACCAACTTACACTCCCACTAGTAGCTCATATGATTTCCTCACCACTCCTCTGCAACACTGTAAATTATCAACCTTGTTGTTTTTGCTGATTTGGTGGTGTAAAATGGCTTTGCACTGTAGTTTTCATGCATAAATTCCCTAGTTAATCATGAGATTGGGCATCTTTTCATGCGATTGTGAGTCAAGTATGTAGTCCCCTTCTGTAAAATGCCTGTTCATGTCTTGCCCACGGTTCTACCGAGTCATTTGTTTTGTTCTTACTGCTTCATGAGAGTTGGTATATATTCTGGAAGTCCTTCATAGTTATAGGTTGCACATCTTACTATTTGTCTCATCTCTTTACTGTCTTAAAGCTGTCTTCCTTAAAGAAAAGTTCTGAGGTTGAATATTTATCAGAAGTTTTGATCTGTCAAAGGGAGAGTCCCACCACCTGCTGCTGCTTCTTCAACATTGTCTTGACCATCCTTGGCCTTGTGACCTTCTATACAAATTTAAGCATCTGCTAGTTATGGTCTACCAAACAATTTAAAAACACAAACTCCGACTGGAATTTCACTAAATTGGTAGATCACAAAGGGAGAAATTTATATCTTTATCATATTGCTTTCCTATTTGAAATGTAAACATGATGTATGGCATGGCTTTAGGACTACTTTCAAGTCTTTCAGTAAAGTTTTAGAATTTTATCTACAAAGACTTACATCTCTTTTATAAATGTCCTACTAAGCACTTCCTATTTTTTGTTTCTAAATAGTTTCTGTTAAAATTATATATTTTTCTAACTAATTGCCTTTAGTATATAGAAATGCAACTGATTTTTATATTAATGTTATGTGCAGTCATCTTCCTAAACTCTTAACCCTAAAAATCAAGACATAGATTCTCTTGTAATCCCACCTCTGAAAACAGTTTTTGTCTTCCTTTCAATGCTTATACTTTTTATATATTTTCCTTGTTTTACTGTCCTTACTATGACCTCAAACACACTGTAGAATAGGAATATTGGAAGTGGGCATTTCTATCTTATCCTTTGAATTTAAACTTCTGACTATTAATAATGATATTTGTTGTAGGTTCTAAAAAAGTCCTTTTTCAGATGAACAATATCTCTTCTATTCCTAGTTTGCTTTAATTGCATTCCAGAAGTTTCAAAACAATATTTTCATCATATTCACTTTATGTATTTTTAAATTTCCATTATGATATTTCCTTTGATCTATGAGTTGTTAATGTTTTCCATTTCCAAATGCAAGGTTTTTTCGCATTATAGTTTTTGTTATTGATTTCTAACTTAATTACATTTGAAGTTTATTCACAGAAAATTCCATTATGCTTAAAAAGAAGCAATAATCTCCAACTGCAGAGTACAAAGTTCTCTATATGTTCCCTTTATCAAACTTATTAATATAGTCTTTAAATCTTCTATACCCTTACTGATATTTATCTGCTGAACCTATGAGTTACTGACAGAGATGTAAAATCTCCTCTTAGCACAATGGATTGGTCTGGCTTCCCTTCTAGTGCTGTCATTTGCTTTATGTATTTTGAGCATAGATAGAAAATTATAGGTGGGTAGAGAGAGAGAGATAATCTATAAGTTTGAAATTGTTTCACATGTTTGGGATATTAAACATTTTACCACTATGCAGAGACCTCTTTATCACTCATAAAACTACTTGCTTTAAAATGTGTTTTTTTCTGGGGCCATCTGGGTGGCTCAGTCAGTTAAGCGTCTGACTTTGGCGCAGGTCATGATCTCATGGTCTGTGAGTTTGAGCCCTGTGTCCAGCTCTATGCTGACAGCTGGTAGCCTGGAGCCTGCTTCAGATTCTCTCTCTCTCTCTCTCTCTCTCTCTCTCTCTCTCTCTCTGTGCCCCTCCCCCACTTGCGCTTCGTCTCTTTCTCTCAAAAATTAAAATTAAAATAATATATTTTTCTGATACTAATATATTTTCCAGCTTTCTTTTCATTACTATTTGTCTATTGTATCTTTCTCACTCCTTTAACTTCTAATATTTCTACATATTTATGTTTGAAATGTGTCTCATGTAAGTAGCATATTCTAGATTATTTTTTTATCCAGGCTATCAATTTCTGTCTTTTTTCCCACAAGTTTTTATTTAAATTCCAGTTAGTTGATATACAGTGTAGTATTGGTTTCAGGAGTAGAATTCAGTGATTATAGCTCACATATAAACACCCAGTGCTCATCACAAGTGCCCTCCTTAATACCCATCACCCATCTAACCTGTCCCCCACCCACCTCCTTCCATCAACCTTCAGTTTGTTTTCTTAATTTTTTTTTTTAACTTATGAGAGACAGAGAGAGATAGCACGAGCAGGGAAGGATCAGAGAGAGAGGGAGACACAGAATCTGAAGCAGGCTCCAGGCTCTGAGCTGGCTGTCAGCACAGAGCCCGATGCGGGGCTCAAACCCACGAACAGTGAGATCACGAGCTGAGCCAAAGCTGGACACTTAACTGACTGAGCCCCTTCAGTTTGTTTTCTATTGTTGAGAGTCTCTTATGATTTGTTTCCCTCTCTTTCTTTTTTTTCTTTGCCCTATGTTCATCTGTTTCATTTCTTAAATTCTACATATGAGTGAAATCATATGGTATTTGTCTTTCTCTTATTTTGCTTAGAATACTCCCTAATTCCATCCATGTTGTTGAAAATGGCAAGATTTCTTTTTTTTGGATGGCTGAGTAATATTCCATAGTATATGTAAACCACATCCTTATCCATTCATTAGTCGATGGACACTCAGGCTCTTCCATAATTTGGCTATTGTTGATTCAACTTTTGTCTTTTAACTGGGGAATTTAGTCCTGTCATATTTATCATAATTACTAATATACGTGAATTTATTTCTACCACTCTACTATGTGTTTTACATCTGTCTCACTTTTTTTTGTTTTCTCACCTCCATTTCTTGCAAATTAAGTAAGGTTTTTTATTATTTATTTGTATTTCACTGTTTTCCACCTCCTTTGGCTTCTATTTGTTTAGAAGTGACACTCCTCACATCTTTTCTTTTTGTGATTGCCCTAAAATTTTTAAGGGCATTTTTAACAATTCTAAATTAATATCTTTAACCTCCTCCTCCTGAAAAATTCATGGTCTTCCAATTCCAATTGGAATTCCAATTATTCCCCCACTCAGTCCAATGTTTATTTGTCTGATATTTTCCTTCTCATATGTTTTGTCCCTGGAAATTTGATATTACTATCATGTTACAGAGTTAAGGTTTATTTAGATTTAAGTCAAAGTTTATCCATGTTTATCCACGTACTAGGAGTATATTTGTGCACTATTTCCTCTTGTATCACACTTTCTCCCTCTTGGATCATTTTCTCCCACCTATATTGTGTAGAATTTCATTTAGTGGAGACCTTCTGGTGGTAAATAATCTGTTTTATTTCTTTTATGTTAAACATCTTTACTTTGCCCTCATTTTTGACAAATCATTTGGCTGGATATAGAATTTTTGTTAACAATTATTTTCTCTCAGTACTTTATGCCCTTTGGCTTCCATTAATAGTGAGAAGTCAGCAGTAACACTAATTGCATGATTCTGTAAAAGATCCATCTTTCCTCTCTGGCTGCTTTCAACATCAGCTCTTTTTCTTCAGTCTGTAGTAATGTGTCTAGGAGTGTTTTTCCTCTTATTCATCCTCCTTTGGATGTGTTGAAGATTAATGTCTTCCAAGAGATCTTGAAAATTCTCAGTCATTATCTGTTAGAACAAAATGCTCTCCCCATATCAGACTGAGACATCTCATTTGGTGCTCCCTCTCTATCACTTTTGCCTCTTTTAAATATTGCTTAACTTCTCAAATTTATATCCATGATAATGTCATTGCATCCATCTTCATTATTTCTGTCCAACTGTATCTAATCTTCTGGTTATTCCATCGTTTGAGGTTTTAATTTCAACTATTAATTTTTCATATTCAGGAGTTATATTTGGTTGGTTCTTTTTCAAATCTACTTGCTCCCTGCTCAGATTTTCAAGATTCATTTATTTCCTAGAGTTCTTGGTTTCAGTTTGTGTGGGAACTGAGAGAATTATCTTATTTCCATGTCAGCTCAGAGATACATTTGCAAAAAAATTTTTTTTAGACACATTATCCAGCATTTCAGTTGTTTTGGATTGGAAAAGTGTTCTGGCTACCTAATCCACTCTATTGCTGGAAACAGAAATGATCAAGCTATTTGATTTTTAGCCAAAGCTAATTTCCAGATCACTCTGCACCTGTAAACCTAAAACAATATGTATGAATGCTCCTTCCTTTTTTAGCTAAGAAGAATCTCCAAAGATGATAACCAAGTACTTTGGTTAGAGGAAACCACACCAGTCTACCCATCCCAGAGGCTCCCAGAATGACATTTCCAACTCACATTTGAAACTACTGTGTCAAATGTACTAATAAATTATTATCAGCTAACGTTCATTAGGGTAAGGCTTATTACTGTTTGCCAAACGTATGTGTATTATATGCGTTACCTTAGTTTTCACTACCACCCTCTGAGGTAGGTATTATTACCAGTTCTATTTTGCAGATGAGGAAACTGAGGAGAGAAATGGTTACATATTTGGCCCAAAGAACCGTGAGGTGGGAAGCAGTTGGGCTCCAGAGCACATACATACCCTCAGCCTCGCTGCTCTGCTAACTCTGTTAGAGGATGAGCAGTCAGTGGATAACTAGCTGCCTGAGAAATAGGGGCCGTATTGGCTCCTTCAGGAGAAATTATCCTTTGAGCACCACAGTTCTTAACCTGCACAGCCCATCAGAAGCACCCAGAGAGTGTGTTCAAAACACACTTGGCACCTCCCAGGCAGAGAGTCTCACCGAGTTGGTTGGGGCAGGGCCGTGCGCTAGGTCCCCCATGCCATTCTGGGGGACTCTGTTCTTAGTCCGAACCCCTCCTCTGTGGGTTTTCCAGGGATGCACCCCTTTGTTCACATGTTAGAATGCTTTGCCAGGTTTCAACTTCCCGGAAACATAGATGTTGGGCAAGAAAGAGAACTGTCATCTCCTCAGTTACCATCTGCATGTCCTTGAGCAACTCCCTCCCCCATATCTGACCCTCACTTTCTTCCAGGGTAAATGAGAGACTGTTTTAGGGCCAACATTTAAGATTTTTGGTCACTGAATAAGCCCTGTCTCTTTTGGATGAACAATGTATAGCAGCAGGTCAGGACTCAGAGAAGGGCAGTTCTGGCTTAAATTAGGCCTAGGGATTACTGATGGATTTCATATAACCATCGCTCTGTATGCATGGATACTTGGGAGTGAGAGTCACCACGGAATGCCACCCCCTGGGTGACTCTGAATGATCTCTAGCACAGAAGACCCTTGCTGAGAGCTCGTGCTCTCTCCTTGCTAGTTAAGTGCTAGAAAAGCACCACGTACAGTTTTACTGGGGAAGAGTCACTAAGGACAGAGCCCTAAAAAAAGATGGGGAGGCCCAGACTGAGAACGCCACCCACCGCCACACACACACACCCTTCTGTCAAGGCTGCTGAAACCATCTGGTCAGAAAGAAGCTGCTTTTAAGGAATTTGGCTTTGCTGGGCCTGCGTATAATATTCCAACACAGATGTTCCTTGGCAACCAAGCACCTGACTTCTCTGGACCAACCTGGCCACAACTCTCCCTCTGACTGGTTCTGGCCCTGAGATTGCACCAATTTAGTCCTCACATTCAGTGCTTCTGGCCCGAGCACTGTATCTCTCCCCAGAGGTGACCAAATATTTCCCCACAGGGCTGAGCTGACACGTGCTCCTCCCCAGTGCTCCCCACCCTGTGCTTTACAGGATTTAACGGCTCTGCTGTGTCCACTCACAGTACTGCCAACCCCAGAAGCCCAGGGCAAGTCCCTGCAGGTGTAGTGAGACCTGTGAAGGTGGTATGATGAGCTTTCTGAGGACCCCAAGCAGCCATGGGCATTGATTCATAACTCAGCCTCCCCTATTCGGGTGGGACTCCCCTCAGAGATGGCCTGGCTTCCTCACCGGCCCCCAGCCTGCCTCTGGATCACCACCTAAGCCTGGTCCTGCCTCCTGCGGTTGCCCCTGAAAATCCCACGTGAGGCCTCAGGCAGATCATCAGTTCCTAAGGGGAGGGTGTAGGCCTCCATTCCGCTTCCCTCACAGACGCTCCTTAGAAAGGCCACTTGGCGGGGTACTGACAGAGAGAGTGGTGACAGAAATGGAGGCCAGTGGGACCCAGATCTGCATCAAATAAGGTAATGTGTTCAGTGAGTTAGCTGACACAGGAAGGGCTCACTATACATTGGCTAGTCTTAGAGCGCTAAGCACGTGGAATATCTTCCAGATACCATCTGAAGCATTCTGCATATATTCTCCACAAATCCTAATAAATTTCCTTCAGGGTATAAGTATTTTCACAATTTTATAGCTGAAGAAACAGAAGCTCAGAGAGGTTAAGTAATGTGCCCAGTGTCACACAGCTAGTGGCAGTCTGGATTCAAATACAGATGAGTCCACCTCCAAAATTCTGGTGGACACACTATTCTGGGCTGTCTTATCTCCCCTACAAAATGGCAAGCTACTCAATGCACTTGTTTCTTTTTTTTTTTTTTTTAACTTGTTCATTTGAGAGAGCGAGCCGGTGTACCTGTGGAAGGGGCCGGTGGCAGGGAGGGTGAGAACCCCAAGCAAGCTCCGTGCCGTCAGTGCAGAGCCCAACACGGGGCTCAATCTCATGAACCATGAGCTCGTGACCTGAGCTGAGAACAAGAGTCAGATGCTTAACTAACTGAGCCACCTGGGCACCCCTGTCCTAGGTTATTTTGAGTTTAAGGAAGAAAGTCAGGAGAAAGGGCTCTTTGAGAGCAATGCCCTGGAGTGGTGAAGGAGGCCGACTCTCATGAGGCATCAGTCAGGTTCTCCAGAGAAACAGAGCCAGGAGGGGCAGGAGTTGCTGCTGCAGCCTTGAGGCAGGATTTCTTCTCCAGAAAACTTCAGCTTTTGCTTTTGAGGTCTTCAACTGATTGGATGAGGCCCATCCACATTATTGAGAGGAATACTTTTAAAGTCAGCTGATCGTAGATGTTAACTACACCTACAAAATGTCTTCACGGCAAAACTCTGATTTGTATTAGCTTAAATAATGGGTAGAATAGCCTTGCCATGTTGCCATAAAACTACACATCACGGATGCATATCGAGGAGCGGGAACCATTATGGCCTCACGAAGCCAGAAACAAAGAATTGTTCTGGATCTACTAGTAATCAGAAATTAACGTGGCTCAGCCACTTCCTCCCAATCTCATACTCCCAAATGGCACATTCTTTCTGCTCATTCAGTTCAGATTTTTGAGAGAGAAAACATATTGATTCAGGACATTTTTTGTCCCAGGCCATGTTAAGGCCAGAGGATTGGTTGTCCTGGAGTCAGGTGGTCTCCCCATGGCCCAATCACACTCTCCTTCACTGTGTAAATGCCGGCAGGGGCTCAACCTCAGAGAAGGGAGGAGGGATGTGGGCCAAGGAGCTTCAGCTCAGCGAGAATGTGAGGCACAGCAGGCCCCCCTGACGACATGCCCACACCACACCCTTCTACCTTCACAGCACCAACCCCGTGTATCCTGATCACACACACCGCTGCACACCTCCCCTCCCCCAGCAAGGAGACAACCAGAGGTGCGTGTCCAATGGGCAGTGCGTGCCATGGCCATGTGGGACAGGCCACAGCGACTGTATTTCTCAGCAACAAGTCCACAATCCCCAGATGGGACTCACTCTTTTCATGTTCCCTCTACAACCTTTCTGGGGGTTATTCCTTACCCTTTTGCAGATGAAAGACAAATGGTGAATGTGACCAGGGCCAACATACTTAATAAATATGTTGGAAGGAAAAGAGAACATTCTTAAGCTAGCGATAACTAAAGGACGGACATCTACCTTAAAAACAAAACAGCAGAGGGGCACCTGGGTGGCTCAGTCGGTTGATAGTCTGACTCTTGATTTCTGTTCAGGTCATGATTTCACGACTTGTGAGATGGAGATCCATGTCGAGCTCTGTGCCGTCAGAGCCCACTTAGGATTTTTTGGTCTCCCTCTTTCTCTGCCCCTCCCCTACACTCTTTCTCTCACTTAAAGAAATAAACATTTTTTTTAAAAAAAGCAGAGGAGGATATGGTCTAATCACCTAACTTTCAGATACTTTAGCAAGGAGGGGGAAATAACACTGAAAATGGGAGGTTCCATGCCCTTAATTCTAGGCTTTGTCCCAAGGCTGTAACTAACATTTGTCATTTCCTTCCTTCTTCCATGTGGCCTTTACTTTTTGCTCAGTGGAGTTGAGTCTAACTTTTGCTATCAGAAAGTCTTTGGGCTGCAAATAATAGAAAATCCAACTAATAGTGGCTTAAATAAATAGGGATTTATTTTTCTCATATAACAAGATGTAGAAAGCAATTTCTAGTGTTGGTTTAGCAATAATGTCAGGAATCTAGGGGCCATATCTCCATTCCGCTGTCACTGCCTCCTGATCACAAGATGCCACCGTGGGCGTCCTGGCCGTGCTCACGGCGAGATGACTAGAGAGGGATTGACTTTTTATCAGCAAAGCCAAAGCTTTTTTAGGAGCGTCCAGCAGGCTGCTCCTTCTGTCTTCTTGGCCAGAACCCCCTCACATGACCACCTGTAGCTATGGTGGGGCTGTCTATCTAGCAAACTATCTAGCAGAGATATGAGCGAGAGAAATGTCATAACAGACTTAAACCAGACACGATTTTTTGACTGGTCATGGCAGATTACCTTCATCCAAACAAAATGAATAAGTAAAAGGTAGGAAAATGGCTGTGTAGTTGGTGCACCCGCTTACATGATATAGTCACAGTGTCCTGCTATCTTTCACAGTCGCCTCTACCCTCTTTTATAGCAACAACTTCCCTGGCTAATCAACATCAAGCCCCTTCGCCAGTGCCCCGGGGCCCCAGCACTTACCAAACACTGGTGGCAGACCTTCCGAAGGGTTTTTATCATGATCCTCGGTGGAGGTATCTCTCCAGTGGGTAGTGAAACTTCGAGACCAGCAGAGTCCAGCTGCAGTGGTAAAAATGCATCCTCAGGGATAAGCATGAGAGGATCCCCACCTCCACCTGGAGACTCCTGACTCGGTTCCTGGCTGTGGGCAGAAATAGAGCCATTTAAAAGAACTTAAAATTATTAATGAATTCAGAGTTGCTTTTTCTCGTTGTATCTTTTCTCAACCAATTATTACCAAGCAAAAATGATATGAGTGTCTGTGAAATGGCCTTGATTTTCAAATGGGTTCCTCATGCTTGAAGGAAGATAGAGGCCCACTGGTCCAGCGCGAAGATGTCCGGGAGTCAGGAACCTTTTGTGCTCGGGCTGACTGCAGCCACCTGCCCAGCCGTGCTTCCTTAGAGAGACCGCCTCCCCGCCAGGACCTCAGTGGCATGCCTGGTAAGATTAGCAGGATGGACTAGACAATGACAAAGGTCTCTTCCAGCTTGAAACATCTTCTACTAATTTATTAGGGTTAGGATTGATTTATTATGATTTTCAATTTATTAGGAAATTTACTAGAATTATAAATTAGGATCTATTCATTTATCTTGCAATTCTACAGTCTTATGAGCCTATTAACTTTCAGGGTTGAACTTTCTGGCTGTTCTCAGTTTGCCTCCATTTCAGAAGATAGACATCTTCTCATTCCCCCTAAAGGGAATGGACTTTCTTTCCAGATTCACCCTCTAGTGCACTGCTGAGGCATGTAGAAAGACTCACAGGGCTCATTGGGTATTCTGTATTATTCACAACTTCTATTTTCAACAATAAGAAAAAAGAAAGGAAGGAAGGACTTCAGTTCAAAAAGTCTTACATTCCCCAAAAGAAAAATAAAGCAAACTGAAACTATCTGGATATTATTGGGGCCTTTCACCTTCTCGACTAATTGGCAATGCATCAAAAGTAACGCAAGGTTCTAACAGAATTCATTAATGCCAAAGTTCATTTATTCACACTTGGTACAGAAATGATGGTGTACCAGGGCGAAATAAATCTTCATTTAAAAAATAAATGTCAAGGCAGTTTGAAGAGTCTTTAAAAATTGTTTGAATTTTGGGGCACCTAGGTGGCTCAATCCGTGAAGTGTCCGACTCTTGATTTCGGCTTAGGTCATGATCTCACAGTTTGTGAGTTTGAGGCCTGCATAGGGCTTTGCCCTGATAGCATGGAGCCTCTCTCCCTCCACACCACCCCCCACTCTCTCTCTCCTTCTTGCTCTCGAAAAATGTTTTTTTAACACATGAAAAAAATATTAAAATAAATAAAATAAAATTTGTTTGAGTTTTTACACCCCTCTTTCTTACTCTTAAATGATTACGTGGTGTGCTATAGGGAAACCGGAGCCAGGAATCGGTTATCAAAAATCATTGGCTATACTGTGTGATCTTAACCAAGTCTTTTTACATTCTTTAGCTTCAAAAGAGAAATGATAATAATTAACACTACAGGCTTTGGTGAGCATCAAATCATACCAGAAGCAATATGGTAATAAAGACACCTGTGAGCTAATGTGGAGATGAGTTTAAAAGAATGGAAAATATATAATTGTGATTAAGAATTGTGTTTGATGTTCAAAAGGTCTTCTATATCTGAGATTTTTTAGATATATTTGCCCAAATCCAAAGCAGCTAAACTCCTATAGATATACACACACACACACACACACACACACACACACACACACACACACGCGCTCTCTTATTAGTAGAATTTTAGAAATGTATTTTCACTCATTCAGAAAAAAAGAAAAACAAAACATTTCCAATAGCCTAAATTTGGTTATTGTTTTACAGGTGTCAAACCGACTTTGGCCCAGGTCATGATCTCACGGTTCAAGGGTTCGAGCCCCACGTTGGGCTCTGTGCTGACCGCTATAGCGCTCAGAGCCTGGAGCCTGCTTCAGATTCTGTGTCTCCCTCTCTCTCTAACCCTCCTCTGCTCACACTGTCTCTCTCTCTCAAAAATAAATAAAAACATTTAAAAATTAGAAAAAAATAAAAAATAAAAAATATTAATTCTAAAAGGTCATTTAACATGGAAGATTATATTTTGGGTGACTCACTCCTCTGGTTTCCTTGTCCTGCGTCTTCCTTCATTCCTGGAAATGTCCCAGGAGAAAATAGCATACATTCCTAGCATTAAGCTACTTCCAGTTGGAGTTAAGACTTTAAGACTTCCCACCACCTCTGTCAGTCAGGAGACAGAAATTGAAGACCAGGACTCTGGAAGAATCACTGTCCCCAGCAGGAGCCCAGCTTTAAGCTAGGGGGTGGGGGTGGAACCAGTCCCTACCCCTTCCTGGCATTCCACACCCAACGGCCTGGTTTGCCTTTCTCTGGGAATTCGGCATTGAAGGGCAGACTCATCCACTCATTCCCCAGGGAAATAAATGCAAGAGGAGGGAGAGAGAGGGAGAGATAGAGAGAGACAGAGATGGAGAGGAAGAGGAAGAATGGCCAGGCCTGAGGTCTGAGTCGAATACAGAAGCAAGGAAAATATGGTTGCCTTGAGGCAACTCTTCCCCCCGCCCCGCCTCCAGCATCCTCCCCCTTCCCCTGAGGTTTGGCTGCAGAGCCCATTCAGGGGATGCCAGACCGGAGAGCAGGTCCTACTGAAACCATCTGGCCCAACACAGAGATTTCCTTTTTTCTTTTTCTTTTTTTCTTTGCTTTGCTTTTCTCTTTTCTTTTCTTTTCCCTTGAGAGACAGAAGGAGTAAGTGAGCGAGGGGCAGAGAGAGAGAGGGAGAGAGAGGGGGAGAGAGGTAGAGACCAAAGAGGTGCTTGTGCTCACCCAAAGCAGGGCTCAAACTGATGAATTGTGAGATCATGACCTAAGCTGAAGTCAGATGCTTAACTGACTGAGCCACCGAGGTGCCCCAATCCAACACAGAGATTTCTAAAGAGATAGACCATTTTAGGTTTAATCCAAGGATAGAAGAGATAGGACATTTGCAAAATGACATGAAGTTTCGACAGAGATGCTAAAGAGAAAGCTACTCTGCCCAAACTCAGTCCTTTCCTACCAGCAGCGGTTACTGATTTATTCCTTTGCTTTAGGGTTTGACTTTTTTTAATGCTTTTTATTTATTTTTAAGAGATAGAGAGAGATAGTCTTAGCAGGGGAGGCTCAGAGAGAGAGGGAGACACAGAATCGGAAGCAGGCTCCAGGCTCCGAGCTAGCTGTCAGAACAGAGCCTGATGCAGGGCTCGAACCCACAAACCGTGAGATCATGACCTGAGCTGAAGCCGGGCGCTTAACTGACTGAGCCACCCAGGAGCCCTTAGGTTTGACTTTTATACAAAGTAAATTCTACCAGAAGAGCACTGCTCAGATAATATTTTTATTCTCAAGTGGGTTTGATAAGGGTCAGAAAGCCCTAGCAGAGGTTCTTAGGATTGCTTGCCGCTTGAAGTTACCTTATTAGATTTCTAAACTACTGATACCAGGCTCTCACCTCCACAGATTTTGATTTCAGTGGTTTGGGCTTGAATAGAGGGATTTTTTAAGTCCCCCAAAGGATTTTAATGTGCAAGCAAGGTTGAGAACCACCCCTCCTGGGCAGCGTACCCGCACACCCAATGCTGATCGTATCCCCTAGGAACCCAGTGAATATACAGCTGTGTGGACCCTCCTCAGAGCTTCTGTCTCAGAGTCTCAGGTAGTTTATCCCACAGCCATCCACTGGTCCTGGTGCTAAGACCTCCAAGGAAGTACCCACCTACACAGGAAGGCCTAAAGCAGTGCTTCTCCACTGCGCAAACTGATTACCCGAGGATCTTGTCAAAATGCAGATTCTGGGGCGCCTGGGTGGCTCAGTCAGTTAAACGTCTGACTTTGGCTCAGGTCACGAATTCATGGCTCTTGAGTTCAAGCCCCTCATCAGGCTCTGTGCTGACAGCTTGGAGTCTGGAGCTGTCTTCGGATTCTGTGTCTCCCTCTCTTTCTGCCCCTCTTCTGCTCTCTCCCTCTCTTTCTCTCACTCTCAAAACTAAATAAACACTAACAAATTTAATTAAAAAATGCAGATTCTGATTCATGAGGAGGGAGTCTGGGACTCTGCATTTCTTTTTAATTTTTTTTATGTTTATTTTTGAGAGAGAGACAGAGACAAAGTGTGAGCAGGGAAGGGGCAGAGAGAGGGAGACACAGAATCCAAAGCGGCCTCCAGACTGAGTTGTCAGCACAGAGCCTGATGCAGGGCTTGAACTCACAGACCACAAGATCATGACCTGAGCCAGTCAGCCACTTAACTGACTGAGCCACCCAGGTGCCCTGTGAGACTCTGCATTTCTAACTAGCTCCCTGCTGATGTCCAAGCTGCCCGTCTGTGGACCCCATTTTAAGGAGCAAGGGCCTACAGCAATGCTTTTTACACCTGGCTACTCACTGAAAATCCTGATGTCTGATGCAGTTGGTCTGGGGTTCAGCCTGAGAACTGGGATTGCTTTTAAATTGTTCCAGGTGATTCTCTGGTGCAACCAAGGTTGAAAACCACAAATAAGGAAAGCCAAAAAACTATGTTAAAGGGATACTTGCTTTAGGATTTTGTGACGCTTTCTTTTATGACAGGAACAAAAGTGTTAAAATAATAGTCTGTGTGATTTCTCTGTAGAGAATGGATGTTGAGGAAGAGCTTTTGTTTGCTGAAGAGAAGGCACAAATGCAGAAGCTGGAATTGGAAAGAGAACTCTGAAGGAAAACCACACTGAAAGGGAACCGGAGAGAGAGAAACAGCAGTGGCTGTGCAGACGGAACTGGGGCAAGAGGGAGAACTGTCTAGAGAATTTAATCCCTTTTACTGTGGGTAGGGTCGTGTAACCCCCTCCCTCAGTGTCCAGGAACCTGCAACAAAGGTCTAGTCCAAATCATATTCGGACTCCAGTCTGTGGTGGATTTTGTTTGTTGTTTTGCCTGAGTCACTATACCTAGCAGGTTCTCCTAAGAACCCTATTATTGCCTTAAATTTTTTTTAATGTTTATTTATTTTTGAGAGACAGAGACAGAGACAGAGCGCGAGCAGGGGAGGAGCAGAGAGAGTGGGAGACACCGAAACCAAAGCAGGTTCCAGGCTCCAAGCTGTCAGCAAAGAGCCTGACATGGGGCTCGAACCCACGAACCGTGAGATCATGACCTGAGCCAAAGTCTGGCACTTAACTGACTGAGCTACCCAGGCGCCACCTCCCCATTTTTTATTGCCTTTAGAGAAGGTGAGCCATGTGCCCCAAGTCTCAGGGCAGCCAGGCAGAGCCAGAGCAAAAACCAGAGTGTGGCAGAAGGAATCAACCAAAGAGCCCAGGCTCTGACCAGCCAGGCAGAGACTGAGGCCTGGGCTTGATGTGCATGGGAAGAGACAAAGCCTCCAGAAAGAGAAAATAAGAAGCTGCACGGAGATATGAGGCTTCTGCTGAAGGTGGGAAGGAATCGACCTGCACTCAGACGCCACTGCAGGCCTGAGCCCCAGGGAAAGAGAGGGGCAGGGGAGAGGACTCAGGAAGTGAAAAGTGTAAGGGCTTCTTCAGGCATCGCTCTGCAGAGCTGCAGTCCCAAGACAGCCTGCCTCATGAACCAAATAACAGGGAAACACAGAGGAAGGCCAGGGTTCTTCCGCTCTAGCAGGACATGTGGCTTCAGGAGCTCTGTGGAAGACAACATTCATTCAACAAAACATTTATCTGGCACCTATTGTGTGCCCAGTGTTGAGGCCTCCATGGTGAGCAATTCCAGTGTTAGAATGAAGACATTCCTCCAAAGATGTGAAGCTCACTGGATTCTTGAGCCCAGTTCACCAAGGGCAGAGGTGCCTCTATGGATTTCTGCCTACCCACATGTCTTGAACATTGCTCATTTTTCCACTGAAAAATTACTTATTTTGGGGGGTGGAGGGGCAGAGAGAGAGAGAGAGAGAAAGAGAGAGAGAGAGAAAGAGAGAGAGAGAAAGAGGGAATCTTAAGCAGGCTCCACACTCAGTGCGGAGCCCCATGCAGGCCTCTGTGTCACGCCCATGAGATCATGACCTGAGCCAAAATCAAGAGTGGGACACTTAACTGACTGAGCCACCCAGGGGACCCTAATGGAATAATTCTTATATTGGGGGTGGGGGTGGGTATTGAGATTCCCTCCAAGAAACTGAAAAACGTTGTAGAATGTATCCCTGGGAGGAAACAGATATTTTGCATAAACACACAAAACACTGCCAAGGATTCCAGTTCCCGGACCCCCTGAGCCCCAGTCACAGACCTGTTAGGGTCCATGAGACCTGACATGAGAAATGCCTAACCAGAGGAAAGGGTGGACAGCACACTCTTCGGGGAAGCCTTCATACCCGTTCTTTCAACTGGGTTCTACAGAAAAACAAGGCAGCCATGAGTTTGAGTCATGTTTCCAACAAGAGGCTGAAGCAGCTGCCCCTCTACAGTGACATCATAAACATAGGGGACACATAAACACATGAGTCCTCTGGCCCATCTAACTCCTGCAGTTGAAACCCCCATGTCCTCAGCTTAACTCACTTCAGGTGGTTTTGAAGAGGTGGCATCTTAAATAACCCACCTACGATATAAAAGACTCACAGCCCCAAACCCACCTGGGGATATTTCCATTTCACAAAGCGGCTGTGTTTATCCACATGGTGACATGTCAGAACAAGTGACCAAGGAAAATAGTTCCAGAAGGACAAAAGAAGGAAAATAAATGAGTGCCTACTGCATGTCAAGTAACGAATGTCTTCATCTGATTTTCCCACTGTTGTTGTCCCCTCCTGGCCAAGAAGGAAGCTGATACCCAAAAGACAAAATAACATGATGCCATGGAGCAGGGTTCTCAATATGCATGCATGCTGGAATCACCCAAGGAGCTTCAAAGACACTGGGTCCCACCCCAGAGATTGTAGCCTTGGCTTTGGCATTAAAAGAATTTTTTTTAATGTTTTTTATTTTATTTTTGAGAGATAGAGAGAGACAGTGCAAGCAGGGGAGGGTCAGAGAGAGAGGGAGACACAGAATCTGAAGCAGTCTCCAGGCTCTGAGCTAGCCGTCAGCACAGAGCCCAACACAGGACTTGAACCCACAAACCGTAAGATCATGACCTGAGCCGAAGCCGGACGCTTAACCTACTGAGCCACCCAGGCACCCGGCTTTGGCATTTTTAAAAGATGCTCTGAGGATTCAACTGTGCAGACAGTTTGGGATCAATGTCAGAAAGTTGATGGTGGAGATGTTAATTGCCCCAGTTCTTTCTTACTTCAGGGCAGATATTCTGATAGACACATCCGTGCAGTCATCCAACTTGCATAACGTTTGAACTAGTTTTGTATCAGTTGGTATCTAGCTGCGGACTCAAGACCCTGTCCTCCGCCATTACCCCCATCCTTGACCTGCCTCCTAGTACCCCCTATGCTCGGAGTTGGAAGTCTCTGCTGGCAATGTTGTCAAACATCTTGAAGATCATCCCTGGTGGTTTCCGTGCTGTACATGTGAGCAAAATCAGAAATAAAATTTGGGGTGAGTTTTCTGGGCATTAATTACACAAAGCTGAAAACGCCCACCCCACCTGTTCAGCATACCGACACCAACTGGAAACACCAACAGCAAATCCGCACCTTTGCTCAACTTTTGCAAGAAACAGCACAGGGCTTTGAAGTCAAAACATGTTTTGTTCTCAAATGTACCAAATCCATTGTCAGGTGGCCTCCTCGAGTTGTCCAGAAAATAAGAGATACTGAGAAAGAAAAAAGGCTCAGGAAATGATCTCAGACTTCCCAGCCGACTACACTTTCCTGTAATACAAACAGCAGGCCAGGCAAGTCTGAGGTTTGAGCAAGAAATTCCTGTCTTTTGGGGCAAAGAGCAGGCGAGTAGAGCTTTCCATCATTAAACAGGGTAAACCACATTACGTTGGACAATCAGGCAGCATGCAAACACAAGCTGAAAGCAACTGGCCTCTATATATCTGGTCAGAGACAGTAAATACAGAAAATGAAAACAACACATGTCACAATTAGTTCAACCTCTTTCATAATTAATTGCGGAAGAATATAAGTAGTGATAAGATCTTTATTTTACCTCATCTCTCTAAGCATTCCCCACTTTAGTGTCCGTAAGAAGTGTGCCCTTCTTTATTCATTTAACAAACGTCAGTAGAGTGGCCACTATTTGCCAGGACCCCTGCTAGGAGATAAGGTGAGTGTAAGCCCAAGTAAGACACGATATCGGCTCTCAGGAACCCACAGTCCAGGAGAAAGACACACAAACAAATTATTATAATGCGCTCTCAGAAAAAGTGGTAACCAATGTTCATGCAAGGTGCATGGGAGATGAGAGCAAGGAGTGATTATTTTGACTGCTGGGTTAGGAAAGAACTCATGGGGAAGCCATATCTGACATGACAGTATGGATGGATGGGTCCAATTGATTCCTACTGTTTATTCCAACCTTGTCTTCAGATTCTATAAAAGAAGAGAGACAGACACATTGGGAGCAGTCCCGAATCAAGCATGAATATTTTTTGAAGGCCCAGAACAAAGGTTGCAGACATCTTATACATCACTGAGGCCCCTAAGAGTGGCCTGTTAATATCTGCTGGGTCTTGAAAAATGTCAGACTAAGGTATGACTTGGAGATTATGTCATGACATTTAAGAATTGCCCTTCAGTGAGAAAATGATAGATCCTTTTATTATGAATCATGCCTTTCCCAGAAGCTTCTGATTCCCTGAAATTTCCTTCGGGGCTCCTCACATGAACTAATGAGCACCATTTTTTATCATGTTTGCCTTGGCGTTCCAGTAAGGAAAACTGGACTTAATCTTCACATTGAAGATCTGGTTGGGTTTCATTTCTTCACTTCCTCGCCTGCTGCTTCTTTTTATGGGCTGGCTTGGAGTGGTGACTTAAAATAAAATTTAAGAAGAAACTCCTGACATTCCCAAACAGAGGCTTTGGGGAAAACTCGACAGCGCCTTGGAAATATAAATGGAGACAGTGAATGCTCACTGAACACTAAAGAAAAGCCTTCTTTCAACACCCACTGTCTGGAAGCTGAAAGCATGTCAGGGCAGGGGAGGAGAGAGATTTATTCCAAAAGTAAATCTGAGAGCAAAAGATTTGAGCAAAATGAGCAAAAATGACCCTCTCATTCTCATCCAACAATAACTCCAAGTAGGGGCGTTTCCATAAACTCAGTTGGTGTGTTCATCATTGTATTTACTGAGCATCTATACAACCCAGGAAGTGGAGGTGAGAAATCAGAATTATAGGAAGAAGGACAAAGCTTGCAAAGTATATATTTACAGACATGTACAGTGATTTCACTTTTAAAAAATGTTGAACAAATAGGGCATGGGACTGAGTGTGGAAATTGCTGGTCTCAGCATCTAGACTGGAATCTATCCACACTTTTTTCATTATCTTATCACATTTTTAATTGCAAAGCTTATATAGTTAAGATCATTTTGAATATACAACTTGAGGATTTTTTAAAGTTTATTTTATTTTGAGAGAGAGCGAGCAAAAACGTGTTCATGAGCAAAGGAGAGGTAGAGAGAGAATCCACTAAGCAGACTCTGTACTATAACCATTGAGCCAACGTGGGACTCGATCTCACGAACCACAAGATCATGACCTGAGACCCAAGATCAAGAGTTGGACGCTTAACCAACTGAGTCACCCAGGTGCCCCTAAGGTTTTTCTTAAGTTTATATGGAAAAAAAACCACATTCCCTATCATGAAAACATCCTAGTCAATATCATTTTTAAGTAACTTCCTGGTATTACACTGTGCAGGTGTACTATAGTTATACAATTTCCACAGGATTGGGCATTTAGGTTGCTTTGGCAATAATAAATAACACAGTGATTAACATCTGTGCCCATACGTCTTTGTCTGCATTTCTGATCATTTCTCTAAAAGATTCCCAGAAAAGGAATTACTAAGCAAAGAGTATGAATATTTTAAGGCTTTTCCAAGCCCGTTGCCAAACTGTTCTCTTGAACGTGGGAAGCCATGCTTTTCTCCCCACACACTCACCAGCCTTGAGTTGTGCCATAGTCTTACCCTTGCATGATGCAGCAGGGCAGATAGTATTTTATTGTTGTGACTTGTATTTCTGTGATTACCAGTAAAGCTAAATGTTTTCCTATATATTTATAAGCTACTTTTATTTCCTTATCTGTGAACTGTCTGTTCACACTATCTACCTACTTTCTTATATTAATGTTTTGGTGTTTTTCTTATCAAAGTAGAAACTCTTTAAAGATTGAGGCTATTAACTCTTTTTCTACAACATTTGTGATAAATGCTTATTTTTAGTTGGCTTTTAATTATTTTGTGTTTCTTTTTTCACTTGGACATACCATACACCCTAGCCCAATTCACTTCCTTATTCTCTCTCATCTGTGCTCCTATGCCTAGTAACTTGGGGTGGTGGGTTCTAGAGGGGCCACCATGTGAGTGGTAGCCCGGACTCCAGAGAAAGATGATAAGACCAGGAAAGAGGGGGCTGGAAAAAGAGGGCTCTGCTGGGGAGCAGGTAGGATATACAGCTAAATGTATGAGGAGGAAATAAACAGGCAAGATGAAGCAAAGGGAAAATGAAGGTGGGAACATAAACAGAGCCTTGAATGAAGCCTATTCAGAAATGCATGCCAAGAAGTTTGACACTCTTGTTACGGGTTGGCTCTCAACCTTTTAGCACTGACGAGTGAAAAGGTGTGAAAAGGCTTTGGTCAGTCAGTGAAACATCAAGGGAGAGAGTTGAGGTAGGTATGGAAGGAAGCAGCGGACAGAGAGGGAAAAAGGCACAGTGCCCAGGATACATGTTTACTAAAGCTCAGTCACCTTCAGACAAGGGTGCTGTGGTATTACAGACTCAGTGCATGAGAAGCAAAAACTTCACCCTCTCTAGATGGTGACATATTAGGTTGCCATGTAAGATTGATAACATCTGACATTTCATACAAAGTCTGGAAGACATACTGCAGAGCAAAACATACACCCCTGCAAATGGCACTGAGCTCTCCAGGCACCAAGGTGCCAAGACTACCAGGGTGGAAAGCATGAAGATCACCACGGCCTACATGTGTGAACGCAAGATGGACTGAGAGCTGTTGGATCAAACACAGACTGTGCCATAGGACGGAGCTTCCTCTCTACTTTGGGAAAAGCACTGCTTGCATTTTCAGGTTCAAGTAATGGTGTACTAGGTAATTCAGACCAACTTCCCATCAAAGATAATTTAATGGAGGACAACGAAATGATCTATGCAAAAAACCCAACAGAATCTACAAATGGTTGCAGGACACAAAATAAATATGCAAAAATCAATGTTGTCTCTATATACTAGCCACCATCAGAAATTGCGATTATCAGACAAACTGGGAAAAACTCCCAGAAAAGATAAAGAAGGACATTATATAATGATAATAATGGTCAGTAATAAGGGTCAATCCACCAGTAATATATAACAACTATAAGTATACATATACCCCAAATCAGATAATCTAAATATATAAAACCAACATTAACAAACCTGAAGGGTGAACTAGACAACAGTAACAGTAAGACTTTTCAATACTCCACTTTCAATAATGGAGAAATCAACCAGAGTATCAACAAAGAAAGAGTCAAAGAAAGAGTGGACTTAAAGAATATCATAGACCAAATGGAATAAACAGAAATATACAGAATGTTCAACCCAACAGTAACAGAATATATATTCTTTTCAAGCACAAAAGGAGCATTCTCCAGAAGAGCTAACAGGTCATACAACAAGTCTTAACAAATTTAAGAAGCTGAAATCATATAAAGTATCTCCTCTGACCACAAAAGAAATTGTAATTAAAGACCAGGACCATTTACAACAGCGTCAAAAAATCAAATAGCGGCAAATCTGAAAAAATGATGTGAAAGACCCAAACACTGAAAGCTATAAAACATTACTGAAATAAACTAACGAAGATCTAAACAAATGGAGAAATATCTAGTTCGTGGATCAGAAAGTTCAATATTGTTAAGAAGTCAATTTTCCTCAAACTGTTCTCCAGATTCAAAGCTATCCCAATAAAAAATCCTAGATGGCAATTTTAAAGAAATTAGTGAGCTGGACTTAGAATAACTAAAAGAAATCTGAAACAGGACAAAGTTGAATGGCTAATGCTACCTGCTTTCAAAAATTATTATGGAGCTAGAGCAATCCAAACAATTTGGTATCCACATAAAGACAGACAGATAGATCACTGGAACAGAACAGTGTTCAGAGATAAACCCGTACACATATGGACAACTCATTTTTGACAAAGGCTCAAACGCAATGTAGTGGAGAAATGATAGCTTTTTCAACAAATCACAGTGAGATACCACTTCACATCCAAGAGGATGGCTACTATCAAAAACATTTTAAAAATTTAAAAAGAAAAACAGAAAATAGTAAGCATTGGTGAGGATGTGGAGAAACTAGAATCTTTGTGCATTGTTGGTGGCAATGTAAAATGGCACAGTTGCTACATAAAACAGTATAATATTTCCACAAAAAATGAGCAGAACTCTCACATGATTCAGCAACTCCAGTTATGGGTCTATACCCAAAGGATTTGAAATAATGATCTCAAGGAATTATTTATACCCCCATGTTCACAGCAGCATTATTCACAATACCTGAGAGGCAGAAGTAACTCAAGTGTCCCTCAACAGACAAATGGAAAAACAAAATATGGCCTATACCTAGATTATTCATCTTGAAAAAGAAAGGAAATTCTGGCGTTGCCTTGGTGGCTTAGTTGATTAACCATCTGACTCTTGATCTCAGCTCAGGTCTTGACCTGAGGGTCATGAGTTCAATCCCCAACATGGGCTCCATGCTGGGCCTGAAACCTTCTTAAAAAAAAAAAAAAAGGAAAGAGATTCTGACATATGCTACACAAGATTTACATGGGTGAATCTCGAGGACATTACATTAAGTGAAATAAGCCAGTCACCAAGAGAAAATACTATATAATTCCACTTATGGAAGTACCTAGAAGAGTCGATAGTGGAGTGGGGGGAGAAGATGAAATTCCACTTTGGATATGTGAGTTTGAGATGCCTGCCAAGTTCAAGTGTCAAAGTTGTATTGGCAGTTGAAAATATAGATCTGAAGCTAACAAGAGTCTTTCAAAGCTGAGATATATCAAAGTATCTTTTGAAATAATAGACAGGACTGAAAACCTGGGGTGGGTGGAAGGAGGCAATTGTTTTGAGAAATGAACCAAGCCCTGAGGGATTCCTGGTAAGTTGAAGTCAGGAAGAGAGAAGGTAGACACTGCCAGCCCATTTTATAACTGAGGAAGAGGAGGTTCGGAGAGAGTAGGCAGCTTGCCCCAAATCACACAAGTCAGTAGGGGGCAGGGCCTGGATTTGGACTTGTTATCCACCCTTGACCACTCTTCTTCTTCCACCATGAAATGAAACAAAAACAAAATCCACCCAAGCAGGAAATGGCACCTTACCAACAGCTGCCTCTTGGGGCCAGGCCCCCTTTGCCACCTGCGACCTGGTGTCCTCACCTGCAAAGTGGAGAAAACGTGACCTCTCTTTCCTGATGCACAGGGCTGCAGTGAGGACTAGGTGAATCGCAGATGTGGACAACTGCCTACTGTGAAGTATTGTTTGGTGGGGCTACAGTCTCTGTGCAGAGGTCTCTGAACAAGGGAAGCCCCTCCTGGCAGCTGTCCCGAAATAACCTTAAAGGCAGAGGTCATAATCTTCTCACGAATCTAGACCAATAGCCCAGTTAATGAGCTCGACCTAAGATCCACTTCCTCATGTTTACCTTTCTCTGGGAACCATCAGACCCAGCCCAGTTCTCAGGCTCTGCCAGACCTATTCTCTGCCAAGCTGGGGCCACCGGATCCCGAACTACGGGCCCAGCCCCCTTTCTGCAAGCTGGCCCTGACCGAACGCCCAATGCAGGAAATTGAATGCTTCTCCTGTTCCAACTCTTTGAGACTAGAAACTGCATTGTTTTTGGCAGGGCCCCACCTCACTGCCAGGACTGGAATCTGGGTAAAGGCAGGAGCCTGCAAGTGGATGGTGCTGCCCAGCTAGGACTTCTGAGAATCACCCAAGGCTGAGAACTACTGGCCACTGGCCCTGCCCACTGCCCACATTGTGACCTGCTTGGACCACACCCTTGTCTTAGAGTCACAAACCTACTGGCTGCTCTATGTGTGCTAACACCAGGCTACCCATCCTTCCGGCAGTTTCCATGGAGCCCCCACCCGTTACCCCCTCCACCAGTGCCTATCCTTTCCATGGCTTCCATGGCCTTTTTTTCCTGTACCCTTCACCCCCATGTTTCCAAAGATTTTATCCCAAGGTAAATTTTCTTCTCTGGATTTATTCTCCTTTGACAATCATCTGCTCCTGGGGTTTCAACTAGCACCCCCAAGTGGAAGAGGCCCAAAGGTCATTTTCAAACTAGAACGACCAGGGCCTAAGCCTAATTGATGGGAGAAGAAGAAAAAGAGTGAGAGTCAAGGGGGAGACTGAGTCCCAAGAAGGATGGCCCCTCATCACAGCAGTGGAGGGAAAGCCCTGTGGTCTCTGAATCCTACAAGCCCGGCAGAGTTCCAGGCACAGATGGGTACAGAGTCTCTGCTGGATGAATGAATGAATGAATGAATGAACGAACGAACGAATGAGTTGGTTCTTCCCTCTCTGGGTCCTAGTGCATTTTCTGGGGCCACCCTCCCTCCTGATAGGAAGCACACACAAAACCAAGAAAGGAAGTAACAAGGCAGCCAAGTCCAGAGAAGAAACATTAGTCCCTGAGATCTGCCTGGAAACAGGAGACCGAGAGAGAAAAGAATGGGCATCCAGACTCTGAAACAGCACCCCAGCACCTGCTGTCTCCCTACAAAATTCGGGTCCCACAGATTTTTGTTTCCTCTTAGCCACACCGCTGCCAGAGTTGTTGGCAGGCCCTGTGTTAATTAAGCCCTGACTGTTTTCATCTTGTTCAATCCTGCCAAAGACCTTCTGAGGTATGTACTATTATTTTCTCCACTTTGCAGATGAGAATATAGAGGCAGGAGGTCCGGTAACCTGACCAGGATCCCACAGTTTGCAAAAGTAACAGAACTGGGATTTTTTTCCCCCTTTTTACTGCAATGGTGCTATTTCATCTTTAAAATACCAGCAATTTGCCCACATGCTCAGCTCTGCTAGGATGTGTTATTTTCAGATCTAGCAATGAACTACAGCACGATAGAAGTGGAAGAGGCTTTGAGATGAATTAGTCCAGGCCAGAGTTGGGGAGAAAGGGGGAGGAGGGCTGAGCATACAGGCTGCAGATCCTCCTCTCCCTCTTCCTTCAGCTCCTAAAATAAAACAGAACAAAAGCCTGGAAAGTTACCAGATTAGAGAATTCAGCATCTCCCTCCTAACTCCCTGTGATTTTATTATTTAGGATAGCAAGCAGGACCTACTTCCTGGAGCAAGATAGAAGCCACGGTCTCTCTGCTGGCGGATGTGATTTTGAAAGTGCAAAAGGGCAGGAGGAGCATCTGGGTCCCTGCCTTCAGGGGAGGGCCTCCTTCTAGAGCCCTGTCTGGGATGCTGGGAAGCTGCAGACGGCAAATCCAGGGTCAAGGACTTGTGAGGATCCAGCTCCCCAGGAAGTCAGCCCTGTCCTTCCACAAGCCCTCACCTCCTCTCTGCATCCCTAATTGGCGTCTTCTGGTGACTTCATTTTTCACTCTTGGCTAAAATGGGCCTCTGATGAATTATTCTACCCTAGGTGTTGACAAGCTCAAGAAGTTGTGTGGGGCCCACTGCCAGGCACTGGCGGTGACAAAGCGTGACTCACCACTCCCAGGTCAGCTGGGGCGGGGAGGGGGCAGGAGAGCCGGCTGACAGCGCTCGCCGCTGCACCCCTGGGCCTTCTGCCCTCTTGGGAGGCAGCTCCGATCCTGTATGGGAAACAGACACCCCAGAACCCTGTGACAGAGATGGGACTGGCAGCCCACAGGTCTGTCACATCCCGAGGCTGCTTCTCTGTTTTGTTTCCCACCCCCAGTGCCAAATGCTAAACTGCCTTTCAGGGAGAGCTCTAACAGGGAAATATCAGCCAGCCCTTCCTTAGTCCCCTCAATCACATGTTCACAGAGCATGAGCCATGGGGAGAGGGGAGTGAGAGGAAGACTTACAGGTCATTTAACTCAATCTTTTTATTTTGTGAGAAAGAATGTGAGGCCCAGAAGGGCACCTGGGTGGCCCCCTCGGCTCGGCATCTGATTCTTGATTTCACTCAGGTCACAGTATCACAGTTTCATGAGTTAGAGCCCCACACTGGGCTCTGTCCTGCTGTGCAGAGCCTGCCTGGGATTCTCTCTTTCTCTCTCTCTCTCTCTCTCTCTCTCTCTCTCTCTCTCTCTCTCTCTCTCCTTCTCCCCAGATTTCATTCTGTCTCTCTCAAAATAAATAAATGAACTTTAAAAAATTATTTAAAAAAAATAATTTGAAGCCTTGACCTTGAGAGGTCAAGCAATCTGACCAAGGTCACAAAGTGAGTTAGAGGTGAAGGTAGGACTAGAACCAGGGTGTTTGTTCCAGCCTCGTGCTCCCTTGTCAACCAAGATGTTAGGAGACTGTCACCAGTGCTCCTGAGGGAAAGGAGGCTGACTTTCCTCCAGGAACAGGGCCAAGAGCCACTAACGCCCAAGGCGGGGTGAGTTGGCCAAACTTCGGCTTTGCCCCTGTTCCTCTCAGATGGGACTCTGTGCTTTCCTGGCTTATGAGGAACTCCAGAATCTTCAGTGCTCCAGGTTGAGCACCCGCCCCAAGGGATGATGCATCACTCACAGGAACATGCCAACGGCAGTGATCTGCTCACTCTTCTTGGCTTAGCCAGAGCAACTTGTTCTGCTAAGACTCCGTGGCCTCAGGCTGCTCAATGGCCTTATTCCTCTTTCTCTGTCTACGGACCTTCTGGGTAAACAGTTTGAGAGCTCAGGGGAGACTTAAATTCATGGAGCCAGTAAATGAAAAGGGGCCCACACTTCCTCGGGTCTGTACTGGCTACACTCAATCCAGGGACCCCCTCCATAGCACCCCAGGCTGACACTACCCTCAGCTTGAGCACTTCTCAGGACGAACCGTTCTACCTTCCTCATTCCCGGACCTTCTGCTGCTGGGCAGACCCTCGCAATAGAGATGACTCTCTAGTCCTGCCTGGACTCAGCCACACTGTGCTGTCCCTCAGGTTGATATGAACAGAGCCAGTGTTTACCCTTCTTGGACTATAGCTTGTGTCTGTGCTCATGGCTTCCAGGGACAAGCTCAAACAGATATAACCGTTCCCGATTCTCTGAAGACTAAGTGTCCATTTGGTGGGCTAGATAGGGTTCTCACTGCCCATCTGATTTCCAGGAATTAAAAAAAGAAAGAAAGAAAGAAAAATAAAGAAAGTTTGCCCACCTCCCCTAGAGAAATTGAACAAGAAAAAAAAAAATAAATGCCAAACCTGTCCATTTGCATCTTGCTAGTGATTTGGGTGAAAAGTCTGACTGAGGAGAAGGCTGGCCCCATCCAAGGAAAGAGGCCAAAGACCTGTTCTCTGCAATTAACCTCTTTCTTCCTCTTCCCCTTACGGTTGAAGAAGACCAGTACATTCATGAAAAGTACTATTATTGTTGTAACTTCCTTATTCCGTTTCTTTTAGAAACTACATGTCAGTTTCATCGACTCAAAACAAATCAATTATACACCAGGCAGGATTCCAGGGGATATACTAGTGAATGAAGTGAAGTTCCTGACCCCAAGAAGCTTGCTGCCCCAGCAGTCAAGGCAGCATAAAGTGAGAGGTAAATATTGTAACATTATAAATATTGTAACAGGGCCTGACTTGCACTTACAAAAGAAGACAGAGCCACATAAGCACAAGAGGTGTTGCAGCTGCTATCCTGGGTAAGAGGGCAGAGACAGGCCTGGGAGGTGATGTTGGAGCAGAGGCTGGAGTGGAGGAAGGGATGCTTCCTTGGGAATATTTGGGAGAAGTATTCTAAGATGAAAAAACTGAAAGAACCACAATAAACCCCCGATCAGTGTACAACTGGGATCAGCTAGAATGAGTTCCCACCAATGTTTCAGAGATGGAAATCATTTGCAGGCCACATTTTGCCAACAGCTGAAAAATTCAACACGACATGACTTGCACGTCGAAGCTGCTAGTGTTCAAAACCTGATTTCCGGTAGGTAGAACCTTCAGTATGTGAATGAAGTGATTGAACAGTCTTACCTCTGTGGAAAGCTCTCTAACATACCATCTTTTTTAATAATCACAACAAGCCCACAAAGTAGATATTATAGTTGGCAAGAGAGCCACAGACAGGGAAACTGAGGCTGTGTGTACTTAAGCATTGCAAGCATGACAAAACCAAGACTAACAATCTAGTGTCCTGACTCTGGTCCTGACCCAGCCTATCAGTATGGAGAAAGGTTCTGTTTCTAAAGGCACTTATCCTGTTTCACTGAAACATGAAGTATAGAGAACAGTGCCAGAACATCTGGGCTTGTAAATTTAACTTCAAATCAGCACAAGAACTGATATCAGAGATCAATACCTCCATGGCAGTATGGCCTGCACCACCACTCAGCTCTCCTTCATGATGACCTGCCAAGGGGAGCAGAGCTCCTGATAGCCCCTGTGAATGTCCTGTGGACCTGGGAGTGTCAAGGCCAACCTTCCCTCGGCTGCTCCCAGCCATCGTGGTGGGGCTCAGGGCAGGCCCATCCTGCTAGCCTCAAGTTGCCTCCAACAGGGCAGCTTTTGAGTTCTGGGACTACTGTTGGACTGCCTGAGCCCCTGTCAGAAATAGACTACAGACTGGGGGCGTCTGGGTGTCTCAGTCGGTTGAGCATCTGACTTCAGCTCAAGTCATGATCTCACAGTCTGTGAGTTCAAGCCACCTGTCAGGCTCTGTGCTGACAGCTCAGAGCCTGGGGCCTGCTTTGGATTCTATGTATCCCTTACTCTGCTCCCCCACTCAGGTTCTCTCTCTCAAGAATAAAAATTTTTAAATCATTAAAAATATTAAAAAATAAACGGATTGCAGACTGAAGAGCTACCCTCCTTTCCTCTCACAGTGCCAGACCTGCATTACAGTAAGAAGGCTCTCCCTGTCATCTACCAGGAACAGCCCTCTCCTCCCCGACAGTCATTTCTCCCAGTAAACCCACTGCGTGTCCAAGCTCATCCCCCGGCATCTGCTACCTAGAGGATCCACACTGACATCGTTTCTAATCCCAATCATTTTATTTTACTTCTTTATAGAAGGACTATATTATTAGTTCATTTTACCTTTGTCTTTCTGAACCTAAAAACACAGAAAAGAAAAAAATATTTTGTCAACTACCAGTGTTAGACCTTTGGCCTCATTAATGGTCCATTTTAACTAAAAGGGAAAGGGAAATTCTGGAATTTTACTGGTGTGAACCGAGGTGGGGATTGGCCTGAGTTCCGCCAACAGCCTTTTATTTTGGCTGCCTCCAATCTGCTTTCACAGACCCTGTCGAAGATGAATGTTTCACTGCTTTGTTTCCAGGCTGTGAGCTCCAGCTCAGAGCTGATCAGGGCCCTCAGTGCATATTCCCAAGTAGCTAAGTGGTTACAGGCGGTCACTGGGGGTGCTGTAGGCAGATGCAGGGGTCTGAACCGGCACTGTGTGAAGGAAATACAATGTGAGCCACATATGTAATTTACATTTTCTAGTAGCCACATTAGAAAGGAGAAAGAAACAAGTAAAATTAATTTTAATAATATGTTTTATTTAACCTGAATGCATCTAAATTGTCATCATATCAACATCGAATCATATTTAAACGCTACTGATGAGATAATTTACATTTTTCTCTGACTAGGTCTTTAGATGAGGCACATTTCAAGTGCTCAATAGACATATGGCTAGTGGCTCCCTACCCGATGGTGCAGGTCCAGGAGCTTTCAATTCTGAGAAAGAATATTTGGATACGGAGAAGCTGACAAGCTCTTTTTCTTAGTGTTCCTCTAAACCACTTATAGATTCCCAACCCATTAAGGAATTTTCAAATCATCACCCGAGGGGATTTTTATTCAGAACTTTTTGTTGTTGTTGGCTAGGAAATAGAAAATATTCATTCTGATATAAAATATAAAATGAGAGGGATTGAGGTCTTAGGCATATAGAAGACAGCAGCTCCCACAATGATTTTAAATAAATCTTTATAGCTGGAGAATCCAGAGTGCAAACATTAAGAAGCTATTTCCTGTTTCCAAAAGTGTCTGAGCCTAGCAGATTTCACAGTTTCCATTATGTGACTGATTTCTTTGGCCCCATCCCCGAAGTAGCCACGTTCTGCCTGCCCCTTGCAATGTACACCCCAGCACAGACTACCAATCATGTCCATTACTATTATAAGAAACCACTGATACCTCCGTGTTTTAAGCCAGAACCATACATTTAAAAGCTACTCCAGCAGTGCCTGGGTGGCTCAGTCAGTTGTGCACCCAATTCTTTGATTTCAGCTCAGGTCATGATCCCAGGGTCATTGGATCAAGCCCCACATGGGACTCTGTGCTGAGCATAGAGCCTGCTTGAGATTTTCTCCCTCTCTCTCTCTGCTTGAGATTTTCTCTCTCTCTCTCTCTCTCTCTTTTTCTCTCTCTCTCTCTAATTAAAAAAAAAATTAAAAGCTACTTCACATGAGGCAAGTATTTGCCCTAGGCATTTGCTGACTTATCTTTCAACTTTATATTTTTCTCTCCATTTTACTGTTTGAAAAAATCGAGTTTCAGAAAGCTACATAAATTGCCCGATGACACATTGCTAATCATTCTACAACCCTTTAAAAGTTGGCATCAGGAGACCGACATCCTGAACCAATTTACAATGTTGACGGTGCTGTAAATTGGTTCAATCTTTTCTGAGATTAACTTGGCAATGTTTAACAAGTTGTAAAATAGTCCCTGCCTTTTTATACAATGAAGTTGGAATTTATTCTAAGGTAATACATAAAATATATATGGACGTACACATCAGCTTGTGCAAAGAGATTTATGACAGAAAACCTATGTAGTTAAAGATTTTTTTAGATACCCCAATTTTACGTTCATTTAACAAATATTTACTGGCTACCATGTGCCAAGCAAATGCCAAGGATTCAGCAGTGGGGGAAAAAAACGAAAGGAAAACCATGATCCCTCTTTTCATGGAAAAGCTTCATATGCAAAGATCGTAGGGGTACAAAGAAAAATGGATAATGAGAGCCACATATATGAGTTTAAGTTGTCTAGTAGTCACATTAGAAAGATAAAAAGAAACAGGAGAAATTATTCCTAATAATATATTTTATTTTCCTCAATATGTCCAAACTATTATTCCAACATGTAATTGACAACAAGAAACTAAGAAGATACTTTGCATTCTTTTTTCATACTGTCTCCAAAATCCAGTGTGTATTTTATGCCTCTAGCACATCTCAGGTTGAACAACAAATTTTCTTTAGAGTTACTAGATTTGTATTTAGATGTCATAAAACTGACCATTAAAATATTAGATTCACACAACCAAGGTGTTCCAAACGTAATGATTTCTCATTCAGTTGAATATCAAAAAATTTTTTCTCTTAATATTTGCATCCACATCAGCCAAAAGAGTTCATTTTTTTAGAAGGATTGATTTAACCTCTGAGCAAAAGCATGACCACTTTCAAAACAATTTTTGTCCCAGTTAGGTAAACTCACTACCTCTTGGGTTAGCTCAGTCTTATTGACATAAATTCAGAAGGATATTATATAAACTGAAAAGCAACTCTAAATTGATCAAAACCAACCAAGTGTTCTTCAAGTTTTTCTTGCAGTATTTTCAGCCAATTTGTATAACACTGTTGATTACGATGGAAATCTTCTGTAATTGGTTCACATTAGAAAAAAACAAAACTGTTATCATTGATTTGGATTACAAAACGTTTCAGTTTCAATACAAGTTCTTGTGCCAATCTTGCTAGGCCACCAATGAGCTATTTTTTCCTTGGAACTTCAAATTTACCTTGTCCTTTTGCAGTGTAATATCAGTGAGAAAACATAAATCACACTGCCATTTTGTCTTTGATTATTGACCACTTGGCAACTCTTCCTTTTGTTTCAAGGGGAAAAAAACCAAACCTACTAGTGCAGCAAATCTTTGTAAAATTTTCCCACAATTCAAACAAGCAGTACTGGCAAAGAGTTCATTACATCCATTGTCTTCTATTTTTTTCAGCAGCTCTGTAAACAGGATGATTCATAACATTTCCACGTGTGCTGAACAATCTTAACAATTTCATCCACAACACCTTTCTTAGCATCTCCTTCAAAAAATGAGTTTAAAAATAATCAGTATGTATCACCCACGGTAGGCATGAAGCAGTAAGAAAAAGGCTCTCATTTCAAAATTCCAGTAAATCTGGAGATTTAAAGTGATATCCCTAGATCACAGTACATCATGATAGAAACAAATTTCAGTAAGTTCTTACAAGATGGAATAAAACATCCTACTATAACAACATTATGTTTAATAGAAAAATATTTTATACCACTGAAGCTTTTGAGTTAAATTAGATTCATTTCAATTAGATTAATAATTCCATTCCTCAGTCATTCTGTCCACATTTCAAGAGCCAGGTAGCAACGGGTGACTGGTATTGGACAGGGAAGAACCTAGTGGAAGACAGGAAGAGACTCCAGATCTCTGGACTCCTCCAGAGCTGCCTCGTGTTGCCTTGAGGTTCCATGAGTTTGGAGGAGAGAAACAAAGCCCTGGGGGTGGGGCGCCCAGGCACGCCCTTCACTTCAACCAAGATGGCTCCCCTTTTGCTTGTTTTACTTACTGAATCTTCACATTAAGATTTGGTTGGCAAAAGTGTCCCAGTGTTTTTCGCCAAGACTTTGGACACTTTGGTCCTCTACTTCCTTGCTTCTCAAAGTGATGGATCTGGTGTTGGCACCTCCAGAGAGTTGGTGGGAAATGCATGTTCTCAGGCCCCACATGATACATGTGCACACTACAGTTTAAGAAACAGTAGGCTACATTGTTTTTTCAGCCCCATGATTTCCTTTCCCTATGAATCTCACATACACACACACGCGCGCGCACACACACACACACACACACACACACACACACACACACACAATGTGTTTTAATGAGGAATTTGCCCATCATGAAACCACAGCCAGACTGTAGCATTTGAGAAACAATCACAGGTCAGGGAATATCGCCCTTAGCATCTCTTTTCCCAGCTGTGACCTGTGTGGATTCTGAGTGCCCCAGCACTTCCATCCCACCCCGGATGTCGCTGCCCCTGAAGGAGCCCCCCAGGAGCACTGTTATTGTAGGAGACACTTCACTAACATGGTGGAGGAGATGTGCTTAGTAGTGAACAGAACGAACTCTGGAGCCAAATTGAGTGGATTTAAATCCCAAATTCTATCATTCTCTAGCTCTGCGATCTTGAGAAAGTTTCTCTGGGTGATTACGATGTGTCAGTGTAGGTTCATCAGTTGCAACAAAACACCACTCTGGTGGAGGATGTTGACAGTGGGGGAGGCAATGCATGTGGGCGGGGGGAGGACGTGAGAAATCTCTGTACCTTCCTCTTAATTTTACTGTGAACCTAACTCTGCTTAAAAAAAAAGTTGTCTTTTTCTAAAAATCCATTCAAGTACTCATTTTGTGGTTGGCACTGTGATAAGCCCCCAGATGAGAACAGAAGCCGGAATTGATGTCCGCTCCCAGGTCCATGGTCGAAGTTATAAAGATGATGGTGAGAAGGCCCTTGTGTTGGACTGTCACCATTTGGATGATGAGGTTGGACAAGAAGAAGGGGATAAGAGTGACATATTCTCTATCGGGGAAGTGAGGTTTCAGTCCACTGGAGAATCAGAAGGGAAGAACATGAGTTACATACTCAACGCAGATTCTCTGGACTGGGCCTTGTATGACTGCCTAATGGATTTCCTTGTGGACCAAGGCGTGCATGATACTTTTTCAGATGAGCTCAGCATGGCCCTGGATCACCAGAACATAGCTTTTCTCAGAGACCTCAAAGGTTTTGTTAAGAGCTAGTAGAACAGACAAGATGCTGACGATCTTGATTTTAAGGCATTGGCTTTGGCCAATGAAAAAAACCTACTGTGAAGCCAGACACATGTGCTTTGAGATGGTTTTCAACCTAATATCAAAGAAAATAATTCAAATTCATTTCAGTTGCTTTCTTATTTACTATTCCTTTGTTTTTTCTCTACAAATCCCTTATTTTCAGATGTTGTGTAACACAGTGATAGACAATAAACTTGGTTTACCCACCCCCTCCAAAAAAAGGGAAAGGAATGAAGGGCTTCCCTCAGCTGTGGAGGACAACTGTCCGTGGTCAGCAGCTCAGGAGCTGCCTCAGCTGCAGGGAGAGTCATTTCCCCAAGGTCAGGTTGCATTTCTGATTGATACAGAGATATAAATACACAGCTCTCTTGCCTCAACTCGGGACTGTTCTGAAGGGTCATCCATCTCTAGAACAGTGGCCACAGGGCCACTGTTGCAGCTTCTCTTGAGACTCCAACACAACTGGACTATTCCCTCCACCAAATCAACTCCCTTCCCAAGGACATCCCTGGTAAAAGCCCCACATGCTGATCCCTAAGAGTCTGCTTCCTGGGGAACCGAGAAATGAGCTGTCTGTTTTCAAAGAAAGGAAGTCACACACAGTATTCATTCAGAGTTTCTAATTTACAGAATTCATGACATAAAGTTCCTTTGATTTTGGCTAATTTCCCTATTTGATACCTCCCCCAGATGAGAACCCACTCATTTATACTTCTATATTTATAGAGAGGTGTGTATGTTTATTAGATAATAATTATACCTTCCCCAGGATAATATTGCTCATCATTACTATGAAAGAAAGTTGAAAGAAGTAGATAATTTACCAGAACTCTTTTTAGTTTTTGTCAATCATTAAGTGAAAAACTGGTGATCACTTTGTTCTTTTAATTGGCATTGCCCTGACCAGCGAGGTTGAGAGCATCTGCAGGTGTTTATTAGCCAGGTAGATTCCTCTCCTGTAAATTGTCTATTCATACACTTTTGCCCATTTTTCTTTTTGTTTCCCCTGTCTTTTCCATAATAACTGGTAATAAACTGTTGGATATATGTTGCTTTCTTGGCTTCCCTTAATTGTGGCTTTTATCACTTTTTAGTATGTTGGTTTGGGAAGGGTTTTGGTTTTGGTTTTAAAAGTCCATATATACAGAAGTATATAAGGAACAAAATAACTATCATAGTCCATTCCGCTGCTACAACACAAATACCTAGGATGGGTGGCTTATAAACAACAGAAATGTATTTCTCATAGTTCTGGAGGCTGAGAAGTCCAAGATCAAGGCCCCTACCAGTTCACTGTCTGCTGAGGGCCTGCTTCCTGGTTCCCAGGTGACTGACTTTTTGCTGTGTCCTCACGTGTCAAAGTGGCAAAGGATCTTTCTGGGGTCCCTTTTATAAGAGCACTAATTCCATTCATAAGAGCTTCGCCCTCATGATCTGAGTACCTCCCAAAGGCCTCATATCCAAATACCATCACACTGAGGATAAGGTTTTAATACATGAAATTGGTGGGGGCAGGTGCGCAAACATGTTACTGCTACTGTCTATAGCAATAATAATCACTTAAAATTTCTCCACTTAGAGAAATTACTTCAAAATTTTTCATTTTTCCATGCTCAGTTTTCAAATTGAGATAATATATTAAACTTCATATGCAATTTTGAATTTTTTTCATCTACTCTAGCCCAAGAATTTCCCCAGGTCATTAAAAGCCTTAACAAACATCATTTAAATGGCTGTCTAACAGTTTATCAAATGGATAAACCATCATTTGGTGTAATCCCTTCAGAAATGTTAGAGGTGTGGATCATTTCCAAGTCCTCACTACAAATAATACTGTGGTGAGCCAATGCAGAAATATCTGTTTGTATTTCATATTACCTCTTTAAATACATTCTCTAGATCGGAAGTGAGTTAAAAATAAAACCACGTAAGGGCTCTTGTTATATATCTCAGCTTGTTTTTGAGGAGGCGTTTGCAAACCAATGTTTTACTGCAGAGAAATACTACAATGAAAACATCACATTCAAACCCAGCCCAGGCATTGGAGGCCCAGCCTTCAATCGCACTTGATCAAGTACACATATCTTACACCTCGTGCTTACAAGTGACTGTTTTAGGCACAAGCGGGATGCCAATAATGTTGAGCAGGATCCTGACTGCTGTCAAAGAGCAAAAGGTCTGAGGGAAAAATGAGCAATGATTGATTAACCATAACCCAAGAAAGCATGAAACAAAACTTCAACAAAAGGGTAAATCGGTGTGGGCAGGGGATGTGGTGAAACAGTGTGGCCAGGAAGATAAGTTTTTATATTATGGTTTCATAAATACCCTACAGGACACTGGGACCTTCCTTCACAGGGTCAATACTGGAAGTACATGAATGTCCAGTCTAGGATTTGGAATGTGGATTTAGGATTTTGCATAATGACATAGTTGATGGTTTTTACAGCTTTGCTTCTATGATCGCTATTGGTCAACACTATGGCTGCCTTGAAACCAGGTCCCTGCCATGAAGCCTCTACGTTTTCCCTAGAGAGTTACATCCTCCAGAAGCCTGCTCTGCACTGTGGGCTTAAAGACTGCAGCGTGTCTTCAAGGCAAAGACCACTTGTATTCCTCAATGGTTCAGCATATGTGCTGCTCAGCCCTGGGAAGTCCTGGTGGGTGGAGAGAGACTTCCAGCAGAGTGTGCCTTCTCCACTGCTCTGAAGCTGACCGGACCCCACACACCATTTCCCAACCTGAACCACCTAAAGGCAGTATGGTGAATAGCCATGGAGTTAGACTTCTGAATTTGACCTTTGCTTTTCCCACTTAGCAGCCCTCTGACCTGGACAACCTATTTAAACCCCACCTCTTTCTTTCCTCAACCATAAAATAGAGCCAAGCGTGGTCACGTCAAGACAGAAATATAATGGATGTGAGAGCACTTAAAAAGAGGAAACTGTCTTTGAAATATCAGCATTTATTATGTTTTGGAAAATCTAAACAAGATTTTCTAGTCCCTCTCCTCTGAACAAATTTCTATGTCCACAGGGATGGAGATCCAGGAGCAGTAGTTCACTGATTTATTCTTTGTTAATTGTTAAAAGGCATGCCTTAAAGCGATGTGACAAGAAGAGCTCTTTTATTGGCTTTGCTATATCACTAGAGACGCAGCCTTTGGCTAGCTGAAAACACATTTTTATGTGCGTGTAGGGTTTCAAAAGTTAAGAGGGAACTCATACAAGGCTAAATGAGAAAGTTTCTTTACGGCCCACAGATTGATTTCAGGCTCTACACCACAACCATGCAGACTCTGAGCTGTCGGGATTTACCTTCCTCTCCATCATGTGTGAAGGGGGCCCTCGGGAAGCAGATTCTAACATGACAGAGGAGATTTAGCCAAGTTCCTGAACAAGAGAAGCTTAAAGGATATTCTAGCAGCGTTTTCAGAGAAGCACCTCCACTCTGTGAGCTTATGAGGAAACCTGCAGAATTGTTATGGTCCCACTTTTGTTGGGTGGAGAAAATACACAACTTCTTTAAGAGCCTACCCACAAAGCAAAGGAAGCATTACCCTGAGTGGTGTAGTTAGACACACAGAGAGGCCAACTCAAAGGGGCTTCAGTTTCATTCAGAGATGCTCAGGGGAGAGACAGAAGTGACCACAGCACGCTCACCAATAAATCTCCCCATCCTCTCGACAACCAGCCATGTAACAGCCCCTGGGGAGCAGGATTGAGGCATCCCTCCCCATTCAGCCCCCAACGTCCATCCTCACTGGCACCTGGACATGGACAGAGAGTCCAGGCAGACAAGGAAGTGCCCTCTGCTGGCCACCCTTCTGCTTTCCCAGAGCGCCTTCAAGGACTCTCCTCGTCCCCGTAATGTCCCAAAGCACCTGCTTCTCCAGGTGAAGCTCAGCCCCTCATGCCTGATGTCTCTCATGGCCTCTCCCCAGCCACCAGGCAAGGTCACCCCCAGTTTTCCTCTCCCTCAGGCTTCCATCTCATCACTGTTCCCTAAGGATCCTCTTTCTACCCTCTGCTCTGAGATCCCCATGCCTGCCTGTACTTGAAAGAGGGTCCAGAAAATTCCCAGGACACTCTAAATATAACTCAGCTCCTGTCCTATGAATTCTCAGCCCCAGGCTGAAACATGTGGAGCCTTGCCTCAGCTCCCTGCCCTGGAGAAATAGTATTTTTAGAGGCATTGCCGATGGGGGAGAGTCAGCCCAAGTGTAAGGGAGGGTCTGCTGAATAGAAACCTCACTTAGATAAAGAATAATAACCCTAAGAATAAGAGCTGTCATCTTCTAAGACACTTTCCTGTTTACATGTGTGCTCATGGCCACCTTCCGGACTCCTTGGCATCAATCGGTGAGGAAGACAAGCAGGTGTACAGGCTGGGATTTACAGGCAAGGAACTGTAAAGGCAAGAGCAGGTACCTAAGCGGCTATAGCAGAACCCCAGACTTGGGGGTCATCGATATTGAAGGCCCCTCCAGCTTTGCTAATGGAGATTGAGAAGAGTGGGGGCAGGGAGGCGGGCGTGCACCCCCCCCCCCCCCCCCCCCCCCCGGTCTCCATTCACACAGCCAGCCACCCCGCCCACGGCCCCTCTTTCCTGAGCCTGCCCCAAGGAACCTGGACTGAGACCCGCTGGCAGTGGACCGTGCCACCTGGGGAGAGCGAGGGGGGCCTGGCATTCTGATGACAGCCTCTCATCAAAGCCTGGCTACGACTGACAAGCAGCCACAGAGGCTAAGCTGGCAGAGCTACAAACCTCCATCGTCAGGAGGAGCAGGAAAACCGCACTCCAAACTGGGCTTAACAGGCCACGGCTGATTGTTCCACAAGACAAACTCCACCGCACATCCTCCCATCGCGCTCCCCACGGTTCCCTCCTGGCGACCGCAGGGGTGGGCTTGGCCACATGCAGGCTGTTCTTTCTTCCAGCAAGTGGGCAGAACCTAGTCTGGAAGGCATCGCCTGCCAAGAGCAGACGCGGTTCAAGGGCCTGCAGCCGAAAGGGGCCTCAGCAGTTGTGTCCGCTAACAGTGGCGGGCATCTGGTCCCAGGGCTGGGCTGCCTTCTTCCTGAGATGGGGAGCTGGAGAGGGGCCCCTCTAACTCCCGACCTCGGGCGACCCTCCCGCATCGCCTCCCCCCCCTCCCACAAGCAGTTGGAGGTAGCTCTGAGGCTGCCCCAGCCTGTGTGGGCGGGAAGGGGATTTTCTCTCCAGCACACATGAGGCAGAATATGAGGACCTACTTTTCAGGATTGTCTTACTGGTTCCTCCTGCTCTTTCTACCTCCAAAGAAAAAGGTGGGTACTCATCAAAGAGGAAGGCCCCGAGATGTTAAGGACACACCAATATTATGTTGCCTTTGAAACATGGGTTCATCTAAGCCTGGGCGAGCCCTGAGGAGTAAATGGCAAGGCTGGTATTAGTATTGGTATTAGTGATAGTGTTAGTATCGCTCTTCCTATTCCTACTGCTATCGCCATTCATATCAGCATTTGTATGTATAATAGAAGTTGTATTCATATTATATTCATATTATTATTCATATTCCTATTGGCACCCCGTATTGGTATAAGGCAGTATTAGTACTTTCCAAGGAATAATGGCGGGTGCACAAACAGCTAGAAAGCCCAGTGCTGTCACACACATCCTGCCTCCTATTCTCCGTAAACACTGGAGATTACCTTTAACAATAATGACAGGTAAAAAGGCTCTTGAGTTCTTTCTAACCCGGGACAGGAGTGGGGTGATGGTGGTGCTTCTAGAGCTGTGAGTGAAGAGAAATTACCCAAGTAAGGTCTGATGCGGCCCCCTTATCCCACAAATGAGTGCAGTGCTACAGCAAGACAGTGGGAAATTATGCCTGAAACGAGGACAGGAAGGCAAATTCTGATATTATGAATGACATTATGGGTTATGATAAGGGATTTGTCCTGCTCCAAAAATAAGGCACCACCGAGGTGCTGAAGGCTCTCTTACATTCCAGAACCCAGAACTCCTTCCCTGCCCAACACACCACATCTCACATACCACATACACCCCCCGACACACACCCCACACCACATGCACCCCCAACATGCACACATCTCAATACTCACTCCCCAACACACCACACACACCACATACTGACCCCCACACACGCACACCACCCATCACACACACCATACATACATACTACACACACACCACACACACAACACACACTCTGCACAGAGCTTCTGACTGTCCCCATGTCCATACATGGCTCTGTTGCTCTGAAAACCCTCAAGGAGCAGAGTCAAGCTTGTTACCCCAGCGTAAGTCTGAGGCTTGTCCCACAGACGACGGCCCCAGGGTGACGGGTGATAGCTGACAGACAGTCTACACCCCCTCAGCACTTCCTCCTGACAGGAAACCAAAGCATCAATAAGCCTGCTCTTTCTGGTAGCATCCAGCCTGTGGTCACACCCTGAGATAGAGGTTTTTGTGGGGAACAGAGCTCAAGGTGCCTCAGTCACCTTCTGTCTCAAATGTCCTTCCAGAAAAGGCCAGCACCTCACATCCAATACTTCCTTGATCTGTCATGTGGCTGTGGGAGGACACAGTACATACTGCACATCTCTGGGACTTTCCACCACAGGAGGCCAATACAAAGCCATGGGTTTCCTCTTATCATGTTATCTCATGACATAAAAGAAAGCACCCACCTAGAGAGCTAGAGGCTGAAAAATATGCACATTCCCTTACATTAGCATCCCTTTGATGTGTAAGGACAGCAGAGGGAGGCACACTCAGCTAGACCAGAGGCGCTGCATCCTTCCCTGTTTGTCAGTCACCTTCCCCCCTGCTTTAGGGGCAGCAAGTCTCATATGCACCTAGAAACGAGGTAAATGTCTGGGCCGATGAAATGTACAACTTCCTGAAGCACATTGACAGTCAAGGTCAGGCATCAGTTAAACCTTTAACATCCAAAATACAGGCTTCTTTATTTCTCACCACTAGAAAGAATTCTAGACCGGTCCAACAGAGAGATACCAGAGAGCTTGTCTGACTTCATCATTCCACAGATGAGGAAATTTAGGGGGGATCTGTTTCTTCAGCTGTGGTCCTCTGACACGATGCACCAGCATCATCTGGGGCAAAGCCCTTAGGACCTTCCCCAGATTCGCTGAATCAAGATTTGCAGTGGAAAAGCCTAGGAACCTGAATTTTAAGCAGACTTTTTAGGAAATCACATACCTGAGAATGTTCTAGAAGTGCAGCTGGTTGATACAGCTCAGGCCATAACAGCAACAACAATACAAGTAACTACAGTACTGAGGAGTGGTAAATTGGGAGAGCCTCAGAGACTCGTCTCCTCCCCACTTTGGAGCTTAGCAAGGGCTGGCTCAGGAGGTCCGAGCAAAACAAGAGAGAACTCTGTCCTCAGCCACAGAGCTCCCTTTCCAACAAGCCTATTTCCTCAACCAGGAAGCCCACTGATCCAAAGGTATCCTTTACTCTTCTGTCCCCATAATGAGGCAAGGTCACTCTTCTGGTGCTCTTTCCATGGTATGAACAGTCCTGCCAGGTCCAGTCCAAACGTGCCTCTCATTTTATTGATTCCATAAATGCCTACTGAAGGAGCTCTGTGCCACACACATTTGCTAGGTGCCAGCAATATGATGATGAAAAAAAAAATGAGAATGGCTGCCAAACATGGGTCTCTGTAGAGAGGAAGCTGAGAACTCCTCTATCAGTCCTTTAGAGATTAGGTGGGGAAAGCCTTCGGGTTTGGGTTGAGGAATTCCTCCCTTCCAAACAGAAGGTAGAAGAGGAAAGAGCTTCCCTCCAGGGTGAATCTGAAGGGGACGCCAAGGAACACAACCTTAAAATGGCCCTCAAAATGTGCGTCTTGACCTTCTGTGTCATGTCAGGCTCACACAGGAAATTGCACAGAAAACAGTTGCCAGGTTGAAAGCTCGAATGTGCCCTCTTACCTGCACGCGCCAGCCACGGAGCAGTCATGAGACATAATCTCTTGCCACACGTTTTCCCCAGAGTTGAGGGCACCTGGACTGGCACTTGCCTCAAGCCCTCAGCCTTAGGCAACCTCATAACAACACACACACACACACACACACACATGACCCAGACCCGTTGCTGTTGTGCTGACTGAGCAAGGGCTCCTGCATAGACCTCCAGTGTTCCTCCTCCCCCAGCACAGTTAGGTCAGGTTTCTTTCCCAAATGACTCCTCTGGCGGTGTGCCCTGAAGCGTGGGCTCTGTCAGCGCCCTTCTCCAGGGTCTAGATTCCTAACTCTGATCTGCTGACTGGGGCCTGCTCCCCAGATGACTCTGGCGCCAGCGGACTGCCTGGTTCCCACTGATGGCCTGGCTAGTAAATGAGGTCAAGGGCTGACTCCAAAGTCAGACAGACCTGATGTACAACCCAAAATCCACCACTTCTTAGCTGTGTTACCCTGAGTGATTTCCTTAATCTCTCTAAGCCTCACTTTCCACATTTGTAACAGAAAAATAAGACCTCCCTCTCAGGTTGTATTGTGGGCTAGAGACGACCTCATGAACACCCGCACATGTCCGTGGCAGGTGCCTAGCACATGATGGCTATCACTGTCACCCTCTGTGTGCCCTTGGACAAATAACCTATGTCCCCCAAAGGACCCATGCATTCAGCCAGATACTTGTGGAGCATCTACTCTGTGCCAGATACTGGAAATACACCATGAAGAGGACAAAATCCCTATCCTCATGGAATGTGTGTCCATAATAGAGATAGAGGGTCTGTATCCATTTGCTAGGGCTGCTGTGACAAACTGGGCAGCTTTAACAACAGCAATTTCTTATCTCACGTTTCTTAAGGCCGTTTCCATGAGAGAAAGAGAGGGAGAGAGAGAGAGAGAGAGAGAGAGAGAGTGTGTGTGTGTGTGTGTGTGTGTGTGTGTGTGTGTGTGTGTCTTCTGTCTCTGGTCCAAATTTCTCCAGTCATTTTGGATTAAGGCCTACCTGAATGACCTCTATTTTAACTTGATTACCTCTATAAAGACTCTGTTTCCAATAAGGTCACATTCTGAGGTATTATGGGTGAGAAGTTCAAGGTATCTTTCTAGGGGGTGGGATGCACTTAAACCCATAACAGTGCCCCTTTTTATCCATTCACTCAGCCTCATTTGATTGCTTTAAAAAATTTTTTTAACATTTATTCATTTTTGAGAGAGAGAGACAGAGAGCATGAGTGTGAGAACGGCAGAGAGAGGGAGAGCCTACATGGGGCTCAAACTCACAAACCATGAGATCATTACCTGAGATGAAGCTGGACGCTTAACCGACTGAGCCATTTGGGCATCCCTGATTTCTGAACTGAGATGATTTTGCAGAGGCCTCCTTCGAATCCAGTTTAGTCTGGAGTCAGGTGTATGCAGCATGTTCAGTGCTCTTAAAGGCCATCTCCAAGGACCATCTCTGACTCCTCTCTGCTCTCAAGGAGGTAAAAGACCTGGACATTGACCTTTCCCTGACTCAAAAGAGGGGCTGCATGATGCCCCAGCAGGAGCCCAGGTCATAGGGTCATAGCCCTGCTCCCTCCCTCAGGCCTCTGACTCTGGCCACCTGTCCAACAAACACAACGTGTGATGTGAGCGCCTTGCCACAGGCCTTACGTTCGCAGGCTGCACATAGCACATAGAGTTCCTCCTTTGCACATAGTCATCTCATATAAATGGAGGAAGCATCTCTTTGTGAAATTGCCTATCTCCTGCAGCTTAAGTTGGAAGAATGTTTACTTATTTGGCCCCAGGGAATCATAAACATCTTGCAGTGTATGTTAACAGTTACTCCATAACACCATTCATTTTTAGTATCTGAAATTACAAAGTGTTCCTCCCCCCTCCCCAGGATTTACCTCCAGACTGATGGGCTCAGTTCTCCTTGTTTCAGGCCTCAGAGGGACAATGTTATTGGTTCTGGTTTGTCCCCTTCAAAAAAACATCACCTCTCGATGTGGAAAAAAACAGAGGCACCAGCCACCAGTAACAAGCCTCATTGCAAAACTTCTATAAATACCCAGATAGAAGAATAGTCACCGATTATAAAAGATTTAGTGCTAACCCCCTGGCTCCTGAATGCCAGCGAGTGAGCCTGGGTGAATCTGGGATTTGAACGCGTACACCTGCAGCCCCCCCACCCCCACTGCCTCCTAAAAATCAGAATTTAGTAGTAAAAGGAGAGAATCTACATCTTTGAAGAATCCAGAGGAGGTGGTGAAGAACTGCCAGGTTTGAAAAGAGCTTGTTACAGAACAAGACAGCATGCCATACCCATGCCCCCTTCCCCCGCTGCTGCTCTCCGCGCCCCTTCCAGATGCTCTCAGCTCCAGCCCTCCTGGGAACCTAACCAGGGAACCTCCTGGTCACCTACCCCAGGTCTGCCTGCCTCTGGCATCACCACTGCATCGTCCCTAGATCTGCCTTCCGCTCCCCACCACCATCAGGTCAGCCACCTCTCTCTAGAAACCCCCCGCCCCCAGTACCCTGGGCTCCCTCCACAGTACCACTCACCACACTTGCTTTATTTGTCTACCTCCCCAGCTTGGCCATGAACACAAGGAGAATGTGCCTTTCTTCCTGCCCCCAGCCCAGCCCCTGGCTCATCACATCCTTGCTCCCTGCCTGAATGACAAACTGAACTCTCCCAGGGCTCACTGTGACCACAGTACAGTGGGCAAGCTCCCTATGTCCCTCCCTCTCTTTCTGTGTGTCTGTCTCTGTCTTCCGGTGTGTGCCGTGTCTCCCACTGTGCACCTGAACTCTCAGCACTGGCCCAGGGCTGTCACTCAGAATGTCCTCACACTGCTGTGCACTAGTCCTTTCTGTTCTGTCCATCTGTTTGTAGCCCCGAAGCCTCTAGCACTGGGCCTGGCATCGAGCAGATCCCTGCAGTGATTTGTGGATGGTTGGCTGGTGGAGACAGAGGGTGGTACACAGGAAAGAACTTGGTTATACAGAAGACCTGGGTTCCGGTTTCATCCTCACACCCACAGAACAATCCGGAGCTCGTTCACTGACAACTGTGGCTCTTGGCTTCCTTATCTGTAACCCCTCCTGTGTGCAGGTAAGTTAGACAGCGTGTGGGAACAGTCTCAGAGCCCAGATGAGCTGTAGTTCCCTAAGTCCACAGGTGCAGATGTGCCGTGAGATAGAATGCAGCCCAGCCGTGCTGGCATGGTCCTGGGGGCAGTGGAAGTGCCCCCAGGCCCTGGAAACGGGGTGAGGCGGGGAGGAAAGAGGCAGGGCTCCTCACCTCAGCCAGTAAGCTGGCCACAGGGACTGAAACCAAAAGCGAATCAGCCTCAGGGAGGCTCAGTCATGCCAAGGAATTGTCATCACCAAATCCATGACCTGTTGGCCTTTGTGTCCTGCAGAACATTGGTTGAGGCACCCACGTCATCCTCCAGGAGCCAGAACTGAGTCCACTGCACCTCTGCCCACGTCACTAAACTGCCAGGTGAGAAGAAGCATACAGTGCAGGCCTGCCTCCAGGCCTCGGGGCCCCCAGGGTGTTGGGGCCTTTGACCACATCCTACATGGTAGGAAGGCATCACCTGCTTCCAGGAGAAGAGGCTGCTGGCTGACAGCTCAGCGGAAACCACTGCCTGGCAGACACTAGGAACAGACCCTTCGAGAAGAACCAGCCTTGCATAAACTGCACAGGGTAGGGTGACCCTCCGCTCCCAGGAAGCAGGCTGTCTGAGGGAAGCTCCCCAAGCTACCCCTACCATACCTTGTCAGGGTCCCTGGGAGGACATCCCTTCTGTTGCTCCCCAGGATCAAACAGGTGAGCACACTGGGGGGCTTCACAGAGCACCCATAGCCCATAGCCCCTCTCTGGATGTGTGCGGTGTTAATTGCTGCCACTACCGACATCTTCCCCTTATTCTGTGGGACTGTGGGAGAAAAGCTGACACCAGGTTTGGCCAAGTAAGTGGCTGCATATTTGCCATGATTTTATTCAGCTGTGCAGCATACACCAAGCATCACAGGCTATGCCCGCCTCTATGCCCAGAACGCCCACTGACCCCTGCCCCCACCTGAGGATTTATGAATTTCACAACTAGAATAGAGGTGTTAGGAGGTCAATATGATATCTCTGGGGGCGCCTGGGTGGTTCAATTGTTTAAGCATCCAACTTCGGCTCAGGTCATGGTCTCATGGTTTATGGGTTCAAGCCCCACATGGAGTTCTGTGCTTCCAATGCAGAGCTCGCTTCGGATCCTCTGTTTCCCTTTCTGTCTCTGCCCCTCCACTGCTCATTCTCTCTCTCTCTCTCTCTCTCTCTCTCTCTCTCTCTCTCTCTCTCAAAAATAAACATTAAAAAAACTTTTTAAGGTAGTCATTTGTCAAAATACTTTTAAAAAATTATAACTGTGGATGAGAAGGCACTGAGTGGTCTTTATCTGACACTTACACCTCACTTAAGTTATCTGCACTTTTCCAAAGTCAGTTTTCCTTTGCAAAAGAAAGCAAGAAAACTCCTCCTCCCCCTTCAAGACATGGGTCAAGTGTGTTCTCCACAGAAGTTAGTTTTCTTCCAGAAAGAAAATGGCACCTTAAAATCTCATAGCTTGTTTACCCTGCGCAAGCTCTCTTTCCTGCGCTGCCTCCAACCGGTCTTGAAAGTTAAGCATGGAAAGCAAGTCTCATTTCCCCCCTCGACAACTTAAAAAAATGAAACCCTTAAAGTGTGTACCATGTTTAAAAGAATCTGACACTTTGTATTTTTATTTTTAGCTGAAAAGTTTAAGGGAATTTTAAGTTTATAAATAGTTGTGGCATGTTTAGGAGAACTTGATTTACTATAATTATACGTTTACTGGATACAAGAGTAATTTAAAATGCTTAAGAGGGTTTTGCTTATTAATATTGTAAGTATATCCTGCCAGACATTTCAAGTGTCTGAAAAGTAAACATATTAAATTTATACATGTTGGCTGAAGATGTTTAAGGGAATGTCATTAATTAAGTTTGTAAATGGGACTAATTTTAATCTTTGCCCCTGGGTTACTGGAAAATCAGGGAGCAAGTGAAAATTATTTGTTCTCAATTTTTTACAAGAATTATTAATGTAGAAATAAAGGTATTTAAGAGTTGGCTTTACATGCATAAGGAAAATGAGCCTTTCACATCTGAACTTGGATGTCTAACTAGGCATCTCACACAGCTCCCAAGGGTCCCCATCTCAATGCCATGTCTATTCTTCCAGTTACATGGGCCAAAAAAATACTAAGTCTTCCTTGACTCTTCTATTTCACAGACACCAATCCAAGAGAAAATTTTAATGTCTTCACCTTCAAAAGACAAAAGCCCAACATGGCTTATTAGCGCCGCCCTGTTGCATCCTGGCTCAAGCCATGTCCTCTCCTTCCTGTTACTGCAATCCCCTCTCTCCTTCCACCTTGCCCCCTCTAATCTATTCTCAGCTAGCAGCCAGGGAGATCCTGTTAAAATGAAGTCAGGCTATCTTGCTCCTCCTCTTAAAAACTCAGAGTCTCCACCATGGTCCATGGGGCCAGTACAAACATGACCACACCTCACCATAGGCTCCTCATGCTCATCCAGCTCCACCCTCACCCACCTCTGTGCCTTGGCTCTTGCTGCTCCTGTGCCCTGAAGACTCTTCCCTAGATGTCACCATGGCTTCCTCTGGGCCAGGCAGAATAATGGCCGCCCAAAATATCTACGTCCTAATTCTTGGGACCTATGAACCTGTTGGGTACATGGCAAAGGGGAATTAAGGAAACAGATGTCATTTGTGTTATGGATTGAACTGTGTCTCCCTCAAATTCCCATGTTTGAGCCTTGACCCCCAGTACCTCAGAGAACGAATGTGTTTGGAGATGCTGTCTTTAAAGAAGTCAAATGAGGTAACTGAAGGGTAGACTGTAACCCAATATGATGGGTAAAGAGGAGACCATGCGAAGACATAGGGAGAAGACAGCCATCTTCAAACTGAGGAAAGAAGCATTAGAGGTAATCAACCATGGTAACACTGTGATTTCAAACTTCTAGCCTCTAGACCTGGGAGAAAACAAAATTCTGTTGTCTAAGCAACCCATTCTGGGGTTTTTGTTAAGGCAGCCATAGCAAGCTAATAGAGGTTGCTAATCAACTAACCTTGAGATGAGATTATCCTGGGTTATCTGGGTGAGCCAGTGTTTTCCCAGGGTCCTTATAAAGTGGAGTCTCGGGGCACCTGGGTGGCTCAGTTGGTTAAGTGTCCGGCTTAGGCTCAGGTCAGATCTCACATTTGTGGGTTCAAGCCCCACATTGGGCTCTGTGCTGACAGCTAGCTTGGAGCCTGGAGCCTGCTTCCGGTTCTGTGTCTCCTTCTCTCTCTTACCCTCCCCCTCTCATGCTCTGTCTCCCTCTTTATCAAAAATAAATAAAACATTTAAAAAATTTTTTAAATAAATAAATAAAGTGGAGTCTCAGTCAAAAGCATTCCTGCCTTCAAGTTGCTTAGTCTAATGAAAGGGAGAGATGTTAAGACACAATGATCACATGTGAGAAGAAGTCTCTCAGAGATTCACAGGCAGAGAATAGTATGGTGATTAAGAACATGGGCTCCAGTCTGAACTACTCAGGTTCAAATCCTGCTTCCATGTCTCTCTAGCCACATAACCTTGCACACATTGATGTGCCTCATTTCCTCCACTAAGCTGGAGAAAAAGAGAGCACAGAGTTTATAAGGCTCATGTGAGTATAAAAATGAGACAAGGCCTAAAAGGGCTTGACTAGCACTCAGCACATGGAAAGCTCACTATGTATTCAGTTCTTTGAGTTATTGGGCAATGGAAGCACAAAGAAGTGACTAAAAAGGACTAACTCCACCCAAAAGGGCCTGGGATGGCTTCTCAGAAGAGGGTATAAGGTGAATCCCTTTCCAGAAAGGGGAGGGGTTGGGTATTCCAAGTAGAGGGAGTGAATATCCAAGTACCCTGAGGGTGACAGGGAACCAGAGAAAGTTTCTAAGCAAGAGAAAGACACACAGAGAAGCATGCTTCAGAAGAGAATGGCCTGGAACGGTGAGAGTCTGAAAGCCAGGAGGTGAGTTAGGATGCTATCAGTCACTCTGGGTAGAAATGAGGGGCCCAGAAGAAGGCAAAAGAAAGGAGAGGAAGAAATAGCTCCAGAGGCAGAATTTCTGACATAGGTGGTGAAGGGATGGGGAGGACCAGGAAAGAAAGAACATGTTCGTTTTTAGAACCCTCAGAGCTCCTTTCAGTCCTCCTTCTCCAGGGCTAACCAGGATCTCACTGAGTAGCTTGGCTACTAAAGTACGTTGGCTGCTAAAGACATAAAAGTAAACCTCCCCTAAGAGAAGAGATTCCAGAGTGAATGGGCAGATTCACGAGGTCTCTAGAAGTGAGTGCTGGAGCTGAGAGAGAAAACAAAAATCTGCCCCAAACACAGGGAGAAGGTGATGGGAAGTTCTGGAAAAGAAAGCTATTGCCTCAATGCCATGATATGAGATCCAGAATGTTTCTCTGGACACTTGCTTGGGTAGCATTTGTCAGATATGAATGAAACTCAGTACCTGGCACAGAGGAGGAAAATAACTAATAACTTTTAAGAAAAAAAAGATATACCCCAGCCCTGTCCCGTGGCATTTGCCCTTAGCTCCTCAACAAACAGGACTGCAGGGCACAAATAATCAGGGTACCTGGAGCCGGGGGCTTCATTCACTGTGTTTCTTCGTAGCCAAGGTCAGTCCACTGACTCTAACACTCGAAGAGAAGTTCTCTGATAGCTCCAAAGACCCATCACTCAGTCACATTATGCAAGACGGGGTGGTGGTGGTGTTTGTTTTATAAATCTGGGTAGCAACAAAACCCCAAATATTAAACATAAGACCTTCAGATCTATATTCCCCTGTTGTTGTCACTGCTGCTTCTGTTTGTCATCACCAAATACATAAATCCCACACATCTGAACGTTGTTCCTCCAAGTATAGCTTCAGAATTCAAATGAGGTTTCCATCTAGAATTTTCTTTTGTTCTTGAGATGCCGAGTCTGAGAGTTCTGAGACCAAGAGAAATGAAGATGTTGAATTTTCTGCAAAGACTGTGACTGCCCAGCCACCATAAAGAATCAGGATGTGACAGGCAGTGGTGGCTCCTCTTTGGGTGGCCTGCCTCCTCCACTCAGGAGAGAGGGGACCCTGGCTGCCCCATGGAGCCAACTGCTTCTTTCCTGCTATAAATCTCAGCAACTGTTTTTAACTCAAATTTACCATGTTCCCTGCCTTCTGGGTCTTCTCCTTCCTGTGGAGAGCTTAAAAGCAAACCAAAGCCAAACAAAACTAAAAAACAAAATACAAGACACTAGAGGTTTACACAGTCCAAAGAGAGGTTGAGGACCTATAATCTCCCAGTCCCAAGCTGAGCTCTGGTGAAGGATCAGTCCCCCTCACTGTTGTTTCTCTCTGCCATTTGGTGATGCTCTTGAACAAACATGGCCCTAGAACTTAGAGGGCAAGCCTGCCCGCCCCTAGCAAGGGAGGCTGTGGCTGAGGTTTCCAGGTCACAACCCGGAATGCTCAGGGATCGCTGCCCCTTGCACACTCCTGTTCCAAGGAGTGGGTTTCCCAGCCCCCTATGCCAGAGAGGGCTGCTCCTCTCACCTTCACTGTCTGCTTTCTGTGCCCAGGAAATCATACTTCTTTTCAATCTTTCAAAGGGCTTCATCACTCCCTTTCCCCAAAGAGCTTTTCCCCAAATAGAGCCACCACGCCAAATGTCAAAAAGGGGTTATCACAATAGTTTCAAGGAGTTTGTCTTAGTCTGCTCGGGCTGCCTTAACAAAAAACCATAGACTCGGGTGGGGTGGGGGTTGCTTCAAATAATATGCTTTCATTTCTCACAGTTCTGGAGGCTAGGAAGTTCAAGATCAAGGTGTTGGCAGAGTCGCTTCTGATAAGGACACGCTTCCTGGCTTGCAGACAGCCACCTTATTGTTGTGTGTTCACATAGAGGGAGAGAGCTCCATTCTCTCTTCCTCTTCTTGTAAAGACACTAATCCTATCATGGGGACCCTACCCCCATGGTCTCATCTAAACATAAATACCTCCCAAAGGCTCCTCCTCCAAATACCACCACATTCAGGGTTGGGGTTTCAACATATGGGTTTCGGTAGAGACACAAACATTCACTCCATGAAAGGATTTTAAGTCCAAAATGTCTGGTTGTCTATTTCCCCTTAGGGAAGGGGCTCCTCTAAAGCTAAAAGATTTGTTTTCCTCCAAAGCTGACATGATGGATTTGCAGGGACATTCCTCTATGGAACAAATTCATGGGAAACACACATAACACAAGTTGAATTTTCAACAAGACGAGCTGCTGCACATCTTGATAAGCTACATAGGGACACGGCCCATGGGCCTCACTTCTCCCATTATCTACACAGATGACTGTCTCCACTCATGGTAGAGTATACGTAGTAGAGGATCCTGTGAAGCAGGAAATACATGCAAACTCTACTAATGTTTTCACAGAGGTTGAATCCCAATGCTGAAAGGGATTTTGATATCACTCTATTCACCCCCCAACTGAATACTTTAATTCCCTCTATGTCTCTGACTGGTTATTCAGCCTATTATAAATACCTCCCATGCCAGAAAACTCACTGCTTTCTAGGTATGTGCTTGCTTGCTTGCTTGCTTGTTTATTTGCTTGCTTGCTTCTGAAAATACACACACACTTTTGGCAGGTTTTAAGTATAGAGTAGCAGACAAAAGCCTGGGCTTTGGTGTTAAACAGACCTAAAATTCCCAGGTCTGCTATTTTTTGTCTAGTTTTAGAGAACTGTTTGAACATTTTTGAGCTTTAATGCTGTCATCTACTAAGAAGAGGGGAAGCACAATAATGCCTACTTCCTGGATTCTTCCGTGAATATGTTAGTTAACAAAGTGCCCAGGATAGAGAAGGTGAATTAATGTTAGAGCCTCCCTTACTTCCTAACCATCTTCCCTGTTAGCCCTCCATTTATTTCCTGCAATACAGGTATCTTGACTGATGATTTAGATTAATATAGAAACACTATAGCCAACATACTATTGATAAAAGCATCACAAAAAGCCATAAAGGAGTCATTATGCTGAAAAGGGAGACCCTTGCCTGGCAAGTAGACTCATAAATCCATGATGATAATTAATGTCCTCACTTGATTATGAATTATTCAAGGGCACAGATCTGTCTTAAATCCCCTATAGAATCTACATAGGTCCTTATGTGTGGTAGACACTCAATAAATGTTTCTAAATTGGATTTTGTTGTATTTTTATAAATGTTATTTCAGAAATTTGTCCAGATTAATGCAAAGTACAAATAATATTTGGATGTTTATTACTTGGGGAACATCTGTTCCTGGGAGCTATTGCATTAATAACTAGGCATTAATTAATTGTAATCAAACTTCTATGAAATTTAGCTATTTTCATTACATACATGACTGAATTAAATTTCTTTTTTAGGAGACTGGAACATTTAAAAAATTTATTCACAATTACCCCTACATTCCCAGTGTCTAAGTCCCTGACAGTATTTCCTGGGTAGATAGGCAGACCAATCTGTGGGTTCCTGAGTTTCTACTCTACTTCAAGTATACTTGCCAAAAAACATAATAAAAGTAGAATTTAGGATTATACTTAAAAATCTGGTATAGACATTATTTACTTAACTTAGTTCACATAGTAATTTAAGTTTTAATATTGTATTCTGTCTGGCCTATCGAGTTACTATATAAAGTATGGTCAGACTATAAGCTATTCCAAAATCATAGAGATAAGTCACTCTCTGTGAATGAATTTGGTATAAACCAACAAATAATGAGTTTAACCACACAGAAATAACCCTTCCCAAGAGATAATCTGTAAATGTGTTGCCATTACCGATTTAAGAATAACCTACATACAATCAAGATGATTAAAATGTGACTTTATAGACTTAGAGAGAAAGAGAATGTTAAATGAAGAGATGTGGTCAGTGATCAGTCTTCTTGGGTAGCTCTCAACACTCTGTGTTTTTTTAATATTAATTTTGAAAGAGAGAGAAAGAGAGAATGAATGAATGAATGGATGGGGATGGGGCAGAGAGAGAGAGAGACACAAGATCCAAAGCAGGCTCCAGGCTCTGAGCTGTCAGCAGAGAGCCCAACATGGGGCTTGAGCCCACAAACCATGAGATCATGACCTGAGCTGAACTCAGATGCTTAACTGATTGAGTCACCCAGGTGCCTCTCAACACTCTGTATTATCTTCTTCTATCTGTGCATGCACCTTTCCCCCATGATATTATAAGCTCCAAGAGAGCAGGCCCTTTCTTTTTCACTATAAAAGCTCCCAGCTCCTACTATACAGCCTGACACATGGGGCACATTGCGGTGTCCAGAAGAGCCTAGGTCTTCCCCTCTTGTCCTCTCTAGACTCTAAACCACTTGGAAATAGCCTACTCAGTAACCAGTACACCAGCTTTCTTAATGATAGAACTGGAAACCCCAAACAGTTCTTACTATTTCCTCCTGCAGTGAGATCCTGGAGTAGAGTTTTACTCAAGGACAGACCCTTAATGCACAGAAGAGGCAGTGAGGCTGGGAGTGTAAAACATATCATTGTTGCCTGCAGGGAATCAAGGTCTCTTACTGTCAAAATTGTGGAGGCTAATGAGCTAGCCTGTAGCTGTTTCACGAATGCTGGCAAGAAGACAGGAGACTCCTGGATCAGAGACAAAAGGACTTTATTACAACAAATGTAATAACCAGAGTGTCAGCATGATAGTCATATCAGTCTCCCTTGCCCTCTCCCCAAGATCCCATGGGGACAGTTAGATGGCCCTAGATGGACCCTGCACATGCAGAATTGTGTTATAGGAGAGGAAGTTGGAGGTTGGGTGATTCACCACTTTTATAGCAAGGGACAGCAAGCCTGTTCTTTGTCTTTCTTGTGCAGGGAAAGAAGTTATCTCCTTTCTCAAGGTTGTTCATGGAAAAGGCAACCCTGAGCAATGACCTGGATGAACAAAATTCAGACTCCTCCATTCAGGACACACAGTAGAAGAACATGGAGAGATGGTCAGGACTCACAGCAGATTGCCTCTCCCAGCACCAGTTAAACGAGGTCCCCATTCCCAAGGAAGAAGAGGGTGGGGAGAATGGACAAGTGCTATTCCAATACTTCTCTCTCAATAGAAATGGAGATATAGCCTCTCATGAGGCATTTCCCAGCTTTTGCTCACTTAACTCATCAGGCTTAACATGCAGGTCTACAGGATCGTGATTCCTCTTTGGGGAGGAGAACAGTAGTTTATCAGGTAATGTTGCTCCCACACTTACTAAGATATGTCCAAATCTACTATTATTGTTCCTTCATACTAACCTTTTGGGGCAAGTTATGGGCAGTTCAAATGTTTCCCACTATGATAGTTAGTTTTATGTCAACTGGACTAGGCTATCATACCCACTTTTTTATTCAAACACTAATCTAGGTGTTGCTGTGAAGGTAGTTACAAATGTGGTTAATATCCACCATCAGTTGCGTTTAAGTGAAGGCAGTTGCCTCCGATAATGTGGTTGGGCCTCATCCAATCAGTTGAAAGGCCTTAAGAAGAAAACTGAAATTTCCCTGACTAAGTACTTTTCTTTCAAGACTGCAAGATTACCAGCCTGTCAGCCTGCCCTACACATTTCAGAGCTGGAGCCCCCACAGTTACGTGAGAAAATTCCTTGAAATGTATCCTCTCGGTTCTGTTTCTCTGGAGAACCCTGACTGATGAACCCACATATCAGAAATAGGTCAGACAAAGATGGTAATTAAATAAACCTATAGTTAGTTCTGCTGCCTCCTTGCTCACCACACGGGCTTGCTATTGCTTTTTCAGGGCCGCAAGTCTCTTCATATCAGACAGTACCCAGACATCAATAGTCCAGCCAGTGTGACATAATAATTTAGCATATTTTCTAGATTGTCCATATTTTCTAAACCAAAATATCAGAGCACATGTCCTGACAGAGATAAGTGCACTTATAGGGAAAACTAGAGAGAATATGTGAAACTGGGTCTGTTGCAAAAAATCTGGGATGTACAACTGATGTATTTATATATCATACAGGTTTGCTTCACCTCCGCCAGTCCCCCTGGTCCAGATAAATGCTAAATACACCCCACAGAGCCCAGCTTCTGGACATTGCAAAATTGAGGATCTCCAATTATTCAACAGATATCCACTGAGTTCATAACAGACCAAGCACCATCTTGGCATTTCAGATAAAAGACAGAAGTTACCTTTCCTCACTAATAGCTCACTGCTGGGACAGATGGGCAAGTGAGGAGGCTATTACAAAACAAAAGCAGTGACAAAGCCAAATCCCCGGTACCCCCCAAGGCTGAACCACTTCACCCCAGAGGCCTAGGGGTGAAGAGGGCCCCCTTCTGTGTCATTTCATCCCTTTATAAGCTCAACAAAGGCTGTCTGTAATATCCAAACTAAACTCATCTCTCTGCAGCCCAGGGTCATCTCAAGGGGCCCATGTTTGTGGCTCTCAGTCATCTGAGGAGAAATCACAGGGACAAGGCCCAGCCAGGTGATAGCCATCCACCAGTAGCCCAGCCCTTTGCTCTGCTCAGGCGGTCCTCGTGGTCACCAATGGCCACCCTGAGCCTCTGGGTCCAGATCCCGCTTCCTCACATGTAGCTTCTGAGAAAGACTAGACTAAGAAATGTTACCTCCTACATCCTCCCCTCCTAGACTGCCCCCACCCCCATGGTCTCATAGCTCTGGAATGTAGGAAAATGCTTTTCCAGAGCCTGGGGCCAGGCCTGGTCCAGTCTCAGTGCTCAGTTCCCCATGTTGGAGGGAGGGAGGGAAGAAGGGGACAAAGGACTAAAAGAGGCATTAGAGATGAGAAAATCCAGCGGCAAAGCAAAAAAAGCACTAGCCTGCTGAGGGAGGAGTCCTAGATTTCAACACTGCCAGCTGTTAACTTGTAGTGTGCCACTGGGCAAATGACTAAGCCTGTCTGACTCTCAGTTTCCTCATGCGTAACAGTCGGATCCTAAGAGAGCCTACCTCACAGAGGTAGGGTGAGAGGTCTATAGCGCACTGAGCGTAGTGTCTGCCAGACAATTAACACTCCATATACGTTAATGTTACCATTACAATTATTCTATCACTGCCCCTAACCTGCAATTCCTGACCTATAAAATGAAGGATTAAACCACATAACCCCCAACTCTCTTCAAGTCCAACAAAGTCCTGTGGCTTGGAAGGCAGAAACCAACTCTTTTAATTTTTTTTAATGTTTTATTTATTTTTGAGAGAGTACAAGGCAGGGAGAGGCAAAGTGAGAGGGGGATAGAGGACCTGAAGAAGTCTCTGTGCTGACAGCAGTGAGACCAACGTGGGTGGGGCTTGAACTCATGAACCTTGAAATCATGACCTGAGCTGAAATCATATGTGCAACTGACTAACCCACTCAGGTGCCCCAGAAACCAGCTCTTTTTACATCACTTCTACATATGAAGACAGATGAGGGGAGCAGATGTGTTGGAGCCCAACTTTGAGTTCTGCCCTAAGTGCCCAGGCCAGTCTCCAGCATCCACTTCAGGACCATACTGTTGCCAAACCCAACTGAAAGCCTGCCATCGCTGGGTCCCCCCCACCCCAGTTTGACTTGTATCTTGCCCTTGTTGCAAAGCTAGGCTAATATTAAATCTTACTGTTCAGCACACACCACACTGCTATTGATAATCACATTGTGTCTCGGACTAGCTTTAATGCATTAGATATTCAGCCATGCACAGCTTGCCAAAACCAGCAAACAGCCACATCTCAACTCCCCGCAGGCCTTAGAATGTTTTCAGGACTGTAAATTTCTTAGAGAATTGAACAAAAATTTTCATTGAACAACTGGCAGCTTTCACTGGACAACTGACATTGAACAACTAAGGAAAGGAACCTCAAACGCTCTATCTGCGAAGAATATAAATTACTAATGATCAATTTCAATGACTCCCGGTGCATGAATCACTTCAGTAATAAAATGGTTTGAGGAAAGACTAAGGGTTTGTCTCTTAATCTTACACTCCCAGAATTCTGTTATTAAATGTGTCCAGGGCAACAATGGTCTGTGGATTCATTTGAACAATCACCTAATTCCTCAAAAGTATCAGGACTCAAGTGGAATTTATAAGTGGACTTGGAAGATTTGTTGCTCACTAGAGCTAGGCAGTAGAGCTGAGACATACAGGCCACTTTTTCTCTCATTAAGGAAGCTTCCAATATTTGAAAAGTGATAACTCCTTAAGAATTGCACTTGTCTGGGACAATCAGGGCAGAGCATTATATTTTTTCTTGCTTCATGTTCCACATGACTCTCCTCCAGTGGAAGACATCTTCCACTTTTTCTCATAAAGCTTGCTTCGATATCTCTCTCCTCCTCCCCAAAAAGAAAATCACAAGTTTAACTAAAAACTGAATTGCAGTGTGTTTCACAAGTTAGTAGCTCACTGTCCCCATATGGATTCCTAACCGTCAATGCTGAGTCCTAAGGAGACACTGAGGCCCTTGTCAGCAGAAACCAGCGGCCGAGGCTCTCTCTGAGTTCTTCCACAGGCCTACAACAGTGGCTCTCAACCAGGACAATTTTGCCCCCTCCCCAGAGAACATTTGGCAGTGTCTGGAGACATTTTGATTGTCACAACTGGGCTGTGGTGAATGCTACTGACATTAAGTGGGTAGAGGTCAGGATGCTGCTAAACATCCAATGCACAGGGCGGCCCCTGCTACAAAGAGTCATCCTGCCTGAATTAATGAGTGTTCTCCAGAGACATAGAACCAATCAATATATAACTTATATTTATTTATACTATATATAATTTATATGTATTTATACTTTATTATATATTTGTAATGTTATAATTATATTTATTTTATATATACATATATATGAGGAGAGACTTATTATAAATAATTGGATTATGAAGAACTGGCTCATGATCTTAGAGAGGATGGCAAGTCCAAAATCTATAGAGCTCATGTCCTAGTTCAAGCCTAAACTTGAACATTTCAACTTGGAAAATCTGATTGATGTTCCAGTTCTTAAGACTATAATGCAAGATAATTCTCTTACTCAGGGAAGGGTAATAAGCCTTTTATGCTCATTAGTCCTTCAACTGATTGGATGAGGCCCACCCACATTAGGGAGAGCAATCTGCTTTACTCACAGTTCTCCAATTTAAATGTCCATCTCATCCAAAAACACCCTCCACAGAGACACCCAGAATAATGTTTGACCAGGTATCTGGGCACCCTGTGGCCCAGTCAGATTGACACAAAAAATTAACCATCAAAATACCCAAGGTGTCATAGTGCTGTGGTTGGGAAATCCTGATCCAGAATCATTCTAGCCACATAATAAATGTTTAAAAATGTTGATTGATGGAATGCAACTGGTTTGTATTCACTTAAGACAAAGGAGAGGTCAAAGTGCGGGGAAAGGGTCAAATGGAGGAATTATGGAAGAGATGGGCTAAGTAGAAACTCATAAGTATGAGGAGAATTTGGGTGGACAGGGAAGAGAACATTCCAGAATGAGAGAAGCTGCATAAGTGTGGCACATACAAGGGGTCTCAGAGGAAAAAAGACTCCATTGATTAAAACTCTAAAGAAACACTTTAGACCATGAAGATCTTAGTAGAGCAAAACCCAATATCAAATTTGAATGAATGATGTGGCTTTCTTTGTAAAACAACTGAAATTATGTGTTTTGAAGAAGGAGAGGAGAAAACATTATCATTAGCACCATTTATATAAATAGCACCACTAATTTATATTAGCACATTTTACAGATGAAGGAACTGAGACACGGAGACAATAACCATAAAGTCTGGGATTTTTTGCTTTACAATATTGTAAATTTGCTTCCTTGTGTTTTTGATGTAAGTTGGTTGTTACGAGACATAGCACCATTAATGCACAGTATCAGCGGTGTATACAGAACAGGCTCTGCAGCCAGAGCCTGTGGGCTCAGACTGGCTCCACCACTTAGCTCGTGCCCTGAGCAAGGGGCCAAACTTGTGAATACTAAATTAGTTCATAAATGTAAAGCAGGCAGCACGGGGTTAAACACATACAAAATGCTCCATCATGTTGGTTGTTTTTATTATCATCATTCTTTTTACAGATGGCTCAGTAACTCCAGCCTAAAGAGTCCAGTGCATTTCCACACCAAGAAGCAGCATCACATTTCCTGGAGGTGGCAAGACTGACAGGGCAGGAGCAAGCCCCTTTCAGCACTTTCCCAACCTTTTCCTGCAAGATACTCTCAGAGACTGCTCAAAACTAAGTGATTTCAGAGGCACTCTTTGAGCTGAAAGCATTTCTCCTGTAGCCTCCTTATTAAGCCTGCAGTTTGGGCAAGCAAACAGTAAAACCAGCATATGCAGGCTGCTGCTTTAAGTAGCCAGCTGAGAAATGATGCTCCCTGGAAGGGAGTGTGTGTGTGTGTGTGTGTGTGTGTGTGTGTGTGTGTGTGTGTGTGTGATGGGGAGGGGAGGGGAAGAGAGAGGAGATTGCATTAGGACAAGCTAGAGTTTCTGAGAACACAGCCTCCGGCTGCAGTGGGCAGCCCTTACACATCCCCAGTAATCAGCACCCTTACATGCAACTTCTGTGTCAAATAAAATAAAAAACTGTGGGAGGAGGGGCGGTTTCCCATCAAAGTTACCATCCCAGTGTTTCATGGCTCATCAAATGGAGAAGGACCCAGCGGAGAGCCAGCAAGCTGGTGTGTGGCCTGGAGGCTGTGCCACTGAAAAGGACTATGTAGACTGAGCCCAGAGAGGAGACACAAATGGGGCCACAGTGGCTGCCTTCAAGTAGCCAAAGGGCCAGTGGTGGAGGTGGGAATGGAACACGTTATGTGTAGGAGCCAGGTACAAGGGACAGGTCTCAGTACCACACACTGGATGCCTTTCTACGCCTTAGGATCATCTAAAAATGCAATAGCAGTGAGCTCGCTGTCATTGAGTTATACAAGCAGAGGCTGAATGATCATTTTGGGGGTGGTGGTAATGATTTTATACCTTAAAGTGACTTCCAATTATGTAGTTCTGAAATTTAAAATGTACGTTGCCTATTTGGATGAGATCTAGATACTGCGTAGTTTCCTTGACTACTCCATTAGGCATAACTCTTTAGTTGTGATCAAGAACTGTCCACACCTCCAAGGCCACTCTTGAGGCCTGTCCCTGGCTGCCTGCAACATGGCGAAGAAGGTTTCCAAGGCTGTGTAATGTGATAGGTAATGTCTGCTAAAGGCAAAGAAAAGGAGCAAAGAAAAAATCCCATTTTTCACTACTATTGTAAATGCAGCACCCATAATATGTAATACGGATAATACTTTTAAAATACTTAGAAATCTAATTTTCCTTTTCAGTAAGGAAAAGCTTTCCCTTTCCACATTTCCTTTTCATCACGGTGGTTAGGTTTATTGCCTCAGGGAAGGGGTAGTAGCATGGCTCCATGAACAGAGTCCATGGGTAGGAAAGGAGATGTGGCATACAGCAATTTCCAATAGACAGAATGGAAAGTGGAGCTCTAGCTGGGAGGAAGTGGAGAGTTCTGGAAAAGATGAACCTGAGAAGAAGTAGCTGCCTGAGACCCCACCCCCACCCCACCTCTGAGTCTTAATCATGGCAGGCGTTGGGGGGCAGATAAAAACTGAGGGGAAAGAAGGAAGAGTTGAACTGAGAGCAAAATCCACTGCATTTCCACTTGGAATTCCAGGAGAGACCACCTCACGCTGCAGCTGAGCCACCATAAGGTGGCCATGGCTGGTCCAAATGACAACGTGGGATGTTCAAGAAGAGAGAGGACTCAGTGCCCCTGAACGTCTCTGCTTACATGTGGTGTGGAGGTGCTCAGACGTTCTCACCTGCACATGGCAAGGGACAGGGAAAGATGCAGAGTTGAGAGCAAGGGACCCACGTTGGTTGGCCATTGTGAGAGGCCAAGTGACAAGATGGAGAATGTGGCTGATGCTCGGGGCATCTATGTGGCCAATGAGGTCTGATGTGGGTAAAATCAATGAAAGAGGATGACCAAGCCATGAAGGTGCCAACACAGCAAACCCCAAGTTACACCACCATGATGTGTCAGTAGCAGACGCACAAGAACAGACGCCAGGGCTAGAAAGAGTCCAGGTGGAGGTCAGCCGAAGCTGACTGAGAGCCACAGAGCTCAGACCAGAAGGCTTTCTCTCTAGGATGTGAAGATGGAGAAACTTCTCTTGCTCAAAGGCACTGGGGAATGGGGAAGGAAGAGGACACCCTCTGACCGCTGACAGTGGCCCTGACCTTCAAATTGACTAATTGCTCCAAAGGCCCTTTAAACCCAGGAAAGACTGAGTCGTGGTGTAAGGCATGGCTGAGATGGACCTGCTTTTCCCAACCCTGAACGGGACCATTTCAGCATCTGCACACTTGGCGCATGCGTGGTCAGCCACAAGAACCTGGTGTTACAGGACGGTGGGAGAGACCCTGGTCCTTGTCTCACAGAATCAAAGAATGCCTCTCAGCGGAGAGTGAGCAAACGGACAGAGTTTAGTGAGGGAAAGTACAAAACTCCCATGAGTGGGAGGCGTCCTGGCTGGTTGCCGTTGAGAAAATTTGTCCCTGCCTTTTTCCTGGGACCTTATCAGAAGGTTTGTGAGACTCCATGCCTGGCACCTGGCCCAGGCGGGTGGGGAATACCTTCATCCCTTTTTTCCCCAAACCCCGCCGCTTCTTCAGCCTCCCACTTGCAGCTGCAGCCTGCCTTCCCGAGGCTCTCATCTGTCTCTGCCTAATGTTAACCGCTTCCCTATTCACTGGCAGGAGCTGCTAGCACACCAGGTCTGGAACAGAGAGAAAGAAGTGAAAGTATGAGGTGTGCAGAGGCCACGGTGGTGTGGTAGGGAGAAAGAGAAGGAAAAATCCATCTAAGGGATAACACTAGCATGACTGAATGTTGCTCACCAAACAGGCATTCTGCATCCCCACTGCTCCAAGCATGGCCTGCAGACCACCCAGAGCTTGTCAGAAATCCAAAACAGCAGGCCACACCCTAGATTTATGCATCTATTTTTTTTTCTTTTCCTTTTTCCAGCTTTATTAAGATGTAATTCACATATAGGATTGTGTAAAGTTTAAGGTGTACAGTGTGACGACTTAATGCATGTATATATTATTTACCACATATATACACATATCTGTGGGTGTACCAGAGGGGGGTTACTTAACATCCTTCACTTCCCATAATTACCACTGTGGTCTTGTTATGATAGAACATTTAAGACTCGCTCTCCCAGCAACTTTCAAGAGTACAATGCGGTATTGGTAACTACGGTCATCGACTTGTACATTAGCTCCCCAAATTTATTTCCTCTTTTAACTAGAAGTTTTTGTCATTTGCCTAACATCTCCCCATCTCCCCCGCCCCCCATCCCCTGGAAGCCACCACCTACTCTCTGTCTATGAGCTCAGCTTTTTTAGATTCCTCCTTTAAGTGAGAGCCTGCAATATTTGTCTTCCTCCGTGTCTGCTGATCTTCATTTGAACTCACGTGATTGGTGAGCACATTCCAGGTTGAGAGGTATTGTGTGACATCATTTAACACAATCAATTCAATACAACAATTCCATGAGTTAAAGAATATTCTCCCCATTTTGCAAGTGAGCAAACCGAGACCCAGCCAAGTTCACATATCCAGTAAGTGCCCGAACCAAGATACTCACACAGTCAGTCTGACTCCAGAGCCTACCCTCTTCACTATAGCAAGAGCATGGGCTCGTCCACTGATTGGTACCTGGTCGAAAGTGTGTTTATAATGTGTTGATGCCTGCCTGGAACATTTGGAATAATCTGTGGACATACGGCAGTGACAAGATTTCCTTTTCCAATGTGTTTTCCAAAGTAAAACACCAGATATTCATGATTCAAATCATGTCCAAGATTCTGCGTGATCAAGAGCCCCCAGTATTCTAAGCTTTGGGGCAATTCATAGCTATCATGTCTAAATTGTTCTGCTTGTTCTAAATTTGCCCTGCATGTGTACCTTTCAAGAATAGTTATTTTAGCTGATAACCCCCCATTTTCAAATGCAAATGTGTTTTGAAATGTATCCGTTCAATCTCTTCTCCCTCAAAATCATACTACAGCTGAATTACTCCAAAGGAATCCATAGTGAAGCACAGAACATTTTCAAGCTTAATCCTGTGGTGCTTTTCATCTAAAAAGGTGACTAACAGCTTGCATAAGCTTATAACCAGACTTAAAGCTTAAAATCCCTGTGGAGTTTGCAAAGGGCATCGAGACAGCAAGCCAAACCTGGGAACCACAAAATGTCTTTGCATGCTGACTTATCGGCCCGTCAGTCACAAAACCAGTCTGAATTAAAATCGCTGTTACTCATTCCAGTTCCACAACCTGTATTTTCCTGACAGTGAATTGAAAAAGCATTCCTTCCTCTGTTAAGAAAAATAAGAAACAGCTCCTATCTAACAAATGTTAATTAGGTCATGCAATGTGGTGAAAAGCGATTTGAAGCCCGAGGAAACCCATACAGCACTACCTGACATCAAGTGGGTAATTATAAACATATGTTTGAAGAAATGAATCACATCTAGTCTCAAGTCTGGAGCTCACCAGCTCTTTGAACTTAGGGAACTCAGTCTGCTCTCCAGGTTCATTTTCCTTGGCCTCAATGATTTCCTATGTTTCCTTCTAGCTCCACAGTCTCAAATTTTAAATCAGACCTTAATTATGTGCTAAGTAAAGTATAATATATTTCATTTGAAGGATGGCATACTGACAAAGATAGTTAAGAAGATGACAAGGCAGCGTGGAAAGTTCTCATTACATAACATGGAATACAAAATGTTGTTTATACTTTCTAAAGCTATGGAAGATTCTGTGCACATTTGTTCAGAAGCTAGAAGGAGAGGGAACGAAGAAAACAGAGTGAGATCATGGGTGGGTGAAGTTTCCTTGTAGTTTGATTTCCACTAATTTGCTGTTTAAAAATCTTACATTTAGGGAAGCATATCTTGATGTTCTTTGGAAGAACCTGGTAGTTTGCTGTCATTTTATGTTCCCAGCTTCCAAGTCGACGGTAGCCAGGCTGATCTCTCTGCCAATCACGGGCTGCATCAGGAGAGCTCAGTATTGTTTCCAAAGTGGTCACATGCCTGTGTCCGGGAGCTAGGCCCCCATCCTCTAGGCCCAAACCTACAATCACACACTCTGCACCTGCATTTCCTTCCACTGCTGGCTGGGAGGCAGCAGCTATAGAACATAAGGGTCTAGTCAGAGCGCCTCCGGTGGGAAGAGAGCTCGGGGTTTGCACTGCCTTCCCTCTGAGGTAGTCCACTTGGAGCGTCTGCTGGTTCCCAAAGCAGCCTCTCACTGCCCACCCTTGATCACGCAAGGGCCACGGCAACCATGCTGGACAGGATGTTCTGCCCCCTCCCATGGCCACATGTCCAGGCTGAGCGCCTGACCCAAGATGGCCAAGCAGAGCCTCTTGGCCAGAAATCTGAGGTTAGGAGGAAGACAGGGTCAGTCCCTCGATATGGATAAATCCCAAACGCACAAGCAAGGGTGGCATAGACATTTCTGATCACCCATGGAGACAGTCAAAGCAAAGCTCATATCAGGGGCAGGATGCCTCTGTGCTCTCTGTTCCAGCCCCTCCCCAAGGCATGCCCTCCTTGCCTCTGGGTTCTGGGAAACAGCCTAAATTCTTAAATAAAGTCCCCTTTCAGCTTAGGCTAAGGCAAGTTGGCTTCTGTTACTTGCAACCCAACATGTATTAATACAGTTTATCTATGGGAACGCCCAGGACGCCATACGAGTGCTTGTGTGACCTGGCCCTGCCCGGAGCCCCAGCTGGTCACCCGCTGGCATGGCAGACACACGGGGCCTCAGCTGGTAGCGCCACACACTGGGTCTCACTGGGCTTTGCTGCTGCTCTGCCTGAAATGCTCACCAGCCTGCTGAGCTGTGTCCCCAGCCCAAAGGCACCGACAGGTAAAAAGCCCGGGGCCGCAGGGGTCTGCTTACCTCCTCCCAGTACTCAGCCTTGCATATAATTAAAGCACTCAGACCGAGTGCTGCCTGGGATGCCAGGAATGGCTCTTTCTAATCCTTGCTAGCCAGAATAGCCCTAGAGCTTTCAGAGAGCAGGTCCTCCCAGGGAAGCTAAGGGAGGCTCCTAGCTGCAGCCTGAGATGCTGCTCTCATTTGGTTTGCCGCATTCTTTATTTATAAGGATGCTGGGCATCCAGGTTAAAAGCTGGCAGTACCCAGCATCCCCACACTTAATGAGGAGTCAACAGCCTGGTGAGAAACGTCGGTGTGGGAGCTTCTCCAAACATGCCTGGGGAGAGGGACATCTCGCCTCCCAAAAGATGTTCCAAAGAGCAGCAAATGTGCACGGTTTAATCCTACCTATTTGAAAGGCACAGCAATAATGACTTCACATTATGTGGTACATAGTGCAGTGTCTCACAAAAGTCATCTAACCCAGGTGGTGTTATTTATTAACCCTGGTCAGCAGATAAGGAAACTGGTAGGCAACCTGGGGAGGTTGCACAGGGACAAAGTGGGCCTCCAGGTCCAAAGCTAGTGGCCTGGCCCCAGCTGCTGTCCTTTAAGCCAGCGGTTCTCAGAGCACACTCCCTGGTCCAGCGCGGCCAGCATCTGTTAGGCAGTACTCGTTAGAAACGCAAATTCTTGGGCCCAGCCCAGACTGACGAAACCACTGGCTTTGGTGTCAGGGCCTGGCTAGCAATCTAGGTGTTAACAAGCCCTCTCCAGGGGATTCTGATGCATGGCCTGGACCCTCACTGTTCAGTGGGGTCTCAGTCCAGCAGCATCAGCAACTCTGGACAGTTAATTAGAAACGCAGACTGTCAGGCCCTGCCCCAGACCCAGAGAGTCAGAATCTGCATTTTTAACATTTTCTGGTGACTTGTTTGCACACTAGAGTTTAAAAATTAAAAAGCATTGCTCAGGGCACTTGGGTGGCTCAGTCAGTTAAGTGTCCAACTCTTGATTTCAGATCAGGTCATGATCTCACAGTTTGTGGGATTGAGCCCCAAAGTGAGCTCTGTGCTGACAGCGTGGTCCCTGCCTGGGATTCTCTCTCCCTCTCTCTCTGCTCACAGACTACTTGGTCTAAGTAAATGAATCATGGCTCCATTTTTATTACCAGGGATTGGTTTAAAAATAGGCATGTGAGCATAATTCTAACCAACGAGACAGGAGAAATGAACACAAATGTGTCCTTGGTATTAAAAAAATACAAGGGCCACCTCAACTCATTAGGCTACCACAAGAAGGGAAGGAAAGAAGGAAAGAAGGAAGGAAGGAAATGAGAGAGGGATGTAAGGAGGGAGGGAGGGAAGAAAGAAAACAAGTATTGCAAGGATGTGGAGAAATTGGAACACATTGCACGTTGATTGGAATGCAAAATGGCACTAGAGAAAACAGTTTAGCAGTTCCTCAGAAACTTAAATAAAGTTATCATATGATCCAGTAATTCCACTTCTGGCTTAGAACCAAAAGAACTGAAAGCAAGGTCTCCAAGAGAGATTTGTACACCCGTGTTCATAGTAGCATTATTCACAATGGCTACAAGGAGGAAGCAGCCCAAGTATCCAACAACAGTGAATAGAGAGAAACAAAATGTGGTATACACATAGAATGGAATATTACTTAGCCTTAAAAAAGGAGGAGATTCTAACACCTGCTAAAGCAGGGATAGAACTTTAGGACATTATCATATGTGAAATAAGCCAGTCTCAGAAAAACAGAGAATGTATGATTTCACTTATGTGAGGTACCTACAGGAATCCAACTCATAGAGACAGAAAGTAGAAGCATGGATGCCAGAGGCTGGGGCAAAGGGGGAGTGCGGACTTGTGGGTTCACAGACTTAGAGTTTCAGTTTTGCAAGAAGAAAAGAGTTCAGGGGACCTGTGGCATGACAGTGTGCATATACTTATGCTACCGAACTGAATACTTAAAAGCAGTTAAGATGACAAATTTTATGTGGTATATATTTTGCCAAAATTAAAAACAATTATTTGGGGCACCTGGGTGGCTCAGTCGGTTGAACATCCAACTTCAGCACAGGTTAGGATCTCAGTTTGTGACTTCGAGCCCCGCATCAGGCTGTCTGTTGTCAGCACAGAGCCTGCTTCAGATCCTCTGTCCCCCTCTTCCTTTGCCCCTCCCCTGCTCACATTCTCTCTCAAAAATAAACATAAAAAACTTTTTTAATAATAATTTTTAAAAAAAGAAACACAAATCATGGAATATCATTTTTTTTCTGCCTCTGGATATTATCATGTACTCATATAGTAACTGGAACAGCTACCAAAATTTTGGGGCCCTCTGTGGAGAGAAAAAAAGATGAGAAAAATATAAATCTTTGGTGATGCCTTTGAATCACTGCATTAACAAGCCCTGGACCAGCCTTCTCTCCAGGATTTGTATAATGTAAAATATCTTTAATTACTTAAGCTACTTTGAATTTTCTGTGACTTACAGCCAAAAGCATCTTTACAGACACTGGGTTCTAAGCACCCAACAAGGGGCAAGGAGCCAGTATGGCTCATGAAGATGAAAAGGCCTGGCTTTGAAGCTTTCAATTTTGCTGCCACAGAAGTAAAATTGTCTGGCAGTGATTATATAGTCTCCATGCCCTACATGCTCGTAATTTTTTTTTACTTCTCAGATATTACTGTGCAATGTATACTTTTATAAGTAATCAGTAAATTAAACTAACTGCTTGGGTGGCTATCATTTCATGAACTACAATGCAGCCGATAAAATGATGCTGAAGGAGATTACATATTAATACGAAAAGCACCTGACCTGTGCACTAAGTGGGGCTACATGCAAGTTACAAAGTGGTGTGATTCCGTTTCTTATGTATCAGCTCCAACTACTTCTAGGCAGGCAGATAGATGAATGAATATAAATATACGTATATATGGGAAGAGAGAACAAGAAAGCAAACCAAATACTATATCTTGGAGTTGGGGATTATAGCTATGCTTTATTTTATTCTTTTTAATATATATTTTTCTACATTTCCTTCAGTAAACCTACTTCATTTCTGATAAAAATATAGGTCTGTTTAAAACCTTATGTAATCATTTAATTCACTTTACTCCCGTAAACATGATTTTTTTTTTCTCAAAGACCTGAGTATTTAACTCCCTAGATGTCTAACTTTTTATTTTAACCAGTTAGAGAGGACGTCTCCATAACGTGTGACATAGATCTCTGCCCCTGAAATGGTGCGTGCGGATCACAACTAACGATGCTCATGACACGGGCTTATTGTACTGTACCCAGCATTACACTGCAGTAATATTCAAGGGTGCGGCACACCTTGCCCCTCACTGAAGGACCCTAGTTTGCTGTGGCTTTAGCCCTTGGATCTGCTTTGAATAGTTTCAGTGTCTTCAGGCATTCCGCATTATTTGTCCATGTTACACACCCTCTTCTCTTCACTACCCGGCAGCCTCCCATACACCAAGTCTTTGGAAATCTGATGAGCCCCATGGTTATCACCGAATGTCAAGGAGTAGTAAATATTTTCTGTGTGACACTTCAAAGAAAAAAGCTTTCTTAGAAGAGAGGCCCAGGAGCTCCGGTGCGAGGAAGCCCGTGCCGTTGGCTGCACGCGGCCTGGGTTGGCCGGCCTGCTGGCTCCTGCATGCTTCAAAACTGGCAAAGATGCTGGAAACCGGAGCTCTGCATAAACGAAGTGGGAGTGTTTCTGATAACTAAGAGCTACTCGGTTAAGAAATAGCATGACTCTGAATCTCTGGACACGTCTCTCCTAAAGAAGAAGGCTGCAGATGGCAGGAACAGAGCCAACTGGGGTCCCTTCTTCCCCCATCAAAGCGAGGTTATTTAGGTTCACCACCTGGTTATTAGATCCGCCAGATGGCAAGCCTGAGAAACTGCTCGGAGAGAGAGGAACCAGCCAGTCCACTACCCGAGCACCGCCGACACCGTTAATTTAGCATGTGATGCACATACTAGTACATCACACGGGTAATGAGGCATCGCAGGGCCATCACAGAGGCAGCCATCTGGGCTCGTGTGGGACAGCCCCGTGCTCAGCAGCCATGGGAAAAACCCGACTGGGTTTGCTGAGGCAGGGACCAGGGGGAGGGAGGCTGGGGGAGACAGGAAGTGGGGCATGTGCCCACACGTCTGCTGTCTACAGTATTCAAATATTTTGCTCCCGTCTCTGAGACACTGCTGACTCCTGCCTTGTTCTGAGAATTGCCTGGTTCTCAGGTTTTCCGTGTTGTTATTTTCCACTGCAATGAAAAAGTATGATCATTTCACACCAAGGAGAGGGGACTGGAATGGTGACTAGAGGTGGATTTGAACGCTTTGGCACTTCTAGCCCACTTCTGATGGTTACCGAGACGGGTGAGGGTGGGGACCATGCCTTCGGCCCTCCTCTAGAACAGGCTTGTGGAGGAAAAGCTCCCCCTGGTCCCACTGGGGCTGCTGCTCAGAGGGCCTGGGAACCACAGAGAGGAAGGCCCGGGAAGAAACAAAGGTGACCAGGCCACGCCCATGTCAGGCACTGGAGGCTGCGTGGGGACAGCGGCATTCCTTGTCAGGGTTCCTGTCCCCCCATGTCCCTCTCATTCCCCTACAGTGCCTGCCACAGCGGCACCCACATGAAGCGGTCAGCTCACTTAGCACTTACTAGCTGCTGGCCACTTGGGGACCTGGGGGAAAGGGCTCCAGAAGCTCTGTATTGTTTCTTGCCACTGCATACAAATCTACGATTACTGCCAAGTAAAAAGTGTCATTAAACATTAAATTAGAAAAGCTTGAATATGCCTGATGGAGAGTGGCCAAGCAGAAACAAATGAAGAGAGACCCAGAAATGTTGTGAGAGAGACAGAGCCAGGGACAAGCATCTGATAGACTGCCGCGTGGAAGAGGGTACAAACGTGGGCTGAGGGACCCAGAGGGCAGATGTGGGATGGGGAATGCAAGTCGAGGTAGAGGATGAGGCCTCATGTCAGATGACACAAGGACACGGGGTGGGGAGGCCGGCAGGGGTGTGGCACCCTGAGGCAGGGAGCCCCTTTCCTGGCAGGGCTCTGGCAGACCCTGGGCAGCCATCCATTAGGTACTTTCTAGGTTTCTTCCCAGGTCTAGGAATGTATAAGATGCAGACCTATTTTCAAAACTAATTTTCCTGACTGGCTCATTTTTTGTTCCAACTGACCTGAGACTCTAAATAAGACAGCTCTTCAGAAACGGAGCACTTTCCAAGACTGAACTTTCGAGCCATCAGCTGGGGTGGGGAATGCTCTAGTGACCCACTCTAAGGGGAAGTCACTCTCCCTGCTGCCATGGAAGGAATGTCCTCCTGGAGGCCATCCCCGGAGCCTCCATCATTGCCACCGGGGAGGAGAGTGGCTGTGAGAGCCTAGGAAAGTCCTCGCCCAGGCTTTGTATTAAACATACAGGAATAAACCCAAATGCCAAGGGAAATTCAACATCCATCACATTTTTACCGTATTGTCTATGCTATTGTCATGTTCATTTCAGATCCTCGAAAATGCACAATAACCCCTGAGGCCACAAGTGCCGGGGTCTCACAGAAAAGTGAAAGTAAGAGAGAGAGCAGGTCTCACACCCCCAGCTTCTGACTCTGGTGTGCATGCTTTATACTCAACCCCACTGCTCCCAGCCTATGGTTTTGCCTTCTTAGTACCAAGATGTTCTTCTTTGCCTCCTCTGATCTCCGCTTCGCTCTCTCATCATTGACCCCCATGCGCCCTCATCCTATTTCATCAGTGTTACACTGTCTATGTCTCGGTACTTCAATGTTATGTTCAGCTTCTCTGTGACTCTCTCAGTTGCCCAGACTGCAGTGTCTCCAGTCTCACTAGCTTGATGCTTTTGAGCCCCTGAGCACTTGATCTCCTCGGTCTCCCTCCAATGTGGGGAGGAACCTGAAACGAATCTTTCTTTGATGCCAATCTGTTGTTTCTTGGTGGTGTTTCTGCACATTTCACAGTCATGGTGGCAAGACCAAAACCCAGATTGCTTGGCCTCAGAGAGTCAGCAAGCACCGTCCCAGGAATCCAGCCAGGAGAGGCCAGCTGGGTGGTTGGTGAGGCCCAGCAGGGAATACATGAAGTAAGAACAATGGATGAGGAATTAGGAAGGTGGACGACCTGATGGGGGCAAGCCTGAGGAAGCAAATAGTATCCTGGTTCATATGAAATAAGGAAGCTTTTAAAGGGCCAGGTATGGCTGTCTCCTTTGGCTCACAATGTCTTAAAGGCACCACCTGTCACCTGCTGGATGACTGATTCAGCAGCCTGGGAGTTCACAGGGGGCCGGCCTGCTTTGGACACAACGCTGTTGATTGGAGCCAAAGCTCTTCACACAACAGTGACATGCTAAAGCCAACAGATACCTTCACACCCTAAATCATAGAGAAAGTCAGGATGGGAGAATAATGATTGACAGTACCCCTCATCAAAGCAGACACCTCGTCATAGCGTATTTAGTGTTTCCACTAATACATGGAAAACAAAAGTTGATTTCTCTCCTAGCTGCAAAGCCTAATACATCACTGCCAAGAAGGAAGCATTTAATAAAATCCTTCTTCTTAAGGTGCTCTATGCAGCATCTAGTCACACAGCAGCCCAACCTTCAAGCTCACAGTGCAATGCGAATAACCCATGTACAGCACACTGACCCAACAAACACTTATAGAGCATACCTACTATATGCCAGGCACCAAGCTAGGCTCTGACATATTTTCAGAGCTGCCCTTTAATGTTTCCAAAGCAAGTTCACATATACAATCGAGTCTGATCCCCATAAAACTAAGTGTCATAGGTGTTATCCCCACTTAGCAGATGAGTAAACTGAGGCTCACCAAGTTTAGATGAATGGTCCAAGGTCATAGGACTAGTGCTTAAGATATAGCATAGATACCTGGCCATATACACTTTTATGCACTGGGAAGAATCTCAGGGAATACTTGTCATTCATGCCCTTAGATGTCTATAGACCCTTTCCTACCTGTGCCTCCTTTCCACTCTACCAGTTTTAGGCTTGTCACCTCATGTCTATAAAATGGTTGCTTCAACTCTAGTTTCATGTTCTCGTGGGACTTTATCCAAAGGCAGATCCAGGTCATATGACAACCCAGCAGCAAGGGTGAGCTAGGAAGGCAAGAATCTGGTATTTGTAACTTGAAGGTGGGAGGGAGCAGGTGCACTAGGGGGAATGTTGGGAATGGCTATTGCATAGCCATCTCTGCTGCAGGTAACTTTCTGATTCCTAATTAGGGTCAGAGCTGAAAACTAAGTCTTCCTGAGCAGAAATATGGATTTCCTGACACTACTTATAGGTTGCTTTATTAGTTTTCTATTGCTGGTGTTATAGCTTAATGCAGCTTAAGTTTTGGAGGCTTAAGACAATACGCATTTATTTCCTTGGAGTTCTATAGGTCAGAAGTCTGGGAAGGCTTGAGTGGGATCTCTGCTTAGACACTTGAAGGCTAAAATCAAGGTGTTAGCTGGTCTGAACTCTCATCTGGAACTTGGGAAGAGCTCACCTCCAAGATCATTCAGATTGTTGGTAGAATTCAGGTTTTTGCAGCTCTAAGAGTGAGATCTCCGTGACCGTGCTGCCCATCCATCAGGATCACTTTCAAGTCTAAAGGCCATTTTCCATCCTTGAGTGAGGCCCCTTCCATCTTCAATGCCAGCAATGGTACACTGACTCCTTCTCACACTTCCATCTCTCAGACTTTCCTTTGTGCGCACCAGCTGAAGAAAACTCCCTGCTTTGAAAAGACTTAAATTAGAGGGGTGCTGGGGGACTCCGCTGGTTAAGCGTCTGACTTTTGGTTTCAGCCCAGGTCATGATCTCATGGTTTTCTGACTTCGAGTCCTGCATCAGGCTCTGCACTGACAGCACGGGGCCTGCTTGGGATGCTCTCTCTCCTTCTCTCTCTGCCCCTCACCTGCTCATGCTCACTCTCTTTCTCTCTCAAATAAATAAACTTTATAAATAAATAGATTAATTAATTAATAAAAGACAGAGTATGCCCACTCAGATAATCCGTCTTTTGCCATAACCACAGGAATTAACACCAGAGAATGAAGATCATTGGAGCCATCTGAAAATTCCATCTGCCTCAGTTGCCATTAAAAACAATCAAGATTTATTTTTATAGTTAAAGGTAGTATCACCCTTCCCTGATTCACAGTAAGGGAAGGAGGACTCTCAATTAAAACAGGGACTATGCAAGCAAAAAATTAAAGAATGGCTGTTGGGTAGACAACCAAGGTGTCTGTGACCAACTTTATTCCTGTGAAACTGAGATATTGACCCTAACTTAGTTACACCGTGGGATCCCACCCAGCTGGTAGACAGTTTTTTGAATGCAAACGTGGTGTATAAGAACATGGTGTATAAATGAGAACATGTCCATTGACCAGGACATGTGTTCCTGCTTCCCTTTATTTCCCTTCCCTCCTCATCCCGTAGCCCGTCCTTAGCCTGCAGGGTGTCCCCCACACAGACTCATGAAGAATGGTAACCAACAGGGAGTTTTATAGGGTTTTCTTATGAAAGTATTTAGTGTGGCTGGATTCCTCATGTTGATTTTTCACTTGTTTGCATCTATCAGGCAAAAGGGGAGGAAAAGGGTTTACAGGAAGAGGAGGCCCATCTCTCAGAGCTTACACAGAGCAGGCCTAGCAGTGCCCATGGTGTTTATAATAAGCCATGCTGGCTTTTCCAAGCCTTTCTAAGGAGAAATCACGTGCCCTCCCCTCCATGGAGATGCCTCATTTCCAGCTCTTTCAGTGCATTGTTTTCTGTTTCACTGCCTTAAACTTGACTTCAGGCTGCCTGTGCTTTTTATTTCAATTAGTTCTCCCTGCTTTATGACACCTATTTGGATTTCACCTTTTTTTCTTTTTCTTTCACCACAAAGTCAGATGTCTCCAAAGAGCTTATGTGTGTTTGCACAAAACACGGGAAGATCCTTAAGAACTACAAATTATCAACAGGAACAGCTCAATTCCTTTCAGAATTCTTAACTTTCATGGAGGCTGTGTTTACCTTTTATTTTAAGTGCTTTCAAGCCCATTCTCTTGAAGTACCTTGCCTTACCAGGAGCCCCCGCTCGTTTGTTCTGGTTGCCTCCTTCATTCAGAAGAACCATCAATCAGTTTCTGAAACAAGGCAGCCTCTGTGCAGAATCAAAAGCCACCACATCACAGCTGATGGCAAGAGAATGCAGCCAGGCATTGTTATTTGTACACAGGCCTTCATCCCTTGGAGAAGTACCTCTGTTTGAAATGAATGAAGCAGACAAGAGAGCTGGCTTCAAAAGCAACTGTCCTCCTCCGGGCTTTTCTTGTTGAAAGTCCCGAGCAGCACTGTTACTAGAAAGTAAAGAGAATAAAAGGCAAATCGGAGGCGGGCTACAGGTTTCCCATACAAGAGACACACACCTGGCCTCAGCCAGGCTGTGGGGCCAGACATCTGCCTTCACTTTGTAGAGTTGGGTGTGCAAGGTTAACGTGAAAGAGGCTGTTTATTTTCTCCCAGTGATTATGAAGAAAAAAATACATAAATTTGCTTCACCAAGAAGTATGACAGGCTCCTCTCTTTCTTGGTGTCCCTTAAGGGTATCAGTGCCGGTATTAGTAGAGCTGCCGGAACTACTGTTGCCATGGTTATGACTTCAGGGCCCGGGGATTGGCTGATCCTTGGCCCAGCTCTCCCACCCAGCTATCACGTCCTCTGCATGGAGAGACCTCCCTATTCCCTGGCTCATTTTGCATTTGGCTGGAATGTTGGAGAGCACAGTTTTCCAAGGCCCTTCATGACCCTTGTGTAGACTCCTAATGACCCTAATGTTGATTTGGACCTAAAGTGTTGGGCTAGTGGAAAAGTTAAAACAATATTCAGGGCTCATATAGATGATCATCCTAATAATTGGCTTGAGAATCATCACCATCATCTCTCAATTGCACAGGGTTTACGACGACTGCTTAGAAGTTCAGAGCAAATATCTGGCCCATGACCAGGATGCGAAAAGAACAGCACAATGTATATTTGATGTGAGACCTTACTCGTAAATTCACCTTATTTTCCCGATCCTTATCTTCCATACCTGAATTTTCTTTTTAAGAAGTCTTAAAATGTTTGCACCTTTAAAAAGTGTCTTTAAATTCTTTTGAAGCAAGGCTAAATGTAAAGAAAGTATAAGTGTATACCTCAGAAATCCAATGGAATTTTGCTATTAGGATGGAAGGAAAAAGTGCAAAGGCTTTTCTGGCCAGGAGGGACATTGCATAGTGCAAAGCATCTAGAATATATTCTGTGTAAAAATCAAATGGGATCATTTAATTTTTTATTCATTTTTGAGAAAGAGAGAGAGACAGAGTGCAAGTGGGGGAAAGGCAGAGAGAAAGGGAGACACAGAATCTGAAGCAGGCTCCAGGCTCTGAGCTCTCAGCACAGAGCCCAATGCAGGGCTCGAACCCATGAACCTCGAGATCATGACCTGAACTGAAGACAGCCACTTAACCAACTGAGCCATCCAGGAGCCCCACTGGAATTTCTGGCACAAAGGAGGGATAAGGACATGACACTTCTAATCTCAGGAAGCCCCCTAAGCAATTAGGGACGTGTTACATCAAGTCACTCACTCAAGATTTTGCTCAGTCCCTTCAAAAGCCTGGGATGGGCCATGTAGACACATCACACCATCAGGGAGGTGCTTAGGGGAGTCCAGAAAGTCAAGTTTTTTGCACACATTAAAAGCTTTACAACTATCTGCTGAATAAATGGAAGAGATAAGAAAGCAAAACAAAACACCTACAATGGCAAAAGCAAACAAATGAAAACCATTATGCCTACATGCTAAGTTCACACATAACCTTCAAATGAACTCAGGTAGAAATGATTGAGCAGTACCCACAAAAGGAGGTGTGATACACAGCTCTGGTTCTTTTAATCCACTCCACACACTTTGAGGGAGAGGTTTTATCTCCACTCCTTTTCAGAGGAGGTTAAGGAAGGTTAACTAATTTGTGCAAGACCACATAACTAGTAGGTGAAAGAGCCAGGATTTCAGCCCAGAGCTGTCTGATTCTAAAAACAGACTATTCCTTCAGTCTACACCAGTATTTCCTAAGCTTTTCTCGTGTCAACAGCACAAATCTGAGGCCCCATCCCAGTGGCACTGAATTAGAATCTCTGGGGAAGGACTTGGAAACATATGTTTAGCAAGAGACAAGATGATTATTATTATCACAGAAGTTTAAGAAAATAGCTACACTGCATCAGGCGGGAAATGAACACATGTCTGTCTCCCTCTTACTGATCAAACAGAAGTCATCAGAGATTTGAAGCTCATATGACGAAAATGAATCACATCATTATGAAGTTTATCAGGTTATAATGTTACAGGATATTTATTCCTCAGTTTGGTAATTATGGCATCATCTGATTGAAGGTTATCTAGGTCCCAAAACACAAAGACTATCCTGTTAAGTTAAAAATGGATGCTAGTGGAAACCTCAGACTTTTTTTTTTTTTTTTTTTTTTTTTTTTAGCTTTCCTCTTTGGTCATTTGGAGCAGAGTGAGAATTCATTTTCAGCTCCTACCAGCTTTAATCTATGCAGAGGGTCCACTGTGCAGGAGCTGAAGGACAGCTGGAAGGAGAACCCCAGGAAGGGAATCAACCCTCATGTCTGGTTGCCCACCAGATGGCTTTCATTGAAAGAGCAAGTTCCATGATCCAGGAAGTAGAAAATCCATCATGGCTTGGTTTGCGTTCCTTAGTTTCAGTTTTTCCACGCCTGATGAGAAGAGCAGAGGTCAACTGTGTCTACAGCTCCAATCGCTATCATGGAAGCAGGCGACATCTTTGTACGAGCTAAATACTTAATGAATTAAATGGAAAGCAAGTCAGTGAATCCTGACAGGGGTCAATGTAAGTCAAGCTGTGAAACTCCACGGCACAGCCAGAAGTAGAGAAGGACAAGTGGAATCGAAACCTGACCACCGCTTCTCAGCAATTTTACTGTAAGTTATTCCTCTTATCTCAGAGAGAAATTTGAGACAGGGCTAGAGAAAAGTATGAAACTGATTTCCCCCATGTTGAGCAAAGATTGTTGTTTTAGGAATTTGTTTTATATGGTATTGCCAAGGAACTTGCTTTGAATGAAATTTCCGGGCATGGGATCTATAATAGCAAAAAATGGCAGTTACATTTTACAACCACTAGTTTGACGTGCTTTAATATGTTTCTATTCCAGACTGTTTTATCTTTGCAACAACTTGATAAGGTTTATACTCTTAATTAACATGATTTCACAGATAAAGAAGGAAAACTGGTAGCTTACTCAGAGAGTTTTTAAGTAACTTGCAGAAAGTCCTCAGCTTCTAGCCAAGAGCCCATCTCGTATCACTATACTAACGGCATCCCCGAGGAGGCCATGTATATAGAGGCCGTTCATGTCTCAAGGACAAATTCCTATACCGGATGAAAACATAAGACCCAACAATATGTCTGTTGCTAAAGATAGGCATCTGTAATAAAAAAAAATGCCAAAACGCTAAAAATGAAAAAGTTGTATTGAGGAAACTCATGCAACAAAAAGGAAGTAGCTGGGCAAGGGGGTGTCATATAAACTTGATTCTGAGACCAAATAAGGTGGAGGGAAAGTGCAAAGAAGCTCCAGATTTATAATGAAAAATATAAAAAGCAACAGTGAAGACATGGCTTCGCAAAGTTAGAAATGCAGAAACAAATGGAATAAGTAAAAAGCAAACTACTGTCATGGGAGGTGTGCATTCATGATTAGGCTAACATAAAAACCTGACCGTCTTAAAAATTAAACAGACGAATTTCAAAAGACAAAAATTTAGAAGTCATTGGAGCTATGACAAAAAGAGATATAAAGTTGAAGACTAATATAGAGGCTATGAATGCTACACCCTTGTATGCTTGATCTAGAAGACATATACTGAACTTAGGAATAACATAAACTCTACATTTTTCTCAAGGTATCGGGCATTGGTACGTATATACTAATTCTCACATAAGGCTCCAAAAATGAATCCAGAGGAAAGTTACATGCTTTCTCACCATAGTGCAAGAAAGCTAAGTGCTAATGATATAAGTAAAAAAAAAAAAAAAAATTAAGGGAGCCTTGGACAAAATAATGATTTAATTTATAGCCTCAGAAGTAGACCACCCAGGGTTTAGACCAAAACTCCATCCCTTACTGCTGTGTGACTTAGGCAATTTACTGAACCTCTCTGAACCTTGCATTCTTCATCTAAAAATGTGGCTCTACTTTGCAAAGTTGCTATGGGTTTTATCTATAAACTACATACAATAATATAATAGTAAGGTTTAAAGGAAGGTAAAAGCATACATCATACAAGTATGACACCATATATTTAATGTATTCATATTTTGTTTAACCAAAAGAAGCCCATAATTTTGGTTCATTAAAAGCCAAAGTCTAGAAAATACACATCTAATTACTAACGGTGCTCATCTCTGTGACCTGAGATTTCTGATTTTTGTTACTTTGCTTTCTTTTTTACTATATAGTTAGGGCACAATAAAACTATAATGAGTATGAAATAAATATATACCTTTTTAGAACATAGTAAAAGGAAAAAATAAATATTAATATACTGAGTGACCTACAGGTGGGGGTTGAACCTGTGGCCCTTTCATTTGTTGCCAGTCATAATTATTGTAAATTCTAAAATGCTCTCCTTCTCTCTTTGTGCATATAGATACACACAGTGTATTTACAATATATAATAAAATAAACAGCAATGTAAATTAATTTTAAATTTAAAAATAAACTATGAGTTTAAATTTAGATTATATAAATTTATCTAAATATAAATATGTATTATATATACTATAGTATAATATATAGTACTAAAGTATATACTAAAGAACTATATATTATACTATAGTATATATAGTACATATATTTATATTTAAATAAATAAATTATACATATAAATATGTATAATACTCCATAACTCTAGAGCATATAAAGTATTATATATAGTCTATAATATATAGGATTATATATAGTATATAGTATTACTTATATAAGATTACATATATAAAACAATATTGGAATAACTAACAATTTGAATATGGGCCATAGAATTAGATAATTATATTGTGTCAATATGAAACTTCCCAATTTTCCTAACTGTTAAATTCCCTAATTTTTATAAGAGAAAATCTGTCTTGGGAAAGATATACTGAAATATTTTGGTCAGTCCATATGTATATCTGCAACTTATTCTCAAATGGTTTGGGGAAAAAATTCGTATAGAGAAAGAAAATGAATAATAAAGTAATCAGGGAAAATTTAAACAAACAAAACATAAACAAATAGTGAATCTGGGTAAAAGGTGTACAGGAATTCTTCAGACTAGTCTTGTAACATTTCTGCAAGTTTAAAATAATATAAAAATAATATAAAATTTACAACTTCTAACAACAGCAGCAAAAACTCTCCTCAGCAACAGAGTGAAGTAGGAAATTAAGAGCATGATAGTAACTTCAGGAATATTATAAAATTGAAAATACAACTGTCAAAAGTCAGGGGAGTATGAACCATGAGGGCCTAGCGGTAAAGACAGAGATGCAGTTTAGAAATATGAAATAAGTGAACAAAGCATCTGATTTCAAATCTTATAAAAAGAAGAGAGTCAACATAAAGGGAAACTGGAAGAAAATAATAAGATGTAGAACAAAAATAAATAAGCTGAAAAAAAATAGTGGAAATAATAAGTAAATTTAACTCTTCAGTCTCTGAAAAGATTATAAGATATATCAAAACACTTGGAAGTATAATAAATTTTTAAAAAGGTATGAATCAGCAAAATTAAAAACAAGCAATTGATATAAGGGATTTTAAAATATAAATGACTGCAATGCACAATTTATGGGAATTCAGAATGTGCAGCCAACTGGACAATACAAAATATAAAATCAGCTAAACAAAATCTAGAAAACCTGAAAATAGTGGCAAAGGAGGAAGAACTTGAGAAACTCATTAGAAATATAACCTAAACAACTTTAGTGAATAATATTTCTGTATATTCAAGAAACAGATTTCGCCATATTATGTAATCAATTCCAAATCACGGAGAAACAAGACCCAATACCCAATGCATCCTAAGAGATAAATATCCTCCTCACCCACAAATCTGTGAAAAATACCACACGTGCGCCCACAAGCACAAAAGCCATCTTAGGATGGCAAATGTACACAAGTGCCAATCCCAGTAAAACTGCTCTGAACAGATTACCACCAAGTTCAGACAAACAGTAAACTATTTTCCAAAAATAGTTGTTGGCTAAGTAAATAAATAAAAATATGGCTATATGAATGAAGAACTTAATGCAGTCAATTAGCAAAATCCACTAAGGCAGGAATGGCTTGCGCAAAGCACACATCTGCTAACTTACGAATCACCTCGTCCACGTCAGGCTCATAGAGCATTGGCAGAAAAATCACTGGTCACTGAGCTTAGAGAGCGTGATAATCAATAAAGGCAAATTCTAGGAATGCCAAGAGATCACAACAAATCACGGATACCTTTTATGAAGGAATCGCTTTTTTGTTGTTGTTGAAACTTAAAAGAAAAAAAAAAATGAAGACTTGGAGATGCTACAAATGAGGGTTACAGAATACACCGTCCCCAGATATGCCACTTTGGCATAAGGATTATTTTGAGCTAAAGACACACAGATTCGAGAAGGGCATTCTAATTTCCCCTTTCTTCCTAAAACAAGAGATAAGGATTCTTGTGTGAAAGATGCCCTCCCAGTATCTGGGGGAAAGAACCATTCTTCAGTAGAGAATAAAAGCTAAAGGAAATCTGTACCAACAGACGTTAAAAGGCTTTTCATCTTCCCTTAACTTCCCTACATAATTCTGTTACTCCTCCACATCGCCTGTCTTTGTTTAACCCCATATAAAGCACATGGGTTTTGCCATGTCTTTGGGTCTTCGGTTCCTTTTGAGGGTTTCTGTGTCCTGTAAAATCACACAAGTTTGTACACTGTTCTTCTGTTAGTCTGTCTTCAGTGGGTTTAATCCTCAGGCCCAACCAAAAAATCCTCAGAAAGTAAAGGTAAATTTGCCTCCTGTACAGAATATTCCTGACGGAAAAGACTGATGGATCTGACTCCGTGAAAATTTAAAACTGTTCAACAAAACAACACCCCAGGCAATGTGAAAAGACACAATGCATATTGAGAGGAGATATTTGCAACACACATTATCACAAAGAATTAACATCAGTAAGAAAAACACTAATGAACTAATATTAAGATGGGCAAAAGGCCTAAACAAGCAATTTATAGCACAAGAAATCTAAAAGACCAATGACACACGTAAAAAGATGCTCAAGCTTGCTTTACCAGTAATCAGAAAGATGAAAAACAAGAGGCGTCTGGGAGGCTCAGTCAGCTAAGCGTCCAACTCTTGACTGTGACTCAGGTCATGATCCCATTGTTTATGAGTCTGAGGCCCACGCTGGGCTCTGTGCTGACAGCTCAAGGCCTGGAGCTTGTTTCAGATTCTGTGTCTCCCTCTCTCTCTCACTCACTGCCCCTCCCCCACTGATGCTTTGTAATTCTCTCTCTCTCTCTCTCTCTCTCTGTCAAAAATAAACATTAAAAATAAAAAGAAACATAAAGATGAGAAATGAGATACCGTCTTACATCCACCAAATTGGTGAAAATGAAACAGTGCGACACTATCCAGTAGTGCCGATGATGTTGTGGTGGAAATTTGGAAACATTCATATTTTGATGATGATTTGTTTACTGGCGTAACCATTTTTGAGAATAAATGGTCCACATCTAACAACACAGAAGAGACTCATATCTGACAAACCCAGAGATTTCACCTCCAGGAGTAAACAGCAGAAGCTCACATTTGTGCACAAGGCAAGTCCATTGCCGCATTGTTTGTAACAGCAAAAAACACACAAACAAAAAAGTCAAGCACACAAATATCCACCAACAGAACCAACAAATTGTGATATATAATGAGATCACTTATGGCAGTTTTACCAACAGAGGTCAATCTCGAAAATATAATACTGAATTAAAAGCCAAGTTGCAGATAAATAAAGGGTCTAAAAATTTGTAAATATATAAAATACTACTGTATATTTTACAGCTACATACATATGTTACAAACATATACGTAAAGGAGAACCACAGGCACCAGACTCAGGATGGGGTGGCCTCTGAGTGGGGAAAAATGAGATTAGATTTGGGGGGAGGTACAGGTATTCAATTTCACAACAAAAATAAGAAGCATATATGTTTGGATTTGAAAGTCTGGTAGTAGGGTGGTATTCACACATATTCATTATACTGTGTTTGAAATTATTTTTAGATGAGCTGCCCAGTTTTAAAAACACATAAAAAATACAAAAGTATATAAGCTAATATATAAAATATATAAGTATCAGTAATAGGTAATTCACAAAGAAAGAAAATAGCCAATAAAAATGGGAGTGCTAGGAAATTCAACTTTAACTCACTAGTTAAAAAACATTTAAATATACATATACCATTTTGGCTTATCAATGAAACGTGAAATTGCAAAAACGTGAATAGCTAATGTTAACAAGAGGGAAAGGTGGGTGGGAGGGGAGACCACATCCATTCACTGCTGATAGGAACTTAGATTTGACAATATATGTGAAAGAACAAAAATTAAAAACTTAAATACACACATACACACACACACACACACACACACACACACACACACTTATAATCTTTGACTCAGAAATTCTACTTTAAGAAACTTAAAAGCAAAGGAAGTGATCAGAAATGTGGGCCAAGATTTATGCTTAGGTAACTTTCTTGCAGCATTATTCATCATAGTAATGTCTTAGATACATTATGTTGATTAATAAAAAAAACAATAGAAAATTGAAGTCATGGTACAGCTGTAACTGTTTCAAATAATATTTTCTTTTATTATTTTTTAATGTTTACCCATTTATTTTGAAAGAGACAGAGACAGCACAAGCAGGGGAGGGGCAGAGAGCGAGGGAGAGAAGGAATCCCAAGCAGGTTCTACACTGTCAGTACAGAACCTGATGTGGGGCTTGATCCCATGAATCATGAAATCATGACCTGAGCCAAAACCAAGAGTCGATGCTTGACCCACCAAGGAGCACCTAAATAACATTTTAGTTAATGCTGCTGAAGTATGTCATTAATATGTTGTTAAGACAGGTTATAAAAGCATGTGTACAGTATATTTGTTTGCTGTTGTATTTTTAAAAACAAATAAATAGGAAAAATAACTTGACGGTATCCAAATCACAATGTAAACAGTAGTGATCTCTGGATGATAAGATTTCATTATGTTTTCTTTTTGCTCTTCATTTTCTTACTTTTCAAGAACAAATATTTAAATGTTTTACAATAGAAAAATTATTTAAAATAAAACATTCACCAAAATAAGCTTTGGTGGGCTAAAGATTTCAATATAAAATCTAAATATGGAAGAATTTGCAAAAAAAAATTTTTGAAAAAAGTATTTATCACCTCTCTGGGGGAATCTTAACTTTCTCAGCTTTGAAGCAATTATAATGATTGCACTATAAAAATTAGCATTACTGAGGATTTTTTTAGAGGAAAGAGATTTCAATCAAACATTACAAAGAATTAAGATCTGTCACAATTAGCTAATTCAAATTTGTAAAATCAATGTCGATTTGCAAAAGATAAATAGGTAAAAGACAGGACCATTCCCATAAGGGAAATCCAATTAGTAGACAAACAGAGGGGGAAAATGTTAATTCTCTCTAGAAATCAAAGAAATATAAATGAAAGCAGTCTAAAAATGACAGTTTACATATTCTAAAAGAACTGGGAAAACAAAATTGAATGCTAATATCCAGTGCTGGTGAAGCTGCCCAGAAATTGACTCATACATTCATTTACAACCATATCACTCCTACCCTTGAGGCAGAAATGTTACCACTCAGAATTTATTCTTAAGAAATACTTTGGCAAAAGCAGAAAGGTCCCTCCTCATCTACTTGACTTCTACATGTTGGAACTTCCAGGACTCAGCCCTCTGGCACCTTCTCTTTTCCATCCATGGGCACAGTTTGGAGGAGTTTATCCTACATGCACCAACACCTCGGTCTTCACAGGTCTCCAGAGGGAAAACAGACCAGGGCAGAGATTTTCCTAGGGATAAGTGAGGAGGAACAGGTGGATCCTGAGGGCAGTTTAAGGGCTCAGAATTCAGTCAAAGAGGCAATGAAGACAAGAGGGACCAGCAAAGAGAGTCAGAGAGACGTCTAAAGTCATATTTGTCGTAATATTAATCGCTTAGGTTAATAACCTAACATCCCAGTCCTTATCCACTAGACAGTACCAGTGAGGTCATCAGGAATTCCCTAATTGCACTAGCCCTCAGCTCACCTGTAGGCCACCAGATCTCAGTTGCCATTGACCCCCACCTCCATAAACCCCTTGAAGTAGGCAGCTCAACACTCCCTCCAGAGCCCTACCATGCTAGCAGCCAGAATTTTCCCCCTGCTAGCGGCCCCCCAGGACCCTGTGGCAACAAGGTGCATCCTGTTCGCAGGTCAGAGGCAGACGTGCTTGAACCCCACCTCTCATACCATATCTTGGTTCCACAAACAAACTCATCTACTTGGTGTCCCAGTCTGGAGTCTCTACTTCATGTGGGTCCTTTTACGGCTTAAGGATGCTTGGACATTTATCATCTTTCGTAATCATGACCTCATGAGGTCACCAGTTCCATGATCTCTACTGTTCAGAGGTCATGACTGACCCAAGGCAGAGCTGGGCTCGAGTCCTGATCTTTTACCGTCGGTCCATGTCTCTTTCCATGGCACCAAGTTTGGCCAAGACGGGGTCTTGCTGCTCACATTAACAGCCTACCGTTTCCTTTTTTGTTTATGTATTGTCTGTGAAAAATGGGCAAGGGGAGTTACTTTTCTATCAAGAGCTAAAACAAAAAGGTTTGGTGCAGAGATGATATGACAACAAAAACAAAGAGTCCCTGGAGGCAAGGAGCCCTGTGTAAAGCTGTATTGTTGTCCCAGCTCCAAGATCCCAATTACACACCAGCTGACCTCTGAGATCTAATCTCCGCTGTTTCCTAAGGCATCAGGACAATTCACTATCCCAGGAGTTCTCAGTGCCATCAGATTAGGAGTAAAATTGTGGAGTGAAAAATGGCTCTCTCCAGGGAAGCACTCTAGGCCCATAAATTTAGAGGAAGCCTAGACACAGCAGTATCTTCCTCCTCCTATGCCTGAACTTTGCCTGGAGGTAAAGCTCCTTCCCCAACACTTGCTCCTCTCCTGCAGAATGCGGGCTGCTAGGCTTGGGGCAGGGGGGCCCGGGTGTACAGAGAAGGGCCGCTGTCACACCTGTGGGGTTCACATGAATGATCTGCCAGTTTCTCAAGGTTTAAGAACTGAGGCTGATGGAACCCTGAGACATTCAGAAACTCCTCTTTTTAGTTGAAGAGATCACCCCTCCACCAGACTCAAAGGAGAAAAACAAACTTCTCAAAGGCAGATTTGCACCAACTGGCCTGGCAGGACCATATAGACAAGCTTCTCTGGTGCCCAAGACATGCTGCCCCCAGGGGTACACAGATTCTCTGGCCCATGGACATGTCCCCTGGGGTCTCAGGAGTCCAACCAAGGATAGATTCACCACCAAGCTCCTAGACCTGACTCAAGAAAACCACCCCTCCAGGCCGTGGGGTACCATCTTCTGTAAGGAGGGCCCTTCCCAGTCTGCAGCCTGTTTTCTCTGGCCACTAACTTGAGAAAAGGAACCACGTCTTCAAATTTAAATTCAGCATAGCAGGTTCAAGATAGGCAATGGGAAGTGCTCAAAAAAACAAAAAAGCAAATATTGGACAGAAGAGGCTTTATTTTTTAAATAGAAGGGAATACATCACAACTTACAGTTAATTTCAAAATCAAGAATAGGAAAGAGACGCCATCTATACTTTTTTTTTCCAAAAACACTAACTGCTTCTCCTATTCTTTATGATAGCCAGTTCGATTGGGGGTGGGGGAGAGAAAGGGAAGGAAATTGTTAGTGTAGGAAAAATAAAAAGCACAGTGAAAAACTATAATCAATAAAAATAATTACAGCAGATATGTGCTAGGCACTGTGCTAAACACAGTTCATGGATTTGCGCATTTATTCCCCCCCAACCCTTGAGGTAAATAATAGTACTACTCCTGTGTTAGAAGGGGGAACTGAGATTTTAAATAATTTGCCCACTCATGGAGCCATGAAGAGAGAGGGCAGCATTGGGCATCCAGCTGTCTGTCCTCACAAGGCCTCCGCCCAAGACACAAAGATACAGAGAGACAGCCTTTCCTCTGGATGGAAACTTATCCTGCTATCTTTAGAATTCTGTAGCGAAATACTTCCCTTTATCATTTCTCAACAATAGGAGTTACAGGGGAAATTGTGTGCTTCAATGGAAAACGATGCATTGTCTACCCACTGCACAGCCTTCCGGGGTTATCTGATTGCCCTTGAGGCATTTTACAACTCTGTACATCACAGATAACTAATAGCAATGCAGAATGCAAATTCTGCCCTGTTCTGTGTGGAAGTCCGATTGCCTTTCCTCCCGCAGTAGAAGATGCTGGCTGTGCCTCTATTTGCACATTTATTTCAATGTTCCTGTATCCATATCTATTTGAAGGGGGGAGGGTTGGCTTCTCCTTTGAACTAGTTATAGCAACACCCTTACCAGCTTCCTCATTAATGAGTTAAATAAAATATTTACCATATGTTCATTTTTAATATCTGAATGAGAGCCATGATTTTCTCTTTTTTTTAAAAATTCTGTCTTAACAGAATTATCAAAGCTTGTCAAAGCATCCCATGGCTTTCTGGAGGACCCTAGGCATGATCTAACCCAAATGGTTTCAAGAGTACCTGGGTAACCGGCAATGCTGTATAAATAAGGTCATTTGTAGCATAGACTTGACCTAACCATTTCTGTCAAACATTGTTCTGCCCATGGCAAAGCTACATGAGCAAGAACTCCAGTCCCCTCGTTTTTCCTGGACCATTTTTTAACTGTTGATTGGGGAGTATTCATCTATATAAATTATATAATTCCATCACTCCATAATGTCTCCATTGCTTTTATCCTGAATTTGTATCGTGGGCTATTTCAGAGCTCTCTCCATGAAACAGCTGAGAAGGGCTTGAGAACACTTGTTTTGAAAATACTAATCTGGGGTGAGTACCTGTGTGACTCAGTTGATTGGGCTCAGGTCATGATCTCACAGTTCATGACTTCAAGCCCTGCACCAAGCTCTGTGCTGACAGCTCAGAGCCTAGAGCTTGCTTTGGATTCTGTCTCCCTCTCTCTCTGACCCTCCCTGCTCACACTCTCTCTCTCTCTCTCTCAAAAATAAATGAACCTTTAAAAAAAGAAAATAAGAATCTAATAAACACACAATCTATGTCTTTTTCAGCAGTTCAAGAGCAAACAGCACAATCCCATTTTTTTGACCTTAGATACATAAGGATGTCACCCTTGGCAAACCTGCCTTTGGTTGGGTGGGTTTGGGACTTAGACAATTAGAACTGAAACCCCATTCCACCACTTACTAAAATGTGGATTTGGGCAACTCAGTAACTTCCCTAATCCTCAGTTTTCCTTGCTGTACAAAGAGGAATAATCATACCTGTGTCATAGGACTACTTGTGAGGTTTTGATGAGTCCCATAGCGAGTCTGGCACCTTTGGGAGTTGGCCCCTGCACTGTTAACCCCTGACCTCTAGGCCTGCCTAGCAATCAGTGACTAACTGCACCATCAAGATAGCATATTTAGTGGGAAAATGGTGAGTCACTGGTAGCACTTGAAACAGATCATGGGGAACTGTTCTTCACTTTTTGCCGCCAAAGACTTCATTTGCTAATGAAGCTTCTGTGATGAGTGTGTGACTGTACAAACACCCACTGCTGCAGACAGGTTTGGGCATCTCAGTCTGAGATCCTTCAGTCCTGCCTGATGCCCGGCTGGGGCCAGTGCCCCTGGGTGTCCCACAGTCAGAAGCACAGGGACCCAGCATGCTGATGCCCCACCTTCCCAAACTGCCTATGGTCTGCTGCAATCAGTTACTCAGATCATGGCTTGGTTGGTCTCCCTGAAGAACTCAACACCATCACCCGTCACCAAGCGCAACTAACTCGCCAAACAGCCAGAGGCGACAGGCAGACTCTAGTCTATAACCTCCCTCTCGCCCAGAGAGGAGAAAACCCTGGGCCAATTTTAAGGAGCCAGCAACACTCCATGTCTATCTGGTTCTAAACCAACTGAAATCTTTATTTCCTTTTGCTTGCAAGCATAATACAAATGGAAGAAAAAAAGAGATTTTCCATTCTACTCAAACTACTAAAATTATAAGAGGCATTATTGGTTCCAGAGTAATCCAGTCACTGAAAAAAAAAAAAAAAAGGCTGCTCTGGCTTTGGGGTTTTGGTCTGTTTGTTTAACCATCCCACAAACCAGCAGCCGTAGTCTGGACAGGGAGAATAAACGGCCCAGCACAGAGCAGAAAACAAAAGTTAAGTGCAGACACAGCTCGACTCTTCGCCCACGAGCTACTTTGATCTTCACTTTAGACTGGAAGTGAGAGAGCAATAGAGCTTCTAGGGACCTAGATGTCTTCATATCCAATGTACGTCAATTAGACACGTGACCTTGGACAAGGACTCTGAGAGCCTCTGTTTTCTCCCCTGTAAAATGGGGGAAATAACTCTTACCTCATTGGCTACAAAAATTAAACGAGCTTTGACTCTGCCAAGAGCTGTTAGAGGCGCCTTCCCCGTGATAATGTTTGACCTCACAATTCCATTGGACAGATGAGAAAATTGAGACTGAGAGAGATTACATAATTTGCCTAGGGTTACAAAACTAGTCTGATGCAGAGCCAATGCAAAGTTTAGCTGCACAGTTTTATCAGCAAAGACATGATGGTCTTGCTGAATAAATACCTGCCTGAAACCCTCCATTCTTTCAAACCGTCTAAAACCTTACCTGCAAACTTGTTTTCACCTTTCATTTGTTTACTGATCTTAAAAAAAAAAAAAGATAAGGAAAGGTTAAACTCCAGGCCAACCCCTCTCCAAACAAGGACATGTTCTAAGCCTTCTTGTTTTTGTCATAGTCCCACATGGTGCAAGAATGTCCACTGACTGATCGGTGACCCAAAGCAAGCTCAGCCATTTTCCCAATGGCAGCCGGGCCCCAAAAAGGAGTGAGAGGTGTCCTTTCCAATGGCATGATCCTAAAAGAGTCATAAATTTCACCCTAGAAGTGGACTATGGTTCGGGCATAGGGAAGAAGCCCCGTGCAGTCCTGAGGAAAGCCAGACACACAGGGCTTACATGCTAGGTAGGGGTTGTTAAGAAAACTGACCCTGGACTCAAATGACCCTGATCTCCCCTCTCTCTGCCTTTTACTGGGAAGATATAGTTTGGTCCCGGTTCTTAATCTCTTAAATTTCAACCATAAACCCAGGGAAATAATAGCACCAATCCAAAAGTTGTTGTTTCAATTACGCTTCTCTGAGAAGTCCAACCTGAGCCTGCTCTTCCACCATAACCCCCAGTTTCTGAAGAGGAAAGCAAGAAGCCCCAATTCTGAATATAAACTCTGTTTCTTTCATAAGCGAACTTCACCACGACCCCTTGGCTTCTCCCCACCAGGGACTTGCTTCCTTTATCTCTATAAAATATTTATTTCGTTTCTTCTGATTAACTTTCTTATCACCATTACACTAAAAGAAAAGGTTACAGTCAGGTCATCAAATGCCAGTCTCTTGAAATGTCTATTTCTTCAAGAGCTTTTCAAATTAAAAGAGAGCGAGAATTGGGCAATTTTTAAGAATCTAATTATAAAAGCCATTATTATTTTAGACGGAGGATTACAGACAGTGCTGATAACTCTGCTTAGAGGCCTGAGCCTCCACGGGGCTCAGGCCAACCCGCTTCTCCGCTCATGGGAAATGAAGGTCTCCCGTAAACCACTGCACTTTCTCAAGCACGGAAATGACTAAAGATCCCACTAATGTACCTAGTGACTCCTCCACTGTATTAATGGAGTCACCCCCTTGCAGTCAGGTCATTAAGGCTGGGAGCCTCTCTAACCCTCTACCTCAGAGTCTTCACCCCTTTTCAGTGGAGCGCCTTTATCAGTTTAAAAAAACTTTGAGGGGCGCCTGGGTGTCTCAGTCGGTTGAGCGTCTGGCTTCAGCTCAGGTCATGATCTCACAGTTCGTGGGTTCAAGCCCCGCCTGAGGCTCTGTGCTGACAGCTCAGAGCCTGGAGCCTGCTTCAGATTCTGTGTCTCCCTCTCTCTCTGACCCTCCCCTGATCATGCTGTCTCTCTCTCTCAAAAATAAATAAAACATTAGAAAAAAAAATTTTTTTTAAATAACTTTGAGCACTCCCCCCTCAAAATATATGGATATGTATATTCTTATAAATTACATAGCACCAATATATTACAATATATTACAACATATTACAATATATTACAATATATTACAAATATATACTAATTACATAGTATGAATGAATTACAAATATTAATTATATATGCACAAAATTTTCCAAGGTTGATACTTTAGCCCATCAATGCTGCTATAATAGATTATCATAAAGTGGGTGAACAACAGAAATTTATAAACAAAAGAAATTTATTTCTCACTGTTCTGGAGGCTAGAAAGTTCAAGATCAAGGGACCTGCAGATGTGGGATCTGGTGAGGTCCTCATAGAACCATGTTCTCATTATAACCTCACAGGAACAAAGAAACAAGGAATTGGGGTACCTGCATGGCTCAGTTGGTTAAATGTCCAACTTTGGCTCAGGTCATTATCTCATGGTTCGTGAGTTCAAGCCCCATGTCCAGCTCTGTGCTGACAGCTCAGAGCCTGGAGCCTGCTTTAGATTCTGTCTCTGTCTCTGTCTCTGTCTCTGTCTCTGTCTCTCTCTCTCTCTCTCTCTGCCCCTCCTCGGCTCGTACTCTCTCTCTCTCTCAAAAATAAATAAGCATTAAAAAAAAAATTTTTTTTAAAGAAGCAAGGAATCTTTGTGGGGTCTTTTTTACAAAGACACCCCCTCCACTCAGGAGGGCTCTGCCCTCAGGACCTTATCACCTCCCAAAGACCACATCTCTAATACCATCAGCTTGGAGGGCTATGCTTTAACATATGAATTCAGAGAGGCACCCACATCCAGCCTCTAGCAGAAGACAGAAAAACATCTTTAGGACCAATTATTTTCTTCTTGTGCCCTGATAGACCTCACAGGAGCCAGTTAGAGGCAACAGTTCAAACTTTATAGAGAACTTGTTTTTCAAATGAAAGTTCTCCAGGCCTCAGCCCTAGAAGCTTTAATTGGATTGTTCTTGGGGTTGGCCCCAAATCCGTCCACTCCCTGAGCTCTCAGGCTGACTCTGACTCCAGTGCTCAGATTGCGAAAGCCCAGACCCTCTATTTTGCTACCCTTTTTGTTTATCACTACAGTCCTACTGTTGTCTACCTCCTACCTCCTGGAGACCCTCTTGATTCCCTACATAAATGAAAAACAATTAAACAATAATAATAGCTGCCATTTATTATTCCCTGCTTGCCAGGATTGCTTTACCTCTTTCCTTTAATGAAAGAAAAAAAATAAAAGCACAGAACATTTCGGTCTTGCCCCAGTTAGTAAGTGATAGGTCAGGCATCTGAACCTAGATCTGTCCGATTCCAGAGCCTGGACTTTTGGCCACTGAGTATTCTGCCTCCAAAACAAGTCACTATATTTACTGAACCTCGACTAAGAACCAGGCACTGGGCGGGGCATATCTGCTTTTGTACCGAGATGATTCCCAGACCACAAATTCTGATCTACAGGAAATGGCTTTACTTTCTGTAAGCCATCTGAATTCCGGACTCCAAACTCCTATTTTCCAAGCCCTCCCTGATTTCCCCCACCCCCACCCCCACCCCTGCTGTGTCGTATTTCCAGATCAGACACAGCAACCAGTAATGCCTAGGCCTGGGGGTGGGCGTGGTGCCTTGTTTTCTGTCACTCATCCCCCAGGTGGCCATGGAAGGGCCTGTCCTCCTCATGTGCCTTCTCCTGTTAGCGCTGGGGGCTCACTGCTGTCCCACCTCACACCAGGCACAGGGCATCTTTTTGCCCATCTGCCAGCACCACACAGCCATATCCTCGGTAGGTTCTCATCAGCTTCCAGCAGGGTCTCTGGGAAGCCAGGGACAGTCTCTTCTGTCCTCAGACCTACGATCTTTTCATCTCCACTGACCTGCAAAGCCCAAGAGACTTTCTTTCTAGTGATAGGAAGGTGGGGGTGCTCCTGCTCCCTTTATTTATTTTTTTTTTTGAATAACATTTTATTCCAACTCGTGAGTACAAGATAATTTTGGTATTTTATACAATTTTCTTAGTGTTCCTTACCTTTGGACTCCTATCACTAACATATCTGTATACTGGAGATTTGACCAGAGCATATGGCACTTCACAATAATATTCTACTATTCTGAAATGCCTGTCTATAATCTGATCACATTATTAAGTCAGTAAATATAAAATTTAAAGATTCAGGATGTGGAATGTTTGGTAAGCGATTAGCTCCTCCAACTAGAGTTCAATCTCGTTAGCCAGAGTATCTGTTAATACAGAATCCGAATGTTTTTCTCATGGGCATGAGTGTGTCATATAATTTCTTCTCTCAAAATGTTTCTCAACTTTTTGCTTAGAAACTTTTTCTCTCAAGTTATTTTAAGGGTCCTGTCAACATGTTTGTTTGAAAGCAGACCAAAAACACATTTTAAAAAGGGGGGAAAAAGACATATTTTTGCAAAAGAATCAGATTCTGGCTTTAATATATTCATGCAGTTGTAAACTGATGTTAAAATGCTCTCAAAAATGTTATTTAGGAAGGCACAATTCGGTAGCATCAATTTTTATTTATAGCTTTTTCTAAACAAGATCCCATGAAACTGCCACTTTGACTTTTTCCCCTTCCAGTATTTTAAGTACTTTAAGG